>NW_027521284.1:0-334010 GCF_052094955.1 Ictidomys tridecemlineatus
ATGAGGGCCTGCTTTTTGGTTCATAGAAGGTGCCTTATCTTGTAAAAGGTTAAAAGGGGCAATGGATCTCTCTCTCTCTCTCTCTCTCTCTCTCTCTCTCTCTCTCTCTCTCTCGTCTCTTTAATATGAGCATTTAATATCCCATTTATAAGGGTAAAGATTTCATAACCTAATCATATCCTAAGTACCCCACCTCCCAAAGCCATCACTTTGAAGGTTAGGATTTCTACATATGTATTTGGGGAAGGAGGCACAAACATTCAGCCTATGCAGGATGGATCAAGCTGATAGTATTGATACCCATTGGTTCATCTTTTTTTTTTTTAAATTTAGAGACAGGGTCTTACTAAGCTGCTCCGGCCTCAGTAAGTTGCTGAGGCTGGCTTTGAACTTGTGGTCCCCCTGCCTCAGCCTTTGAACTTGTGGTCCCCCTGCCTTTCTGGGATTATAGGCGTGTGTCACTGCACCCGGCTCCATTTGTCCATATTAATATTACTAAAATGCATTATCTGTCTCCTGCCCTCAGTCTATTGATTAAAAAAAAAGAATTTTATTTCTGGGTTGTGCCTGTTTCACAAAGTGAAAAAAAGCCTATGGTTTTGTTTAAAGTGTGTATTCTCAACATCTCCAGATGTTTAACTTTAGTGCATCTGGCAGCCTTTGTCAGAGAGTTTGGTTTAGGGCAAAATGGAATTTGTGTTTCTGTTGTGTTTTGTTTATTTTTTTGTTACTACTTGTGGTGCTGGGCAAGCACTCTATCACTGAGCCCTACTTTTAACCTTTCTTTTTGTGTTTTATCATTGTTATGATTTGAGGGAAGTAATGGTGTCCTAAATGTCCTTACCAAGCCTTCTGAGACTGGGTAAGATCATCAAGACCTGTGCTAGGCAGAGGTGATACTGATATTGACAGGATGGATCTATTTGTTACAGTTTGGGCATATTAGGCAGGGCATGTAGTAGGGACTCCATTAATGTTTGCTGACTATTGAATGGACCTAAGTAGATCTGTCCAAGATTAGGGTTTCATTGCAATTTTGGTATGAATTTTATTTGGACTCTATGGTCATTTTTCCACCACCCCTTTAATTTGTTGCCAACATTTCAAAATAGTGAGATTTCACATAAAAATCATGTTTCTGGCTTCTGTTAAAAAAGCAGAAGATCTGGCAACATTAGGCTTGCATTCCTTCATGGCAGCTAGTCAGCTGAAGCTGAGCAGGGACTACATTAGACACAGTCCACTGCTGCCTCTGTTGCTCCCTGCTTCTACTGGGCATTTGAGTTTTTGACCCTTATGCAATGGTTTCAGGAAGTGGTTTTCTAAATCTCAAGTTATTACTTTTTTAAAAAAAATCTTTGTTTATTAATTTATTTTTGTGTGGTGCTGAGGATCAAACCCAGTGCCTCACATGTGCGAGGCAAGGGCTCTACCACTGAGCTATGGCTCCAGCCTGCATTATTACTTTTAATGACTTTTCTGATTATATTGCTACTTAACATACCATATGATCACTTACCTAATTCGAAAATAAGCTCTATGATGGCAGCAATTGTGTGTCTTCTATTTCTAGATATTCTCTGTGGTGCTGGTATATTGCCTTGCACACCATAAGGAAGGCAGTACATACTTAAACCTCTCTACTCTGATTTGGCAAGGTGATTGAGGAAGACCAATAATGCTAGAATATTCAAGACATTGTCGTGAAATTCCAAAGTATCTTGATGCATTGGCTTGGAAAACATACTCTGTAGTGTCTTGGAGAAATGATCCAAGTTTATTAACATTATTCTTGCCTCTTGTTTTTATTAATCAGTTCTATCATATAATTTTAGGGTTAATATCCCTTGGCTATGTTATTGGCATTGTGAAGTTAATGGCATTTGGAATATTAAGTATTTTCTTGACTATTTATTACATGGATTCTTTGAAATTAAGTCTTACAAGTATTTTCTCACAGGTAGGTAAGTACAGAAAAATAAGTGAAAAGAGTTGAGGTCTAGAATTATCATTGTCAGGAAGGATATGAAAAATAGTTTTTTTTTTTCTTAAAGTACTGTTTGATGATTCAATTCAAGGACAAAATGAAATCAATTGATAATATTAGAATAGGAAAAAACTATATTGTGTTTGGAGTTAGGGCTTAATTTAAGAGTTCATTGAGTCAATTACTATTAATTTTTTTTTAAAGTTGTCTCATTTTGAGAAAACAAACCATGTTTTCTTTAGTCCTACACTAGCCAATGGTATAATGATTGGAATACCTAGTTGACCATTATACATGTTGATTTCATGCCATAAATATTCCTTGACCCATATTGTGCGTTTATTTTTATAATAGGTGAGAAATTCATCCACTCTTCTCTTTAGTTCCTTGATCACAAGAATTTTTGGAGTTAAAAGGGGAAAGGACGAACTTTCCAAAACAAATAGGTAAGTAAGCTTCATCTAATGCTAACTTTTCTTTTTACACAAAATTGTCCTGGCCAAAAATAATTGTCGAAATTTTGCTTACTTTTACAGATTCATCTGTAGCATAAAACTATAAAAATGGTATAATGAATTAACCTGTGCTGCCAAATTCTAAATCCTTGGGCAAAAATATCAACTGATTACAAAGTTGACCTTTCAAATCAACAAATATAAAGCAAGGAAGCCAGGGCTGAAATATAGACTTGTTTCTCACTGCAGTAACTATTCTTTTTTCTTTGTGTCTTCTTCAAGTATTCCTGAAATGTCCTACATTCTTTTTTCCTGATGTGTTATCGAGTATTTACTATCTGTGCAGTATCTTTAATCATATAGGCGAAAGTTTAAAAGATTGTGAAACTCTTATCAGAACACCTTCCAGACTACCTGTGCATTCATTACTCTCCTAAACGAAGGGAGAAAGTTGGAGATGTTGACTGTGTGAAATAAATAATGCATTTACTTTTTGGTCTTTAATTTACTCTGTTTTTTTCAGTAAGGCTTTTTAATGTCTGGAAGGAAATCTATGGAACCATTTTGGTTATTATTATTATTTAATATAATGCACAAGTTCTGTTTGTTCTTAAAGAGAAGCTTTGGATAGTTCTTCAGCATTTGAGGATTTAATAGTAGTGTAGTTGGCTTGCAGCTGTTAACACTAGATGTCACTGTCGCTGCATGTTTAATTACTCCCTTAAACTTTTAGAATCCAATTTGACATACAAGTCATTGTCTTAAGGACCTAAACATGAATTCAAGCCCAGCTTCTCTCTTCCCTAAACAAGTTACTATGCTTTTGCTTCAAATTTAGATTTTAAACTGGTATTTATTAAAATATGTCTTCTTTTGATGAAATTAAGTTTTAAGAACTAAAAGATATGATGAAATAATTTTTTGATATGCTTGTGGTAATTCTAGTGAAACCTGCTGTGGTGGTTCTGAAAATTGCTGCTTATCAGCCTGTAAAATTCACCAAATATTTCAAAGAAAGGTAACTGGCTCTAAGTTTGAATCCCCTGAGTAAATGCAGGAATACTAAGAGATTTTTTTTCTCCCCTGAGTTGTATTTTTAAAATAAATATTACTACTTTGGTAGCATGATTATAATTTTTACTTTATAGCCTGTTATTTTTTTTAAATATTTTTAGTTGTAGATGGACACAATACCTTTATTTATTTATTTTTAGGTGGTGCTGAGGATTGAACTCAGTGTCTTACGCATGGTAGGCAACTGCTCTACCACCAAGCCATGACACCAGCCCCTTTAGCTCATTCTTAAAGTAATTTTTCCTGTCATTAACTGAAAATTACTAGTATTTGTTTCTTTTTAACTTTGTCTAATTTGTTAATAATTCTACAGTGTGCTTAAGTTTAAAATAGTTGTATCTTTTTATGAGACCATGATGATGTTTAGTAGTATGAATAAAATATGATATTAAGTAACAATTAAAGTTAATGTTAAAATTGCTCTTCTTGAATGTGTATATAAATTTTACTGTGCACCAGAGAAAAATGATCATTAATTTCATTTAGGTTGCAACTGAAAGAGGATAGAAGAATAAAAGGGCGATGAGATCACACAGTTTTACCCTTTTAGCTAAAGTCACACTGATGGAAATTCATTTCTTTTGAATAGAGAAGATTACAAAATTAATAACTTTCCTAGAAGAAGAGAAATGGAATATTTGTATAATTATTTTGACTAATGGTGGAAAGTGAAATGAAGGAATTAGGAAGTTGATATTTTACTTAAGTGTGGTGAACATTTTTTAGTAAGAGCCTGTATTTCAATAATCAGAAGACTGGCATGTGTCATCTTTTATACAGGCTTCTCTTTTGTATTTAACTCTTGAATTATCAGTTTCTTGGCAGGTCTTCTTAGAAGTTCTGCAAAACATTTAGTTTGTTAAATTTGCAATTGTTTGTGATTATTCTACTTTTGTAGTTTATTTAATTTTGTCACTTTTTGTTGAAATATTTATATACCCATTTTCGACATATTAATTCCCCGAAGGATAGGACCGTTTCCATCTATTCTTTGTATATATAAAGGGCACTTTAAGAATGCTACTTACAATGTCTTGTTGGGTGATTACTCAGTCATCAAATAACTAACCTCAGCTGATGACACCTCACAGCCAGTTAAATTTGCTTTCACAACCACAGGTTGTTCTGCATGCAGTCTTGCAAATGTGTGCTCTTGGTCAGAAAGGAACTGAACATAAAAAGAACATCTGCTTTTTTTCCATCTAGTGTGAAAAGAATGTCTACCTTGGAGTAAATAAACTTGGTTTCTAGGCATTTTGCTGCCACTGGAGATGACCTTAGTAGAGTCCCTTATTCACTCCATACTTCAGTTTCTCAATCTATATGACAGGAGTAGTAAGATCTAGATTTTATCTTCATGGGGTTATTAAGAGTCTACAACAAACTATTACAACTTTATTATTAATTTTTTTAAAATTGAAGTCCTAAACAATTAGAGATATGGTTTGCTGTTTCTGTCCGTTGCCTTGCTGTTAGACTGTGCCTTTTGAGGACAGCACCAGGGTCAGAATCCTGTGTATCTGGTACCTTGTATACTGTCTGGTGTGTAGGAAGCATATAGAAATACTTGCTTAGTAGAAAAAGTAAATTTTATTACTGGGGAGGGGGGGATAAAAAGTTTGTTTTCTACTCCTGCCTTTGTTCTCATAAAGCCACAATAACCAACGAGGTTATCCTCTCTGTTCCTTGAGTTTCTTCTTGCTCAAATAAGAGGTTGGGCCAAGCCTGAGGTGTCTTCCCTCTAAAATATGAAGCTGAGACTTTATATAATGTTACTAGAATTGCATGTTTGATAAAGTGCCAATGCCTTAGACAGTACCTGACACATAGTAGGGACCAGAAGTTTTCATTTAATATGTGGAGAAAGGACCAGGGGTCTGCCTCTCTGTATGAGTGTGTGGAATGCACTTAAGATTGAGCTTTTGAGCCCATTGGTCTGATCTAGATGTGTTCTTTGAATTATGAATAGTGAGAAAATACAAGTTTTACAGTCATGTTATTACACTGTAATTTTCTAACACTCCTTTCCTTTCTGTTTGTTGTCATTTAACTGACTTAGTCTGACAGAATGAATAATGGATTCCATGTAAAATCAGAACATGCATAGCCCTGTTTTCTGGGGAAGGTGCTGTGCTTTCTGCTTTTCTATAGTAGCTGCCATCTGTATGTGAATGGACCGTCCTTGATAGCTGCTCATTCTTTATAGGGTAGCAGCTAAACCAATTGCATCTTTAACTCTGGGTCCCTTGTGTGTCTTAACCTTCAACTATGTTAGTTGCAGCTAAGTGGCAAGTGCCAATATATAGTAGTCTGAGAAGCTTTATTTTTGACTTTGTGGAGTGTCTGCTTTGCCAAAACTTCATACAGGTGCTCAGTGTGCAGAGTTAAATAGTATTGCTTTTACATTTTCCTTTTGCTTAAACTCAACCTGTGAGCCAATAAGAACTTAATGATGAATAAGTACTTACCTTGAATTCAGTTTAAACATGAGGGCTCCAAAACTTGGGCTTTTGAGCTTACAGTTCAGCTGGGGAGAAATAAACTGTTACTTGTGAATCAGATGAAAATAGAAGATATCACTAATCACCTGTGCATTGTGATTTGGGTAATGAATGCCTTGGACATCTGTAAATGGAAAAAATAGAGTGATGTATTTTTGAGGAAATAGTATTTCTTATAAGGCTTTGGGGATGAGTAGATTTAAGGTCATGAAATAGACTGAAAAAGAGAAATGAATAAATAATTTTGTTTACTTGTTAAGTGCAATTTCTATTCTGTATTATTAAGGAGCTCATATTCAAATTAAGAGCTTAGTACAGTTTACTATAATTTAAGAAGAAAATGGGTTTGTAAAAGCATCACTAGATCCAAATAAAATAATTTCCAATGACTGTATTGGGAGATGTTAGATTTATTTTATTTTCTTGGACATAAATGACAGAATTATTAGAATTATTTTTCTTAGTGGCATAGGTCTAGAGGAACCCTTCAAGGGGCATCTAACTCAGCTCAACTTCTTGCTTATCGGCAGATTTTGAAGCCATTTCCAGACTGACTGGCTTCTTTCCTGTTCTTCGTGTTTTCTAGGAAAAGAGATTCCACAAGTTTCTGTGGTTACCCACTCCATTGTTTAGGAAAGAATTGGTTTTTCAAAACTAAAATTGAGAGCTTTAGGGCAATTGAGTTTTTTATATTTTAGAGAATGTAATTATTAGAATTCAGAATAGCTTATTTGCTTTGAACCACATAGAAGCTTGTAGTAAACACTTACCTATTTGGCCAAACTGAAAATTGGAACTTTCTTTCACTGGGTCTGGGATAATATTAACATCCTCAGACCCAAAGAATTTCTCATTTTCCCCATTGAATAACGTTCATTATGTTTTCAATCTGCTGGGTACTAGCATGCAGAGATGAATCAGAAATATTCTGTGCCTAAGGGGAACTGACAGCCCAGTGAAAAATATGGCAGCTATCTGTTGCATTGGATTCTGTTCAACTTACCTTGAGGGAAGGGAGAAGTTTTGTAAGGCAGATGGCATGTCTTTTAGTGTCTTTTGCCTATTCCATGGTTGGCTTGTGCCAGGCCATTTTTATGTGTCTAATTTAACTTTCACGAGATCCTTGCAAGGTGAACAATATCATCATCACCTTACAGTGGCGTAAAACCACAGGGAGTGAATTTTAGTTATTTGCCTGTTGTCGTATAGCCAGAAAGTGGCAGGACTGGAACACAAATTATTTTCATGTACAGGGCACTTATTTATCAATACATAGAGCCTGTCATGAGTAGTATATTACTTTTTTGGTGTATGTCTTTAGATTTTACATTGCCCTAACTGTGGGAGACAAGCCACTTCATTCGTTCATTCAAAGTCTGAATGTGGACCAATAATCACACATTTTTAATATGGTATGTTGATTTCAGTGGGGGTGGGGCGCAGGGGAGAAGTTTGCTTGAGTTGACTCTAAGACCCTTTCTGTGGGTGTTGGAAGACAATATGAATTATGTAGTTTTTTTCGTTCGTGGATTTTATGTTTTTGGTGGGGAAGTTATTAGAGCAGTTTATTGCAAGTAAGACAAAGGCAAGAGAAAATACAGTATACCCTATAGAGGGGCAGGCAGGTAGGCTATGGATGAGAATGCCCATAAGTATTCTTTTTTTGAGTGAGCCTCACTGTTTTCATGTATATAAGAGATGAGGCAAGAGTAGGCCTTAAAGTTTCTAACATTATGCTGTTAAACCAGAAAGGTAAAAATCATACATTTCTGGTTGGCAAGTAGGGAATGAATTAAATTAGCCCAGGAGGTTATCAGTTTTACTAATAAGAAATTTACCTTTTTCATAGTTAACTCTGTAAAACTCAATTGTTTGGTGCTATCGAGAGGGGATTTGGGGTTTACAAAAATTCTTGGCTGTGGTTCAATTTCTTTTAGACTTAATTTTTTACAGAATCTTTGGTTACATTTTTCACATCTTTAATTAAAATGACATAAATGATAACAATTATTATTTGTCTTTATTTTCTAAAGGACCTAAAAAGTCACCCAATCCCATTTTCATTTAACAGATAAGAAAATTAAGGTGCAGAAAATTAAGTGATTTGCTCAAGATCACAAAGCTAGCATTAATATAATTTAATGGTTATTTTTAGCTTATAGCATGACTAGAACATTTGAAAAAAATATTTAGAAACGAAGTTTCTATTAGCAACAATAATATTCATTTGAATTTAAATGATTCTAATGTGGAATATGAGGTTCATTCTCCCAAAGAGGCACTTTACTTGTCAGAGGATTTTAAATAATAATGATTTAAAGTTAAGAGCCCCATGATTTGATATAGTCTGGAGGTGTCATTCATGCATTTACCACAAATCTTTGTAGAACATTCAATCTGTTGCTTTAGCCAGGGTAGATAAATGAGTATTTTTGGAGACTGAGAAGTACAGTACAAGTCTTGTGTAACCTTGTTGAGATGGTCTAGTCAGAATTAAGTCTGTACTGACATTTTTGTTTACTGGAGAGTTTCATGTTTCAACGTTTTGTTCATTCATAGGTTCATGGATTATAGGTAGGAAGACCACAAATGAAATTTGTAACCAAAAAGAAGTTCTTGAAAAGAAATATGTTCATGAACTTAAAGTGGGAATTACTCATTGTATGCTTAAATATTGACTCTTGCATGGACCAAGTAATCTTTGTTCCTTAGGACTGCTTCAGGCCATTGCCCTCTCTAATAACTGAGGCATTGTTGCTCTCGTTTGAGCTTGTTCTATGGAATCTTGGCAATGCATGCATCCTCTTTCTGCATGTAAAAGCATGAGTAAATATTTTTTCTTAGCTTTGATATTTTTGTAGCTTACATTTTATATGAGCCAGACTAATATAATGTAATACCAGGATTACATAATTTAAGATGTCAGGGTTGCTTCCAGGGCTATGCAATAAAGTATTCATTTATCAGGAAGTTTACAAGCTGTATTTGTTGCTCATTCACTACCTGTAGAGAAACACCACAGAGCTGTTTTCCAAATGAGAAAATGGAGTCAAAGAACTTAAGGCCAGAGGGAATGGTTTCCTTAGAACTTAAGATAACATTTATAATTTGTTCAGAATTCAGTCCTAGTAACTATTGATTTTAGTAACATATAGTTTTGAAATTCCAGAAATTTCCAACTATTGTTGTTACACACAAAACTATTTTTGATAAAAATATGATCAATAAATTTTTTTATGTGTGTCTAATTTAACCTTCACGAGATCCTTGCAAGGTGAGTAATATCATCATCACCTCACAATGGAGTAAAACGACAGGGAGTGAATTTTAGTTATTTGCCTGCTGTCATATAGCTGGAAAGTGGCAGGACTGGAACACAAATTATTTTCATGTACAAAGCATTTATTCACCAGTACACAGAGCCTGTCATGAGCAGTATATTACTTTTTTGGTGTTTGTCTTTACCGTTATTAGAAGAAGATACTTTCCATTTTCCTAAAGTCATGACATGGGGAAAGTAGCACCGCCAGTCTGGATGATGAACTGGTCAGCAGGCTGAGGACCTAATCTGTCAGACTGTGGTATGTGTACTTATGTGTTTGCTTGTAAGTGGGGAAGGAGGGGAGGCAAGTAGTGAAGGGGGAATAGAGTAGTAAACACCTTTGAAATATAATAGACTTTAGGATTCACTAGAAGTACTGAGTTCTGTACCTTGGGCTAGATGTCCTAGTAAAAAATTAAGTAGCTATAGGTGGACACAATATCTTTATTTTATATTTGTGTGGTTAAAAAAAATAAGTAGCATACTCTTGTCATTGTCATTTTTCATCCCTCAAATAATAGCTCCATTTTTTAATATTTAAATGTAAGTTTGAAATAGTTCAGACTTAATAGTAGTTAGAATGCTTTTGGATACAACTAATAAAAAACCCAAATCAGAATTTAAACAGGGAAAAGTTATTACATATGTAACCAGGATGTTTTAAGGGGGATTTATTTCTTTCAGGTTGTAGCATGTGTTTTCTCTGTGTTTCTACTGTGCCATCCTAGACGTGAAGGCATGGACCCAGGGGGCTTTCTGGATGGTTACAAGATGGCTGCTATTATGTAGATGTTGGAGCCATCCTCCAGATGTTAGAGTTGAAACACAATATTTAGAAGCCTTGTGTTTCTTATTTCTTTTTGAAAACAATGACACTTTCTCCTGTGTGTGTTTCTATGTCCCCACCTCCACATCCTACAGATTTTTATTCACATATTATTGACCAAAGTTAATTTTTAACATGTCCCAACTTAACCCGGGTGGGGGAAATAGATCTGCCATAATTAGCTTAGACAAATCAGGGTTCTTCAATTGGGCCTGGAATATATGTTAGCTCTTCCTGAAGCACATGACTAGTCTGAGAATGGTAAATTCTAAAAGTCAAGTTCCATTAAAAGGAAGGACAAGGTCGGGGAAAGAGTGTGAATTAAGCAATGTGTGTTACTACATTGATGTCTGATGTTCAAGGTCATCTCAAAAGCATTGAAAATGTTTTAATTAGGAACAGTGATTTAAATATAGGAAGATAATAAATATATTTTAGCCTAATACGAAAATTTATTTTCTTTACATATTTCCTACATGTAGTTGTAAAGAAATATGAAATAGTACAAGGGTCTAGATATACGGTTCTGTATAATTCATTCTTTTTAATTTTTTTTATTCTTTTTATATGACAGTAGAGTGTATTTTAACAGTATACATACATGGTGTATAGCTTATTCTAATTAGGATCCCATTCTTGTGGTTGTACCTGATGTGGAATTATACTGGTCATGTATTCGCATATGAACATAGGAAAGTTATGTTCAGTTCATTGTACTGTCTTTCTTATTCTCCTCTCCACTCCCTTCTCTTCATTCTCCTTTATCTAATCCAATTGAACTTCTATTCTTCTCCTCTCCACTTTCCTTCACTGTGTGTTAGCATCCACGTATTAGAGATAACATTCAACCATTGGTTTTTTGGGGGACTGGCTTATTTCCCTTAGCATGACATTCTTCAGTTCCAACCATTTACCAGCCAATGCCATAATTTCACTCTTCTTTATGGCTTACTAGCATTCCATTTTGTATATATATACCACATTTTCTTTATCCATTCATCTGTGGAAAGGTACCTAGGTTGGTTCCATAGCTTAGCTATTTTGAATTGAGCGGATATAAACACTGATGTGGCTATAATTCATTCTTGTAAATAGCTTGCATTTAAAAAATTTTCATGTAATTCCTTAGTCCATTTCATGTTGCTATAACAGAACACGTGATGCTAGGTAGTGCATAAAGAAAAGAGATTTATTTGGCTCATGATTCTGGTGGTGGAAGGTGGTCCAAACAGCATGGTGCTAGTATTCTGGAAAAGTTCCCTCCCCCACACCCATGGCTATCACAACATGGTCAGGAAGTAGAAAGGAAACCAATGGACTGCGTAGAAGGGCCAATTGCATGGTGTGGCTTTGCTTTCCAATAGCCCAGTTTATCAAGAACTAATTCAGTCCCATGAGGTTTGACCTATTCCAAGACATCATGAATCCATTCATGAGGGTATAAGTAACCCTGTAACCTAGTTACCTTTCATGAGGCCCTACCCCTTAAAAGTTTGACTATTCCAACATCATTTTATTGGATACCAATCTTCCAGCATATGTCCTTTTGAGGGATAAACCATATCCAAAACCATAGCACCCAGGAACAAAGTATATGTATGTCTTCACACATGAACCAAGTTTTGTAAACATTAAAATAGAGATTCTGAATCCAAGCTTGAAAATGCTCTTTGACATTATGAATTATCTTCCTGGTTCACAGCTAATCTCTAATAAGCTAACAGTGTTAACATGTTTGTTACCACAAACTCTGGTTTACTTTTGGAATTTGACCCATATATTGGTTTTCTTATCATAAGGCCAAATAGTGTGAAGTCAAATGATCTTTCTAAATTTATGGGAATTGGCATTTAATTATTTTTGTTTCTGTGTCAAAAATCCCTGTTCTATTTCAATTGAATGTGGTATTTTGATGTGACTTTTTTGGCCTCTGAACTCAAATTAGGCCAATTGTTCTGAATAATCTCTTTTTCTTTTTCTGCCAAGTTTCTTTCTTTTCTGTCCTCTGAACTCTAACTGCTTTGTTCTCTACAAACTGCCTCTATAGAATTGGAACATGAGGCTGTCTGGGTCAGGGCAAACCAGCTGGGCTTGACAGAAGTTAGGGTTAGATTAGCTTCATTTGACAAGGATCAGTACGTCTGATCCAGTTGCTAAATCTTGGAAGACTAGAATTTTCCATTCTATAAGCACAATTCCATGACATCTTGCCTTTCTTTTGCTCTTAAGACATCTTCATCTTAGTTGTATCTATTTCTACAACCTCTCAAATCTGAATAATCGTCTTAGATCCATCTAATGGTCAGCTACATACCCCTGTCCCGTAGTTCACTTGATCCCCTCTGTCACCCCTTTAATCAAAGCTTTCCTATGCCTGTGGTTTCATTTCTGTGTAACTGGTGTCCAGGTTAGGCATTCTGACATTTTTTTTCTTCATCATTCATTCAGCAAGTATACGAGGTAGGTTCAAGCACTGAGGGGATGAGGGGATGACACACATTTATAAAATAGGATGCAAATCTCTGAAGAACAATGGAAGAGGAGAGGCAAGACTTGGACTCAACTGTAAAGTTAACTATAAAGCAAGGTGGGAAGCTGAAGGTAACTGTGGACTTTGCTCTCCCTCATGGGAAGAGCCTCACTCCCGCTGCACTGTGCAGACGTGGCTGTAGCAGAGCTCTTGCTAATGTCTTTTAAACACACTTTCTCCCTGTGTCTCTTCCAGTTCTTCCATTAATGTGGGAAAATCTTCCCTCACCTTTTGTTTATATTGCTGCTAGAAAATATGGTCAATGCAGAGCAATATTGGTGCTCTGCCTCCCCTACCTGCATTTGGAAATGGAATTATGTGTATTAAAAATACTGTGCCACTGACTTCTAAGGGTCACAAGTGCCTAGTTTCCCCCAGAAACCCAGCACAGGTCATCTCCAACTCCTTAATGCTTTAATTGAGAACTTTCCCTGAAGCTTCTATATTTCAGAGAAAAGAAGTTCTTTTAGTGGTGTTCTCCTTGTTTGCTTTCCAATATTTCAATGAACTAGTTTTCAATTATTTATCATTATAAAAGTATATTGTTCCAGTGGTGAAGTAAATAACTTCTGTGGGCTACCTGCAATGCCACCATTTATAATATCATGTATTTCATTTGCCATATGACTATAAGTTGTGGCCTTCCACCAAGGAACATACTGTCCCTAAATACTTGATTGTGTATATCCTTCCTGTTTTCAGCCCTGGCTGCATTTAAAATTGTGCCCTCATGCATTGCCAAACTGGTTGGCTTGTCCATGAAAATTGAATCCCGTGGAATCCCTGGCATTTTCTGTGGACGTTTCTTCCTGCTCCCATTAAATAGAATTTTTAATGGTTTTTTAGGGCCTTCTGTATAATAACCCTCTTTTCTTTCTTTCTTTCTTCCTTTCTTTTTTTTTTTTTGGTAGTCCTAAGGACTACACCTGGGCTTCATGCCTGCTAGGCAAGTGCTCTACCACTTAGCTGTATCCCCAGCCTTCTTTATTTTTTATTTTGAGATAAGGTCTTGTTAAGTTGCCAAGGCTGGGATCCTCCTGCCTCAGCCTTCCAAGTAGCTGGGATTACAGTCATGTATAGTGACACCTGGAGTAATGTCACTCTTCATAGAATTATTTTAAAAAATCACAATAGCAGAAGGAATCATGTTTCTCAATTTACCTTAGTCTGGAATGACTTTGAGCACCTAGCCTGATATCTATCAATAAATATGTATTAACTATCAACTGTATACAGGGCTTAGTACTAGGTGACACCAAAAAAGATCTAAGAACAGCCTATTCTCACGGAACATATAGTGTGCTTACAATGAAATAAACTAAAACACAATCAAGGAACAGGTCAGTCTTATTGTGAAGTGACAGCAATGATAAAGAAGAAGAGAGAGGAATCAAATATTATACCATTGTTCTGGTATAATCCAAGAGGCGAGCATCTGAGGATTCTTCCCGTTTTTCTCTATGGTATATGTGATATAGCTCATGTGGTAGGAAGTGCTTAGAGGTAGGCCAGCTCTTTAAGGAGATTTCTCAGAGGGACTCCCTGATTTCTAGTGTGTATTGTTTATAATCAGAGGTACTCTGTAATTGGCAATATCTTATTCTCTATGGGGAACAATAAATGATATGTCAGAGTATTTTCTCTTCTCCTTGTTCTGTATTTTTTTATCCGTTTACTTAGAAAAATCTTGAATCTTCAGAGACCTGGGTGCATTTGTGAATTAAAAGAAAACACTGGTACATTTTCAGTAGGTCTTTGGACTCCCAAATCTTTTCCTACACTCTTTCTTTTCCAACAGTCAGCCTTGTTTTTTGGTCCTTCAGGTACTTCCTGGTTTCAGTGCCATGGCTGAGTTTTCTTTCCTTATAGTCAAAAGGTTTGCTTTCCAACTAGCATCTCTCCTCTTTGTGGCCAGTGTGTCAATTTGACATGGGGTAGTTAAGTATGGGCAGAACCTTGGTGGGGGGAAGATGACGCTGTGGTTTCCAGGACTTCACTCCTACTCTTCTGTTTCACTCTTCTTCTCTCTTTGGATGTTGAAAGTAATATGTGCTTATTAAGAAAAATATGAAAAAGTTACACAGTTTTATTGTCTTCACCTAGGCTATTGCATTGCAGTTGTCATTTTGCTGTGTTTTCTGGACCTTTTTTTTAATTCATGAGTATTTAGTTTTTATAAAATGTATTTGTAGTTATTCTACACACACCCTTCTTTTTTCACTGGTAGGAATCACTTTTCATTTTTGTTTGATAATTTATAATCCTCCTAGTTAAAAAAAAATTAACAGACTGGTGTGTATCTTTGTTTATAAAGTGTTTTAATGTGTAAGCCTCTTTCTGCAAGTAGAGTCTCCTGTGTGTGATTTCTAGGTCACAGGACACGACTTGTTGTTGCATTCTATACTGTTAGGTTTTACATATTGTCATATTTCTTTTCTTTCTTCCTTTTTTTTCAGAGTTCTTTATTTTATAATTTATTTATTTTTTATGTGGTGCCGAGGATCGAACCCAAGGCCTCACTTGTGCTAGGCAAGGGCTCTGCCACTGAGCCACACCCCAACCCACAAGTTGTCATATTTCTTTTTTTTTTCTTAAGAGAGAGTGAGAGAGAGAGAGGGAGGGGTGAGAGAGACAGAATTTTTAAAAAAATTTTTAGTTTTTGGTGGACACAACATCTTTGTATGTGGTGCTGAGGATCGAACCCGAGCTGCACGCATGCCAGGCGAGCACGCTACCTCTTGAGCCACATCGCCAGCCCGTCATATTTCTTAATAAATTAATTTTCTTGAAAAAACAGGTTCCATTTCACTTCCAGTCACACGTTTCACTTTCCATTTCACATAGTATAAAGTTTATTGCTCTAATTGCCCTTTTTTCTTTTTAAAAGAGTTATTTTTATTTTAATCAACAATCTTGAGCATTTTATCTGATTTTTCCCCACTATAGATAGTGATGCAAGGAATATTCTCTCATGAATTTTATCTTTGTTCTTTTTTTAAAAAAAATTGTTTTTTTTAGTTTGTAGTTAGATACAATACCGTTATTTTATTTATTTATCTTTATGTGTTGCTAAGGATCGAACCTAGGACCTCGCACATGTTAGGTGAGCACTCTACCACTGAGCCATAACCCCAGCCCCTGTCCATGTTTTTATGATTATTGAAAGGGAGATTGCTGGACTGAAGAATATAAACATTCCATGAAACTAATAGCCAAGTTTCTTTTAACTGATACCAATTAACACATTTACCAGCATGTGCAATCTTCCTAGTACTAAGAGTAAGCATTTTTAAAAAATATTTATTTTTTAGTTTTAGGTGGACACAATATTTTTGTTTCACATTTATGTGGTACTGAGGATGGAACCAGTGCCTCATGCATGCTAGGAGAGCACTCTACCATTGAGCCATAACCCTAGTCCCAGAAAGAAGTATTTTTTTTAATGCAAATTTCAGGGAATGTGAGAAGGAAAAGACCTTGGTGATTCAATTTACATTGCTTTTATTACTAGGGAGGCTGAACATTTGCTCAAGTTATTTGTTGGTTAATTGCATTTTCTTCAGCTTTGCTTTCAAGGCCCTTTTCACCTTATCTCGCATTATTCAAACTTACAAATATTTATTAAAGCCTGCCAACTACCTTCTCCCATTCCAAACATATACCCACACACTAATCAAGCTAATCTCTCTATTGTTCCTTTGAATGTTAAGCTTTTACTTTGAGTGCTTTTGTTCATGGTTTTTCTGCTCCTAAATGCCTGCCTCTCCCTTCTTAAGCTATGCTGATTTCCATCCTTGGGTTCAGCCCAATGGTCTTCCTAAAACTGGTTTTCTGGAGAGCAGACTCTGGGGCTGCAGCTCTGTAGTAGTCCATACTGCCTTCTTCAGGCTCTGCCCTAGGAGCAGGCAAAGAAGATGAATGTAGAAATAGGCATGTCTACATTTGATTTCTGGTGTAAGTGACTTAGTCCCCTGAGCCTCCATTTCTTTGTCTCAGCATCCTTATAAAATGTGAATGACAATAGAGTCTGCCTCTGGAATTGTGAGGAGCAAATGTGATAAAGCTAAGAGGGCCTAAGGCTGGTGTAGAGGGCCTAAGGCTGGTGCTTAGTATATAGGAAACTCTCCTTTAGTGCCCATTGTTTTAATTGTCATCTCAGCATTTGTTGTTTTTTTTTTGTTCCATAGGACTCTCCTGTACCACCCCAGAGGCTGTGTACTGTCTCTTTCTTGTAAATTAGTTATGTACTCTCAAGTGAACACAAGGTTCTAAAGGGGAGGGATTGCATTTTAAGTCTTTGCATGTCCTAATGCACTATGCTGCCTGAGTATAGTTGGGTAGCTTTGGTAGTGGTGGAAATTAGAGGAAGGCAGTGATGAGGACCTCATTTTCAGCTTTTCATAAGACCTTTACTAGGAGAACTTTCTCCTAGGGCCTTTTAAAAAATGTTAGCTTTTGTTGCTTATTCAGCCAACGGAGTTACTCAGTAGAAAATGTTTAAGAGATCCAGATTATACCACCAGATTTCACTTTTCCATATAGTGTTTCAAAGTGTTGTATTCATTAGTATTTGTGAGAGGGCTGGGGATGTGGCTCAAGTGGTAGCGCGCTCGCCTGGCATGTGTGTGGCCCAGGTTCGATCCTCAGCACAACATATCAACAAAGATGTTGTGTCTGCCGAGAACTAAAAAATAAGTATTAAAAAAAATTCTCTCTCTCTCCTCTCTCACTCTCTCTTTAAAAAAAAAATTTTGTGAGAAACCTATGGTTAATGTAAAGGGGGTCCGGCGGATCATCGGAGGGAGAGACCACACAAGAGACTTACTCCATGCAATTGACAAAAGGGGATTTATTAGGGATCCATTCCAGCGCGCTGGGGCTCTGTGCTCACTCAAGGAGGGAGAGCAGCCCAGAGCCCAGAGCAAAGGTCAAACAGAGCTTAAGTACACTTTTTGGAGAGGGCGGTGGGCTTTGCATACATCAGAACAAATCATCATGAGGCGCAGGGAAATTGAACAACAACTCTGAGACGTGATTGGCAAATCCATTGGCGGGAACAGCTCGGGCAGGGGTGATTGGTCATTCCTAAGCGGGGTACACATTCAAACTGATTGGTTCGGGCCCTGTGACAAACTGCATAGGGCCCTAGGCTAAATGGCTAGTAGGGTGTTGTCTCAACTAACTCAGGAAGCTGGGTGTAACCGAGGAACTCAATAATACCTAATCTTTTACATTTTAATTCAAGCCTTCCAGCTTAGAAACTTTACCCTTTCAGTTAATACCACAAGAAGCCATAAACTAAACCAGATTCTTTCCCCTTTTAACTTTCACATGCCCTGGATTAACAGCAATGTTACTCCCTCATTTACACCTGGTATTACCTAGCATTCTCAAAAAGTTGAAACAATGATTCATGTTTAGTCACTGTGTAACTGGCTATTTTCATTTATTTAAAATAAAAATAACAAAAAATATCCCGGGTAAAGATCTCCTCATATTTTAACTAGTGACAGATGCTCTGATCAGTATTTCTACTTAAGTCAGGCATTTTTTACATACACCTCAAGCCTTGCATTTAAGCTTTATGCCTTTCCAAGCATAACAGTTAACCAATAAACCAAAATATCAGCCTGGTCTGGCTTAGCTCAGTGGTCTTTTGATTTCTTCCAGTCTGTTTGATGTGGAGGCTTATTGAGATTTATCTACTGAGCTGTTCATAGTTTGTAGGGCTGGGAGCATTGACTATATTATATAAGATTCCATTAGTGACAGAAGAGTGTGGACAGTCTCTGCAGTGTAGATAGTCTAGCCAGTTGTACTGGTCATGATTTTGTTGAAATTTTTAAGACTGTTGTCGAGCTTTTTATTAAATACTCAATGGTTTTTCTTATTTCCCAGTTTATACTCCAAGCCTCAAAGCAGATGTGCTTTGATTGGTTCAATTTAGTAGAAAGTTTCTTAACTTTCAGTATGCAGATTTAAAAACTTTTCCAGTTATTTGGACTAGTTATCATCAAGGGAAGTAAAAATAGAAATATATAGTAATCAATCATAAATATTGCTAGATGGGGAGGTAAACATCATTCCATTATATTGTTCAAGGTGGAAACAGCATTGGCGTATCCAACTTTATAACAAAGCCTGCAGAGGGCTTTTTTATACTTATCTTATGTATTCCTAATAGGAATGTTCAATATGGAAAGTATTATTGTCCTCATTCTAGATGACACACTTGGAGTTTAGATGATTAATTTGCTACATGCCTCATACCTAGTGTGAAGCAGAGCTGGTGTTTGAATTCAAATGTGACTCCTAACCCAGTTAATTTTCTATTACATCAAAGTTTTTTTTGTTCAATAATATATAGTATTTCTAAAAGTAACAAGAGTTTTGCCAAGCAGTTTTCCAGTGGTTTAATCATGTCCTCTTTCCTGAGAAGTTGAGTAGAATTACTCATGTATACCCTGCAGGAGATAAAAAAAAGTGTCATATTAGAGGAATAATGAAACTTATCCATTTTTTCTCCTTTAGTTGCTTCATGTACAGAATTGGGAAACTACCTGTAGGGCTTTTGTTTGATTGAGTAAGTTAGGAGTTGGCATGAGCAAATGCATGTTAGCATTCATTTGCTCATGTAGGTTTATTGACGTACTCCTGTGTACAAACAATGTGCTAAGCATTAAAAGGCACATAAGTGGAAAATCTTTGCTCTTAAGCATCTCAGAATCCAGCAGAGTAGATATGTTCCAAACTACATGACCATAGTACGGTATAGAGATGGCAAGAAGAAATTTAAAAGCTTGAAATGGAGATAAATGGTATCTCTCAGACAGGCTTCCTATAAGAGTCAGGGTCTGAGCTTGAAAGATGAGTAGAGATTAGCTAGATGAAGAAAAACTGTGTGGAGAAAGGGAGCCAGGAGAACAGTTGTGGCATAGATGGGTTGGTGTGAATGTGTATCTTCAACCCAGGCTTTCTTGAGCACTTTAATGTGATACTCATTAAAATATTGAGTCATGGAATTCTTCTTGTGGGATATTTTGCAAAGAACTGTGTTTTAAAGAACCCATTTTGGAAAACTGGATGGACCAAGTGGTGAGAAAAGAAAGTTGTGCTTTGGGGAAAATTGAGGCAGGCAAGGAGGATGGAGAGGGATATTGATTACAAGAGAGAGTATAATAGTAGATTTGATAGGACTTGATGGAAAATGAGGGGACCAGGGAAGAGGAAAGATAGTGGAGTTTTGGCTTGGATAGTTTTTGGGACCATTTGTAAAGGTGAAGATTTAGAAAGAACAGATTGTTGAGGGAAGATTTCAAGTTCACTTTTGCAACTATGTTTTGAGATGCTGAGGCATGTGGAGTGGGTCATATCCATTTGGCAGTTAGATATGTGAGTGGAGTCTGGGCTAGATGAAGGAGTCATCTGTGTGGAGATGATATATCGTACCAGGAGTGAATGAGATCACCAGTGGGGTGAGGATAGATGCCAGGAGACATCAGTAAGTAAGTGATGTGTGCAGGAAGAGGATCTGTCAGCTCACAAGCATTTCAATAATCTAAAATTGTTTGGGATATGCTTTTCTGTTTCAAGATCCATCAGCTGTGTTTTATTATGTTACAGAGTGCCTGAATCCACCCATGAAGGAAGTCTATTCTGTGGATTTGCCCTCTCAAGATTCAGGGTAGTCATGGAGGAGGTGCTTCACCCACACCCTAAGCTCACCAAGGAGCACAGTGTGATTCCCACCCAGCCCTTCTGAATTCAGTGGGAAAGGTGGAGCCATCTTGCATTGTTAAGTTTTTTGAGTGTTGGGTTCCTTAAATGTAACTGGAGAAATAATGAAAGAGAAGTAAGTATTCCACTGGATTAAATGAATTCAATGGATTTTAATTTTCTCGATAAACTGTTATTAAGAAATTGTTTTGGAGATTTACTCCCTGAGTAGGATTAGCTAACCTACATTTTTCATTTGGATAAGTAGTTCTTTAATTAGAAAGCAAGATTGGAGTAATAGTTTCTCCTTGCTTTAAATAGTGTAGAGAAGATATGTGAAACTGCCAAATGAAGGTTTTCCTCCTCACAGTGGTGTGAAGCAGGGAAAACAAGAGGAAGTTATAATGTTAGGGGAAAGGGTTCTCTTCATCCAGTGTACCTGCTTTTATCTTCAATTCTGGAAGTCTCGATGGAAGGGTTTTTTACCCCCTTATTCTTGTCATGCTAAGAGTTGCATATTTTCTGGCAAAACGTTCATTACTGGCTAGGAGTGCACAAGAAATCCTTTGCCAGAGAATTAAGCAAGCAGAAGTGTGTCAAAACAAATATTCTAGTTTGAAAATATAGTCCTGCAGGAGGGGCGGGGATGTGTGGGTAGTGGAGGAGGCCAGGGCATGTTCTAAGATTGAGCATTTATTTCATAAGAATTCTGTGTTCTGAAGGACTGTTGTTTGTAGGAACTCTGGAGGAATCAGGATTGTGCTGCATTAAATGTACTGATGAGCACGGATAGTTTTTCTGGGATTTGGGGTTTGCTCTTGTGTTTAGTGTGCAGCTCATATGATGACAGCCTTTACTATGAGCGAAACATTTTGATAACAAATAGCCTTTTAAATTTAATTCAAGAGGCATTTAACAAAACTTTTGTTTACATGGAAAAACTCTGAGGCTTGAGAATATTAAACACACATAAACAAACATGCACATAAACACCAGTCCACTTCATAAGCATTTATTTGGCTAGGAAATGCCAAATTTATGTAACTCCAATCTTAAAAGTATTTGTTGAATGATTCTAAAAAGCAAAACCTTGTTTTTCCTTCTAACTTTTCCTTCTACCTTTTCCTTGTTACTTTAAAAAAATCATCATATAAATGAATAAGAGCATAGACTGGGTAAATAGAAGTTTTGTATACTTCCTTGCTATATAGTTGCTCAAAACAACTACTAGAGAAGTCACTTTTCAAATTGGAGAAACATTTTTTTAAGTTAGCTGACATTTTATTATTTTTTTTTTGTCAGTACCCACTGGGATGGGTGTGGGCGCTAACCATGTTAAGTAAGTTTCAAGATAAAAGTTATTGCTTGCAGAAATGAACTTGAGTTCTTCTACAGGATTTCCTGACTGTATATTTACCTGCAGCTGACATTATTTTCTGAGAGAATTTTTAAAATAAAATATACTGCCTTGTAATATTGCAATAAGTGATCACACATGATAGAATGTATAGATAAAAATAAGCCCTCAAAATAATATTAATAAAATACAGACCCTTGATTCTTTTCTCCTTTTGGCAGATTTTAGGTCTGTTGCCATAAGCAGTTCAAGGAACACATGCTTGCATCCAGAGCACTGGGAGGAAGTCTGCCTGCACTTTGATTCCCTGATTTGATACACATTAGTTACTGGAAGAAAGATGAATTAATGTAAATTTCTTTAGTTTTAGTAACTCAGAAGAGTAAAAAATTGTTGAGGGCTTGAAAAGATCATGGTGCACCATTGGAATTTGACTTTAGTAAATGTAACATTTGTTTTCTAAAGAATTATAACAGCATACTTAAATTCCAGAACAGTAAGCAAAATAGCTTAAGTTCACTGACTTGAAAAAACATTCTTTTATACTGCACGGTTCTAAAATAAATACTTAAAAGAAACAGAGAACAAGTCATTCTATCTTGGATTTCATTTTCCTTCAGATAGAACAGCTAGAACAAACATTCTTGCTAGTTAACATTGCCTGTGTTTTTATGAAGTTAATAACTGACCTGTCAATCACGCCCTATATAAATACGGTAGTTTAATGCTTTCTGCTTTAGAAGCACTTTTATTTCCAAGAGCTGCCAGCCAAGATTTCCAAAGGACTCCATGGGCTGTTTGCTTTTATCTGTTTTGAGGGCTGGTCTCTTTATACCTGTTGGTTTGCTCTTTATGATACCTTTGTGTAATCAGGTATGGGGAGAGCAGATGTGCAGAATAAACACATCTTAAGGAAACCAAAGCTCAAGAAAAATCATGTAATTATGAACCAACAGCTCTAGAAAAGAGAGAGAGAATATTTTCTTAAATCAACTTAGTTGCTATTATGAGAAGAGAACAGATGTCATGATATTCACCCCAGAGAAGCCTCAGCTTTTCTTTTAAATCTCAGCTTCTAATGGATGGAGGTTGTGTGTGTCCCTTACCCCTTAAATTTGTAACTTGCCGAGATGTTGCAGCTCTTCTCAGTTGTCTTTTACCTTTGACCTTTTTTCATTTCCCTAGGAAATGTTTACCACATGTCTCTATCCAAATAATCATTGCTCAGTGGGAATCATTACCTTTGCATTTTGAACTGGAAATGCCTTTTAATGTTTAAGGGAGGTTTCAAAACAGGAGAGCTTTGGATTAGTTGTTTTAAGATTTTGATTTTTGACTTCCCCAGCACTTGAGGGTATTGAATGCTTGATTCAATTTTTTTTAATCCTTCAGAATGTCATACATATTAGTCAGTGAATGAAAGAATGATGGAAATAAAGAGAAACCAGAGTTCTTGGTTCCAGAATAACCTATTCACCTTTCAATTAATTGTAGCCCTAACAATTCCTATGCATTATATTCACATATTACTTTTCTTTAGGAATCTGAATGTTTGGACATGTTAATTTGATTATTTTAGTTTGATTAAAACAGTTTCCCTTACTTTTTTTTTTAAACTAGGAATTTTATCATCACTTAACTGAGCTTTAGGAGGAAACGAGATTTCCAGGCATTCAGAGCTCCACTACTTTGGGAGGTTCTCTTTATGCATTTTCTGTTGATTTCGCTGACATTTTTTGGTCAGCACTTTTATCCTTTTGTAATACTGGCATCAATTTTAGATTTCCTGTGGAAGTAAAAAGCAGGTTTTTTATTAATCAGTTTTCTCCTTTCTTGCTCAGAAAACTTTCAAACTCTAGTCTTTTAACAGTTATTGCATTTTATTTTGTTTCTAGTTCATATTTTTTAAATACTGGTATCTCTAGGATAACAAAGTATAAAATGCAGCCCCAAATACCCTTGGTTCAGCAGCTTTCCTCAGATAATCACTTGCCAGAGTCAAAGTATTTGGTGAATGTAGAGGTATGTTAAAGCCA
The DNA here is from genome assembly GCF_052094955.1 of Ictidomys tridecemlineatus. Taxonomy (NCBI): domain Eukaryota; kingdom Metazoa; phylum Chordata; class Mammalia; order Rodentia; family Sciuridae; genus Ictidomys; species Ictidomys tridecemlineatus. Next base: position 23,805 of record NW_027521284.1, read on the forward strand.
GGTTTTAAACTCTTGTTTCCTCTGCAAAGCCTTTGGGGTCAAAGGTGGGAAAGCTCTGAGGTTGCCTGGAGCCAGTGCACAGGAGCACAGTCTTAGTTGTGGTGCCTGCATTGAGGCAGAAGGGTATATAAAACTCTAAAGGGTATAAAACTGCCAAAATTATGGTTTAGCATCTTTGGGCCTTTGGTTGCAGAGCCCTTTGTCAGAAATGGTTGTTGTAGGACAGTCAGAGATCAGGCCAGAGAAGCAAATTAGGAGTAAACTAGGGCAGGCCATGCTACAGACAACAGGAAAGAAACTGCCTCTACAATGCACCCAGGGATGCTCCTGAAGTCGCATGGGTCCACTTAGTTGGCAGATTAGCTGAGAGTCCCCTCCAGTGTTTTCCTTTTGCATTCATCCAAGGTTCAAACCTATAATTAAATTTTCTGAACAAAGACCCTATTAACCCACACCATCCAGACTGATGACTAACAGCTTTTCCTTCCAGGTACATAAAGAAACCTGTAATGCTTAAAGGAAAATAAAGACCCTAGTCAGGTTTGTGGGGGAGGGTGAAGTGATGGAGTAGATGTAGGAGGATTAGATTTGCCTTTCAGAAGTCATTTTTTAGTGCTGTTTAAAATGGATCTTTCAGTAGTTATAGCTCTTATTCAGATATGTATGATTTACTGCATGATCTAAAACTTAGTCACAGTGATATGACTTTATTTAAATATCTATGAAAATATGTTGGTTTTTCAACTTTTAACACATTAAAAAAAATTTGCTCTACTTCTTTTGTGTGGACAGTGTAGACTTACATGAAACTGTTTAGGGGGAAGACCCAAACACAGTTCATTGTGATACTTCTGGGCCACATCATCAAGTGTCTTACCAGTAATTGGAAATAATTCATTAGTTTGGAGTTTGAGGTCTCCACAGTCTGGCCTGCTCTACACCAGAGCCTTTTGCTGTAGCCTTCTCCACCTTCCATGGCTGCCTTACACATCTCTGCCTTAGCAGTGTGTCAGTCTCTTCCTTCTCCACACATTCTCTTCTTCCTCCTTCAGCCTCGCATGGCCCAGGGAGAGGTGATTCCCATCTGTCCTTCAAGACTGAAGGGCACCTAGAACAGTGTAGGGCTCTTCTCTGCTTTTCTCAGTCTGCAAACATTCTGGTGAGTCCCACTCCTTGTGAAACCAGCCTTGCTGAGCGTCCCTCTTTGGGCTCTCCCCAATTGATTTGGCCTCCAGAGCAACAATCTACCACTTCTCTGGCTCTTAGAATGCCAGCCTTTCAATCTGGTTTGCATTTTTTTTTGTTTTTCCATTCATTTCTGTCTTATTTTTTAAACTTGATTTAAAGTTCCTTAAGGCCTAGAATTATGTCTTTCTTATATGTGTGACTATGCTTCAGAGCACTTAGCATAGTACATAATACTGGCTTGTCAATTGGTTGATGGATTGGTGCGTGTCTCAGTCCCAAGGCTTGATGTATTTGCTGTCTGTAAAGATAGTGAGCTATTTTCAGAACCACGGGTACCTTTGTACCAGGTTTATTTTTTGGCTTTGAGCTTGGTAGTGGAGATGTTAGGCCCCAGTTCTGCCCAGAAAATCTGTTTTCCAAATTTTTGCATGAACAGAATGGTGTTACAGTCACATCCTGGAGCAGTTTCACCTGGGCACTGCCAACTCTTACTTATGCTGACTGGCTGACCTGTGTTGAGTGTTCCTCAGATCTTATTTCAGCTTTCTGGGTTATTTTTATTTTTAATTAAAGGAAAGCTTATTTCTAAGACTTTCTTGGATCAAAGGCAAGTGAATATTCATTAAATGTTTACTTTCTTGACTTTAATTTACTTCAGCAGGTGATAACTTAGGTAGGATTAGGCCATGACAGTGATATGACAGGGTCCTTGTTCATGGTAGTTATTGACTTTTCCAGTATTAACCTTTTATATATAGCACGAAGCCAGCATTCTGGTGTCCAAACCATATAAGGAACTGGCTTTCTTTTAATTTTGTGTTTTGAGTTTGAGGAAGATAAACAGTATGCCAAGTTGGGACTTTCGAGACTTCAGTGCTTAACTCATTTGATCTGAAAATTACTGGTAAAATTATGACTTTTGCCAACTGTAAAACCAAGTCTAAGTAGTGAATGGCCTGGTATGACTAACACAACATGCTTTAGGCCTCTGAAAGCTTAGACCAGACTCTGAGAAGAGGTTTTCATAGGCAGAAGACAATACTTCACATTCACATAGCATCTTTTCACACTGCTGTATTTATTCATTCAGTAAGTATTTTTTGAGCACTGGCTAGGAGCGAGGCATTGTCCTGGGTTCCTGGGATATAATGATGAGCAATCACCAAATATTCTACTTCTTTGCTATTATTTTGACGTTAATTTCTAGTCTGCTTCCTCTTACTAGAATGTCATCAGCTCCATGGGGAGGAGTTCTTTGTCTTATTCCCTGTCGTATCTCAAGCACCAAGGGCCGGGTCTGACAGAGCAGAAGCTCAGTATTTGTCAAATGTGTGAATGAAGGTCTTCAAGGAAGGATTTAAGTGTTGCCATGAGAGCATGTGGGAATGTATGTTAGAGCACATGGGAATGGTCTGGGGCATCAAGGAAAACACCCAGAGAAAGAAGTAGATAATGGCAGAGAGGAAGGCCATGAAATGTTTGCCTGGGAGAGAGTGAAGGTGGGGGTGACCGCTTCTGTGTAAAAGCCTGGGGATGAGGTGTGCACAATGCAAGGAGGGACAGCCCGAGGTGAACAGAGGACCTTGTTAGCCAGCTGAGAGCAAAGAAAGTATTTCAAAGCACAGGTATAACAGGATTAGCTTTGTTTAGTATAATAATTTTGACGGCTGCATGGATGATACACTGTAGCTGGATGAGAAGTAAAAGTTGAAGACTGGGGACATCCATTTGTTTACTTGGATGGTTTTGTTTGTTAGAACAGTATTGAGTAAGATACCCAGATTTTGAAATTTTGTGCATCAGTATTTTTTTTTTTTAATTTTGAAGATCAATCTTTTTTCTTTTTGCTTCTCAGACTTAATACTTTCAATTGTCATAACTTCAGTTTCATTGATCTTTCTTCCTCCTATTCAAATATGTCTTTGAATCCCTGTAATGTATTTTTCATTTTGGTTACTATAACTTAGTTAATATTTCCATTTTGTTAGTGTATCATTTTCTTGTCTTTGCTCATATCTTCCTTTAATTCTTGGAGCATCTTTTTATTTTTTGAGCCACATTCCCAGTCCTTTTAAGATTTTTTAAAATATATTTATTTTCATTAGGTATATATGACAGCAGAATGCATTTTGATTGTATAGAATGCATTGTACACAATTGCAGCACAACTTTCAGTTTTTTGATTGTACATGATATATTATCACATCATATATATGTTTTATATATATATATATTCACATCATATATATACATATATATATATATATATGATGTATTGTCACATGTACCTAGGATAATAAAGTCCATCCCATTCTACCATCTTTCCCACCCCCATATTTCCTTCCCACCCTCCCTTCCCTTCTCTTTACCCAAAGTTTCTCCATTTTTTACATACCCCCATATGGATCAGCATCCACTTATCAGAGAGTAGATTTAGCCTTTGATTTTTTGAGGATTGGCTTAATTCGCTTAGCAGGATAAACTGATTCTTTGAGCATCTTTTTAAATTTTTTTTTGTAGTTGTAGATGGATAGAATGCCTTTATTTATTTTTATGTGGTGCTTAGGATCGAAGCCAGTGCATCACACATGCTAGGCAAGTAGTCTGCCTGTGAGCTACAGTTCCAGCCCTTCTTTGAGTATCTTTAAGTCAGTGGTTTTAAGGTTTTTCTAGCAAACCCACCATCTATATGGTCTTTCTCAGGGAAAGTTTCTGTTGTGATGATGTTGTTTTCCTTTGAATGGGCCACACTCTCCTGTTTCTTGGGATTTTTCTTTTTTTAAATCTGGACATTTAAATCTAATAATGTAGCTCTAGAAATCAGATTCTATCTCTTCTCCAGAATGTGTTGATTTTTTTTTATTGTTGCTGTGCTGGAGATTAGCCTGAAGTATAAGTTTAAGTTCTTTTCAGTTCTTTTTCAACCTGCACCTTTTATTGGATGTGTGTGGTGACTTTCTAAATTTCCTTGTATATGTAGTTGCTTTTTTTTAAAATGTCTGACTTTCAATAGGGTAAGAAGTAAAAAATGAATGGGTAGAAAAAATGAATGGGTAGGTTAATAAAAGAAAGAAAAAGGTCTCTGGCTCATTAAATCTCCTAGATTTTTCTTCAATCAGAGGAGGAGGAACTTGGGGGAGGATTCCAACAATAGCTGCCTGCCCATGAGTTTGTGTCTCTAAAATCAGAGTTGTATCTGTCAGTAATCAGTATGTAGATCCTCAATTTTTGGACAGAGTTCTTCTTGTCCTATAAATTTGTGCAGGCTCTCCCAGAGAAGATCTGTAGTTACCTGTCGTGAGACTGGTGCATAGGCAGGTGCTACAATGCTGTGAACTGAAATTGGCCAAAATTTACTACTCTCCAAATCTTAAGGTTGACTCCAGAGTTTCAAAATACTTACATTTGATACATTCTGCCAGTGCATTTGTTGTCTGAGGAAACAAGTTCCTGGTGTTTCTTACTTAGCTATCTTCCCAGAATCCTCTCTTCATTTTTTTAAAGAGTTTTATTTTTTATTTTTATTTTTTTATTATTTCATTTTTGTTTTTAACTATTGGGATTATATTTGAGTAAAGTAGTCTATTGCTTTAAAGCTTTAGAAAACAACACCCTTGGACTAAACTAGTATGTTCATTCTTGTGCTTAACTCTTGTCTGAGCAGTTGTGACAGGCAGAGTAATGGCCCCTAAAGAGACCAAGTCTTAATTCCTGGAACCTGTAAACGTTACCTTGTATGGAATAGATGGAGTGGGGTGTTTGTTAATGTAACTAACTTAAGGGCCTTGAGATAGGGTGATGTATTAGTCTATTTTTTTTTGTTACTACAAAGAAATACCTAAGGCAGACTAATATTTGGGAGGCTGAAAGTCCAAGTTCAGGTGGTCCAGTTGGTTCCGCTTCTGATGAGGGCTTAATCGTGGACAGCATGAAATGGTAGGGAACATGTGTGGGAGCCAGATATCACATCACCAAACAGGAAGCCAGAGAGTGATTAGGGGTCTAGAGATTGGGCTTGCTCTTATAACAACTCTCGGGAGAGTTCAGGGTTTTATGAATTCTGGGAGCAGCTACTTAATATTAATATCCTTAGGACCTTCCATTAGAGCCCCCACCTCTTAAATAGTGTCTCTCAGCTCCCACCTTGCCACATTGGGACCAAATCTCCAACACGTGAACCTTTGGAGGGTAATATTTTAAAACTATATCCAAGCCATAGCAGGTGACTCTTTTGTATAATTTGGATGGGCCCTAATGTAATCACTTGTAGACATGAGGTAGAGGGAGTCTTCAGAGAGAGAAGAGGAAAAAATGGCATGATTGCAGAGGCAGAGATTGAAACAATGCGACTTCTTATGGTTTGGATATGAGGTGTTCCCCAAAAGCTCGTGATCCTGGAATGTTCAGAGGTAAAATGATCAGATTATGAGAGTTGTGAGCTAATCAATGGATTAATCATTTGAATGGGTTACTAGGTGGTAGCTAAAGGCAGGTAAAGTTGGAGAGGGTGGGTCACTAGAGGTGTGCCTATAGGGATTATGTATTCTGTCCCTGGCTCCTGCTCTCTCCCTGCTTTCTGGCTGCCATCAGCTGAGCAGTGTCCTTCTGCTACACCTCTCTGCCATAATACTCTTCCTCACCTTGGGCTCAGAACGATTGAGTTGACTGTGGACTAAAACTTTGAAACCATAAGCCAAAAATAAATGTTTTCTCCTGTAAGTTGTTCTGGTTAGGTTTTTGTTCAGGAAATGAAATCTGATTAACATAGCTATAAGCCAAAAAGTGCTGGCAGATACTAGAAGCTAGAAGAGGTAAAGATAAGATTCTCCAGTAGAGCCTCCAGAGGTGTCATGCTGACACCTTGATTTTCATACCATTGACTGCTGGCCTCTGGAGTTGTGTTCCTTATTATCAGCTTTTCTTTTATTTATTATTACTTTTCCCTGAAGTTTAACACAATGCTTTCAGTTTTATGACTATTTCACTTACATATTGCTGCATAACAAACCGTCCCTGAGTTTAATGGCTTAAAATAGCAACAATTTATGATTTCTATATTTTTCTTGGCTGACTAGATTCAGCTGGGGGTGGTGGTGGTTTCTTCACTGTATGATGTCCTATGGAATCACTCAGAAGCTGCATTCATTTGAGACCTCAACCAAGGTTGGAAAGACCAAGATGACTTCAAACTTATGTGGCTGCAACTGGAATTGCGGGCATCAGTGACTGGGGACTGACCAGGCTTTAAGAGGATAAACACGGAAGTTGCCATGCTTATTAAGTCCTAAGCCAGAACTAACACAGTGTCACTTCTGCTGCTTTCTGTTGATTAGAGCAGATCACAAGGCATCCCAAGTTGAGGAACAGGGATGAAACAAACATACAGAAAGGAGGATTGTGGGGCTGGGGATATAGCTCAGTTGGCAGAGTGCTTGCCTCAAATGCCCAAGGCCCTGGGTTCAATCCCCAGCATGAGTAAAAATAATAAATAAATAAATAAGGAGGTTTACACAAGGGAAGGTAGGAATTTGCCAGTCATCTCCAGAAAGTATACAACAGACTGTTTAGAAAATGGACTTCAGCAAGAAACATTTTTTTTCTTTCTTTCTTTTTCTTTTAAATATTTTTTGGTAGTTGAACACAATACCTTTCTTTCTTTCTTTCTTTCTTTCTTTCTTTCTTTCTTTCTTTCTTTCTTTCTTTCTTTCTTTCTTTCTTTCTTTCTTTCTTTCTTCCTTTCTTTCTTTTTTCTTTCTTTCTTTCTTTCTTTCTTTCTTTCTTTCTTTCTTTCTTTCTTTCTTTCTTTCTTTCTTTCTCTCTTTCTCTCTTTCTCTCTCTCTTTCTGTCTTTCTCTCTTTCTTTCTTCCTTTCTCTCTCTTTCTCTCCTCCTCTCTTTTTCTCTCTCTTTCTCTCTTTCTTTCTTTCTTTCTATGTGGTGGTGAGCATCGAATACCCAGGGCCTTGCACATGTGAGACAAGTGCTCTACCACTGAGCCATAACCCCAGCCCCTTCAGCAAGAAGCATTTTCTAAGAAATAATTTCTGGTGTGAAAACAAATCCATAGAAACTGCCTAAATAGAAACCTGCACACATGAGGCGTTTAAGAGATGCATGTTTTCTCTGGGTGCAGTGGTGTTTACCTGTAATCCCTGTGACTTGGAGGCTGAGGCTGGAGGATTACAAAGTTTGAGGCTAGCCTCAGCAATTTAGCAAGAACCTGTATCAAAATTAACAGCTACCAGTGAAGTGAGTGCAAATATGTTTCTAGGACTGCTTCTGGACCAGTGACTTCCTTGGCAAATGGCGGAGCACTTCCAGAACTAAAACCTTTCACTCCCTCTCTGGATATGGTATTGTGATAGCCAGTTTAGCCATTTGGAAATTCCCCATCTTGAGAGCAGCTTCTGAAAGGGAAGGGTTACAAAAGCATTCACCAAGTCCAGCAATTTCTCTGTCGTCTGCAGAGGATTAGAAGGGAAATGAAGAGACTGGGAGGATAGCTAATCTGTCAGCACTTAGAGACCCTGGGGCAGATCCTTTCCTGGGCTTCCTACATGGTTTGCCTGTAGCTGAATAAAGGGACTTCCTGGTAGAACCACTGCTTGGGTACAAGGGCTTGGTTTTTCGTTTGCTTTTTTATTGCTAGGGTTGAAACCTAGGACCTTGTGTGCGATGCTCTTTACTCCTGAGCTATGTCTCTAGCCCAAGGGCTTTGTTGAGTATGAGATTCTGACTGTGAGACTCCTGATTTCTTTCTAATCATTCTTTTCAGTTTCATTTCATTTCATTTAAAAGAACATTCTTATGTAATTGTTATTCACTCCTTCTTTTACTCATTGCTGCTCTGGGGAATATGTGATGGTGTTGCCTAGTCAGAGGTATGGATAGGATTCCAAGAACAGAGTCAGAGATGTTCCTCCTGGAGAGGTTCCAAAGCCAAATTTCTCTTTTATGAGTTGTTTCTATTTTTTTTATTTTGCATTTGATCATATCCTTTGAAATGCTTGTGTGTGCTTTGTCTTCCTTTGTAAGTTTGTTTCCACTTGGAGGATGTTGTTTTTCTTAAGATGAGCTTGCTATTTTATCAGCAATCAGTGTGGCAAGGAGACAGGCCCTTTTGCTGATTTCTGTCCTCTGAGTTGGTTTTATTAGCCTAAATCTAGGGAGTTGCTCCGTTTTAATAGTTTATTTGGTTTCTATTTGAAACACCAACTGAAAAGCTCTAGGTTTTTGCCTTTAGCCATTGTTTCCATCTAATGACTAGATTTATAGTGTTTGCTCCATGGCCTGTGAATAAGTCCTGTCCTTTTCAAAGCTGGGCATCGCCTATGCCTTTGCTGCTGTTGCCCAGCAGTTCCTCGAGCCTGCGGGGTTTTGTTTGCCTTCTCTAGTTTTTTCCTTTTATATCTTTGTGAGTTGCTCCATTGATCTTGGTTCCTGGGATGATTGAGAATGATGTGGGATGTATATTTATATAGGGACTAGGGGTGAATATACCTTTTTTTTCCTTAACACATTTTGCAAATTCTTTGTTTTTTTCATTGCATAATTATTTTCATCATAATAATGCTTTTGTTATGAAGCATATACTTCTGGCATTTTAACTTTTTCTGTTTATGGCCAATCTAGGTTCTTTGACTGGGTTATGAATTAAATTTACATAAGACAGATTAGCAGGACAAATGCTATTTTAATTATGTGCATATACATAGGAGAGTCCCACAAAATATGAGACTGGGCCAGATGACCGAAACTTATGAAGTTTCCCAAGCTCCAGAGAGGAACAGGGATCAGGGATTCTGGGGAGATGGGAACAAATATAGCAAGGTGAGAGGAGAAATTATATAGTGAATAAAGACTGTCTTGTGTGCAGATCAGCAGTGTCTCAGGTAATAAAAATTGTCTCTGAGCAGCCCTCTTCCTGAAATAGATCCTTTCACTAACGTAGATTTACTTTATGGACAGAAATTATTTTATGAAAGCTTTTTAAACTTATTCCTGTGACTGTAGTTTCTCTGAATAACCAGATGAAAATATGGCAGTGAAGCGTATGTGGTGTGGGGTGTCTGATCTGTCCTCATATGTATAGTCATACTCTTGGGTGGGATTCCCTGGGCCCAGCAGTCCTCCCTCCCGTTGTACCTGTGTATCCTCCCTGGGGGGCTAGGGGTTTGTGCACCTCTTTCACAGTCTGGCATCCTCAACTTAAAGCTGCCTTATTCTCACCCTGTGTCCTGGCTTGTGTGTTTTCACCTATGTCTGCCTGTTTATCCCATTTACAATTTTTGGTTGTCTTTTCTCTTCCTGGGAGCTTGAACTTACAGAGCTTTTCCCTTTTGGTTATCACTTCTATTGTTTTCATGAAGCTGCTGAACTAGTTTTGACCATATAAATAAACAGGTTTGAAATGGCTGTCACTGGAGTATTCACCCCCAGGGCTTGTTATATCTTGTGGTGGTAACATCAGTCTGTTTGCTTGTTTGGATGAAATCAAATTGAACTGTTTATAAACCGGTGAGACAAGCTTTATCTATTTGTGTTTAAGAAAATGTCAAGCCCTGGCAGGATACTCAGTTTATTGACCCGAATGATGATTCTGAATGCCATTAAGTGTGGCTAATTGTGAGCTTCATGAAATTATTCTGTTCCCATCTTCATCCTAATTTCTTTCTCTTGGTCTGTCTTAAGGACTCTGTCCTTTTGTTTGCTTCATGCAGTAAGTTTGCATTGGATACAGTTGTGAACTGGACATCATACTTAGTATCAGAGAGACTGTGGAAAAAACATTAGTTAGAATCTCTGCCTTGGCCCAATTTATCATCTGGTGGGATAAATACACAAACAAAGAGGAAGTTCAGTGTATGACATGCTGCAAATTCTGTGATGGGGAGAGCACAGGTTGCAGTGCAAAACCAAGGACAGGTACCTAACCCAGATGCTATGGTTTGGATGTGGTTTGAGCATGTCCTCTAGGGGTTCATGTGTGGAGAGCTTGGACCTCACTGCAGCAGTGTTTACAGGTGGTAGGACCTTTAAGAGGTAGAGCTTAGAGTGAAATCATTTGGGGGTACTGCCCTCAAAAAGGATTGAGGTCATTCTCCAAAGAGTGAGTTGTTGTAAGAGTGAATATGACCCCCAATTCACTCTCTGGCTTCCTTCCTGGTGTTTTAGAGAAAAACCTCTTATCACAACAGAGTTAGATTGAAGCCGGTGGTGGGAAGCAAAAAGGGTATTATAGCATCTGGGGCAGTAGCAGTAAGGATGGAGAGAGGTTGACTCAACAGACTTTCTGGAGGTAGAAGCAGCAAGATTTGCTGGTTGATTGTGCATGGGGTGTTTTGTTTCTGACTTGGGGAGTCAGATGGCTACTGGGTGGGTAACAGTCATTGAGAGAAATAAAAGGGCATTGAAGGATAGGTTTGAGATCAACCATATTAGAAAATTTTTCTTCTCTAAGTTTATTTATTCATTTATTGCCAAAATATTTTCTGGCCCAGTGGCATTTATGTAATATTGTGTTGTGTATCAGGAGGGACGTGAAGAAGTGTGAGTTCCAGTCTTCAGAAATTCAGCCATAGTTGAGGTAGCAAGGTAAACATTTAGTGAGTGACTGTTGGGTCAGCAGTTTTCTACGCTCTCTCCCTGCCTTGTCCATTTTCTTTGTTTCTCTATGTCCTGCTCATAAACTTTTCAGGCCAGGCACAGATTTACATTTAGATAGGAGAAATAAGTCCTGGTATGTGATCACACAGTAAGATGACTATAGTTAAAATAATGTATACGTATTTCGAAATAGCTAGAAGAGAGGATTTGAATGTTTCATCATAAAGAAATAACTTGTTTGGAGTGATGGGTAGATATGCTAATCATCCTGATTTGATCATTACATAGTGTACACATGTAATGAATCATTGCATTGTATCCCATAAATTTGTACAACTCTTGTGTCAACTAGAATTTTTTTTACAAGGGAAACTTTCAAAGCCAGTAAAACATAAGTGAAGCTGCTTAGCTTGGCATTCACATTTTTAAGAAACTTTTGCCAGTCTACCTTTTCTACCTTCTCTTGTCACAAAGTCCTTTTGTCTTACATCCAGCTGGGCCTACCCACTCTGTTTTATCTTGTTTTTAATTCAGTGTTACTAGTATTTCAAGGCTCATCTTGTTTTCCCTCTTTCCCACAAAACTTTCCCTAACCTTTTTACCCCCAATGATATGTTTTCCAACTCTGAACTCTTATTATAAACATTATTCATTTGACCCTGACATATATATCTTGTTTTCTAAACAGATTTTAAGCTCCAAGAGCAGTAACTATCTTATATTGTTAGTTATCTCCCACAGGATCTAGTACAGTGCTCAATAGGAAGCTTGTAGGTACTTTTAAAAAATATTTACTACCTTTGTGAGAAAATTACAATCTAATGATAATTTTAATTAAGTAGCAAGTGAAAAACAACAGTCAGGATTCAGAGGAGAAAGATTCGTATATGACCTAAAATGGTACCATGATCTTAGCCTTTTAAAGTAAGACTGTATTACAGACCTGTATCCAGGTATGTCACACTGCCTATAATTCCAGCTTCTCTGGGAGGAAAAGGCAGGAAGATTGCAAGTTTGCAGACAGCCTCAATAACATAGTGATACCTTATCTCAAAATAAAAAATAAAAAGGGGATGAGAATGTCCCTTGGCGGTAATCTTTCCAGGTTTTAATTCCTTGTACAAAAAAAAAGGGCAGACTCATAGACACCCCCAAACCTTTGAACTATGTCCACAAAGAAGCACTATTGTAAGTAGTGACTTTGCATTCAGTGTGGCCATAAAAACAAATATAGCCATTGTTACTTGGAATCTGTTATTAGCAGATTATCATTCTAAGCTCTGTATTCAAGGTGCTGTAGACTTTTGGATTTGAAAGTTATAGATGAGTGAGGTTTGAATTAAGTCCCTAAGATAACAATATCTCCCTGTCCTCTACCTCTCGGGGCTTTTTATAATACAACTGTTAATATTACATATCTTTCAGGCACAGTATGTAAATATTTAGCCAAGTCTTTAGGAGCTTTTGGCAGATACAGAGTTGAGATGATGCTCCCTGACAAGCACACAGAGCTCAGCTCTTTTGTTTGTAGTAAAATGGAATCCTGGTCTTTCAAGTGAGCCGAACCAGAAATAGGGTCAACATTTTCTTACAGGATGGAGGAACCTAAGAATGGTAGTCTTGAAGAACACCTCCTATGTTCTCAGAGTGCTCAGGTGAAGTTAAAATTCACTTTAGAAAATAATTTTGGTTTTCCTTAAGCACTGATAAGTGCATAGTTAATTCTTGAAAGTCCTATGCCATCTAGCATGGTGACAATGATTTTAACAGTATATAGTCGGTTCTCTGTATATACAAGTTCTGCATTCATGTATTCAACCAAGGATAAAACGAAAATATTTTGGGGAAAAATGCATCTGTGCTGAACATGTTCAGGTTTTTCTTCCTATTAGCCCCTAAACAATACAGTGTAACAACTATTTACATAGCATTTATATTGTATGAGGTATTATTAATCATCTAGAAATGAATTAAAGAATACAGAAAGATGTACATGGGTTATATGTAAATACTATGCCATTTTATATAAGGCATCTATGCATTTGGGACCTGTGGGGGTCCTGAAATAAACCTACCCACCATGAATACTGAGATACAACTGTGTACTTTTGAAAAAATGTTGTCAAAATCCTACTTAGCTTCTAAAATAATTAAAATATCCACCAAATGTTTACCTTTGAGTAATATACCTTCTTTATATATATATATATATATATCTTCCAAGATAAACTAGTTGGTAAATATTTGATAAGGTATGTGAATGAAGTAATTTACTATTTGGGACAGTTAGCTTTAATTCAACTGTTTTAGTTGAGTTAGTTGTTTTAGTTGTTTCAATGACTTCAATCTTCAATAGTAGTTCTGCAGCTCTTTTTCATGGCAGTATTGTGGTCAACAGAGCTAGTTACCTATCAGGACACTTTCTTAATCAAAGTGCGAGAATCATATGATCTGCACATGTACAATTGCTTATTTTTCTCTCTCTCAATCAAGAGATACCAGGCAACTAAGAAGTGGCTTATTCCCTTAGACATTAATAATTGAGTCCTCGAGAGGACATGTCCACTGACCTTTTTAGTTGTATATGAAGAGTTTCTATTGGGCAAGTGCATTTAGAGATCCTTCTGTGAGTTGTGATTTCGATAGGTATGTCCATCTTTACATTGAGTTCATCTTTTGCTTATTGATTCATTAAAGTTCTTTATATATTTTTGGTATTGATTATGTAACTCTTAGATACATTTATTATAAATTATCTCCTTAATTGTGACCTGACTTTTATTTTTAATTAAAAACAGTTTTATTATGAGAATTTTCAACATATGCAAAAATGAAGAGAGTAGTATAATTGACCCTTACATACTCATCACTTGGCTTCAGCAGTTAGCAACATTTTGCCAATCTTATTTCCCCCGTTTTTTACCTTCCCATAAAGGAGATTGCAGATCCATGTCATTTTTTTCCTGTAAATTTACTCATTATGTATTAATGAGTGATAAAGAAGTTTAAGAAGAAATACCACTGTCCTATGATCATGCCTAACAAAGTTAATAATTCCTTAATATTCAAAATTTCCCTTTTGTTCTATAAATATCTTTTTACAGTTGATTTATTGGGATGAGGAGGAACCGAAACAACTTCCACACATCGCTTTTAGTCTTTAAAATTTTTTTTTCTTTTTTTCACTGTACTGGGGTTTGAACACAGAGGCATTCTACCACTAAACTATATCCTCAGCCTTTTAAAAATTTTTATTTTGAGACAGGGTCTTAATACATTGCTGAGGATGGCCTTGAACGTGTAGATCTTTCTTTCTCAGCCTCAGGAGCAGCTAGATTACAGATGTGCACCACTGTACCCAAAATATTTTATAGATAGTATGTATGTTTTTTAATTCATGAACCCTTTAGATGCATATGTCATTTTTAGTAATGCTGAGGTTGATCAGTGGATTTATTGCAGATTGTGTCATTTTGATCTTTTTACAAAATTCCTTTCACTTAATAGTTTTAGCATCCATCAGTAATCTCTGCCTAGACTCATTAGTTTGTTTTTTTTCTTTTATCAGGTGTTGTAAAATGATGATTGTATAATTGTATTTTCTTTCAACATGTATTAGCTGGATGCCCCTCTACCCATACCCTCCCAGTACTGGGTGCTCTACCACTGACCTACTTCTGTAGACCTTTTTCATTTTTTTCTTTTCAGAATCTCACTAAGTTGTCCAGGCTGGCTTTGGAATTGAAATCCTGCCTCAGTTGCTGGGAATATAGGAATGGGCCACTGCACCTGGCAGAATTCTTTTATAAAGAAACTATTTTTCATCAATTACTTGTTCGTATATAATGCAGGTTTTTTAGGGAATGTAGGAAAATGCTTTTATTACTAATTTTCTTCATTTTATCTTTCATAATATTAAGTTGCTGTTGTAGCAGCCTCTAGTAACCATATGGTCAGCAATTTTATGTTAGTGTCCTGAACTCCAGTAACCACAGGAAGTATGAAGAGAGACAGAAAATACCTGTATGCTCAGTAGGTTGCACCACAGGAGTGGATCTCAGAGTTAAGGAACCAAAATCTTTTATAATGGGTAGTATACATGTCTGCCCTTTGCTCCAGATGGAGATATTCTGTCTCCTAAGGCTATTCATTACATAAACATCCTTGAATAGAGTCCAAAACATAAGTAGCCATTGCCTTACTTTTCAAGATGTGTAGTAAGGAGAATTTTCTCTCAATTTTATCCATCCCTCATTTCTATTCTATCTTGATTTTTGCAGAATTTTCCCTTGAGTACGTCATGCTGTCAGCTCTTTTGATTAATTTGACTGACAAATTGGGACTAAGCCCATTTATTTTATCTCATACAACATTTAGTTTAGGTTACTGTCAACAGGGATCCAAGCAGCCGGATAAGTATAACTTTCAGTATAACATCAACCATGCCCACCGGCATCTCAGACCCAATCAGTTGCACAAATTTAATTAGCCAATAGAGTCTTTGGTTTTCTCTTGAATTTTCTATATTGACCTTTCCACTTAGCCCAAGGCATTAATCCAGATAGCTTAAAATGTATTAGTGATTGCACAGGGTTTGTCTTAACGTGTAAATTGGAAGTCAAGGACAGTTTTTCATCCATAAGAACCCTGTTCATGATTTGAAGCAAACCTGAGTGACCTCAGTTGAGGTACAATGAAGACTTCAGTTGAAGTCAGATGATAAATATGTTGTTTTTTAATTTTTTAAAAAAACATGTTTTTTAATTGGAGGACTCTCATAGTAGTATGTGTAAAAATTGAGTGACTTACATCTTTAGGAAGCTTCTGTGAATAACCAGCATGGCCTTGTTTTGAAGTCATCTTCACAATCATTGGAGGGCACATGATCAACTGGTGGCATTCCCTTAAACATTTGAAAGTCTTTTACAACTGCGCCTAAGTGCATATTTTGAGGAGTGAGGCAAGTTAATGCCTGCTTTCAAAAAAGAAATACAATCCCAGGACACACATGATGCCCCTGTAAAAAGATAGCATTTGGACTTTTTGGAGCTCTGCAGGATCCTTCCAACATTACCTAACAACAAGCTCTAAATAACAAAAAACTTTAGAGTTTATCAGTGAGTCCAAGTAATTAATTCTAGTCTTTGGATTTGGAGATACTGCTTGTAGGTGGTATGTCTAAGTTGTTTTGTTATACCACCAGCTGAGAGGCATTCACCTCCCTCAGACAGTGCTTGAGTGGTGGCCTCAGAAAAGGGGAAGACATCTGGAGTTTTTGACAGGTGTTTTGCATAGAAGGGTCAGCCATTGGAGGCAGGGCCATTATGTACAGTTTTTGATAGATTTTTCAGTAAGGTTAAGGGGAAAGGAAGTCAAATTGTGAGCAGATGGAGGATGACAGACCCAGCAGGTGAATTTAAAGTGGTCACAACAGTTTGGGAGAGACATAGCAGAGCATTTTCCTAGGTGAGGAAGACTGTAGGGGCAGTTTCTTTCTTATTTTTTTTAATTATTAAAAATATTTATGGTCTAGGGTTGTGGCTCAGCTTTAAGACTCTCGCCTAGCATGTGTGAGGCTCGGGTTTGATCCTTAGCACCACATAAAAATAAATAAATAAAATAATATAAAGGTATTATGTTCAATTACAACTAAAAAAAATTAAAAGAGATATTTATTATTCCTGATTGCATAATATAGGTATAAGTGCCAGCTACAGAGTTTCTGTTTTGTGCTCTGAGTTATATGTATGAGAACCCTACACTTTCTTCTCATTACAGTCTGTGTCCGTACCTGCTAATCTAAATCCAGCAAGGAATTTATATGGTGTGACACAGTTGACTTTATAGAGGATGCTTCTTTTTGCTGCTTCTGTTTAAAAGTTTTCTTCCACGATGTCTGTTTTCTGCTTTTCCTCTTTTTGGAAACTGATTTTTTTTCCTCCTGAAGCAGTTTCAAATGACACAGAACATTGGCATTCTTCCTTCTGTTGTATCTTCTAGGTTCAGGGATGTTCCCCTCCCAGGTGTCCAAGTTGTTCTCCCTCTACCTCCAGAGAATCAACTGCCCCACTTCGTAGCGTCACCTTTCCCCCATCATTCTCTACTGCAGCAAGGCTTTTTGTCTGGAATAGTCATGTACAAGAAGGGCAAGAAACTTTTATAAAACTCCACTTTATCCCACTAGGGCTACCAAAAGATCAAGGAATGAATCAGCAGCGTACTCAAAAAAGTGGTTATTATCTTATGATACAAAACTCAGCTTCGGGAGAATTCAGATGTGGTTGAACAGAATGAAATTTGAGTCTTCTGTACACCCTTTGGCTAGAGTATGCAGAGGATGTACCAACTAGGCTGTCTCAGGATATTCTTACTGGAAAAAAAGAAGCAGGCCAGGAATAATCAGGACAGAGCCATAAATTTCCAAAATAGGGAAAAAACTTTATTTATTATTTGTTATTTTACTTTATGGCTGTTTTTGAGTCTTCAATTCAATGGAATTTAATTTTATATATAGTAAGAGGGCAGGATCCAATTTTAATTTTGTTAGATAATCTATTACCATACCATCCTTTTCTATAATATGTAGTATCAGCTTTTCTGTTAATCAAGTTTCCATGTATGTGTTTGTCCTTGTGCTCTTGATCCTTTTTTATTGGCTTAATAATTGTCCCCACACTGTCCTAATTACTAAACTTTTCTAATATTTCTGGCTATCTGATTGGTGAGTCTTCCAACCTTGTTTTTTAAAATTATCTTTGCTTTTCTTAATTCTTATCCCTTGGTGTGTCTATATTAATTTTGGAATCTGCTTTTGTTAGATCACTTTCTCTCTCTCTCTCTCTCTCTCTGTCTCTGTCTCTGTCT
This sequence comes from Ictidomys tridecemlineatus, assembly GCF_052094955.1. NCBI lineage: Eukaryota > Metazoa > Chordata > Mammalia > Rodentia > Sciuridae > Ictidomys > Ictidomys tridecemlineatus. The sequence goes on from NW_027521284.1 coordinate 41,461, forward strand.
CTGTCTCTCTCTCTCTCTCTCTCTCTCTCTCTCTCTCTCACACACACACACACACACACACACACACACACACACACCCATTACTGTTTATATTGGAATTGCATTGTCTTTATAACCAACTTGGGGAGAATTTCATCTTTATAATATTAAATCTTTTAAGCCATGAGCACAGCACATCTCTCCTGTTTGAGGAACATCTCCTTAAAAACATGATATACCAGTGCAGGGGGTGGGGAGAACCTGACTTCTCTGTCACCCTATACACAAAAGTTAATTTTAGATGGATCATAGACCTCAACATAAAAGCTAAATCCATAAAGGTTCTAGAAGAAAATAAGAAATGTTTTACTTTGAAGTAGGCAGAGATTTCTTAGGCCATGAAAACATGAGACATAAAGGGAGAAAAAGAAGGTAAAGTATTAGACTTTACCAAATATCTAAAAACCTCTGCTTATCAAAAGATTTTAGGAAGAAAATAAGTTAGCAAACTACAAACTAGGAGAAAGTATATGCAGTGCATAATTATGACTATATAAGAAAGGAAAGAAGCAACCTGTTTTTAAAATGGACAAAAATCTTGAATAATGTTAGTCAGCATCTATATATCAGAGAGAACATTTGACATTTGGTTTGGGTGAATTGGCTTATTTCATTTAGCATGATAATATCCATTTCTATCCATATACCAGCAAATGCCATAATTTCACTCTTCTTTATGACTAATATTCCATTGTGTATATGTAACACATTTTCTTTATCCATTCATCTGTTGAAGGATACCTAGGCTGGTTCTATAGCTTAGCTATTATGAATTGAGTTTCTGTAAACATTGATATGGCTGTGTCACTATGGTATGCTGATTTTAAGTCTTTTGGATATATGCTGAAGAGTGGGATGACTGGGTCAAATGGTGGTTCCACTGTAAGTTTTCTGAGGAATCTCCATACTGTTTCCAATAGTGGTTGCACCAATTTGCAGTGCCACCAGCAATGTATGAGTGTACCTTTTTCTCTATATCTTCACCAACATTTATTGTTACTTATATTCTTGATAATTGCCATTCAGTCAGGAACCATTTTATTTCACTGACTACATTTGGCAATGTCTGGAAATATTTTGATTGTCATGATTGGAAGGAGGAGTGTCATGCTATTGGCATCTATTTGGTAGAGGCCACAGAGGCTGCAGGGCACAGGACATAAATAGCCTGCAGTGCACAGGATGTTGCTCCGCACTGCCCACCAAAACATAGGGTTATTTGGTCCAAAATGATTAGTACCAAGGTTGGGAAACCTTGTTCTAGAACGTACCCTTATCACCAAAGCTGAGTCAGCATCAATCAGATTTTTGACTGTACACATAGTCCAAATAAATTGCTCAGACTTGGCATTTTCACATGTTAAGTATTTCTTCCTGACAGACTTAGTATCAAATTTTCATAAATATATGTAATCTGGGCTGGGGATGTGGCTCAAGTGTAGCGCGCTCACCTGGCATGTTTGCGGCCCAGGTTCGATCCTCAACACCACATACAAACAAAGATGTTGTGTCTGCCGATAACTGAAAAATAAATGTTAAAAAATTCTCTCTCTCTCTCTCTCTCTCTCTCTCTCTCTCTCTCTCTCTCTCTCTCTCCTCTCTCTCTCTCTCAAAATAAATAAATAAATAAATAAATGTAATCTTAAATTTGGAGTTAAAAGTCCACAAATCCAAACATCTCCAAAGTCAAAATTATATGTATCATTTCTGTTAAATTTAAGTTGCTATAGGTTTTGTTTTTAACTTGCATTAAGTATCCTAACAAATGACTTTTGTCACTGTTCTTTAAAGTGTATGTGAGGGGAATGGATCAGGGGAAACACATGATAGTAATTGATCTTTTTTCTTTCTCCACAGAATGACAGGCAGAGAGTTTTTCTCTCGTTTCCCAGAACTCTATCCCTTCCTTCTCAAACAGCTGGAAGCTGTAGCCAGTACAGTGGACAGGTAAAAAGTTTTTCAGAAGCCCATGATGATTTCTTCTGTTAAGAGTTATTTTCTGCCAGGTGCGGTGGTACAGGCCTATAATCCCAGCAGCTCAGGAGGCTGAGGCAGGAGGATTTCGAGTTCAAAGCCACCCTCAGCAAAAGTGAGGTGCTAAGTAACTCAGTGAGACCCTGCCTTTAAATAAAATACAAAACAGGGCTGGGGATGTGGCTCAGTGGTCCAGTGCCCCTGAGTTCAACCCCTAGTACCACCCCCCAGAATCCCCCAAAAAAGAGGGCTTCCAGTCTCATCAGGGCAGTTAGAGAAGTTCATCGTTGCCCTTTCAACCACACCCTATCACTGGTAGTGGGATTTTTAGTATGGACATTAGAACATGTGCCATTATATTCTGCCAGGGGTATTTGCATATTGTGTGAATATATGTGGATAGTCTGTAATAGGAAAATAAAATTATATCAATGAGTTTTTCTTCTGTTTATGATACATTTCCTCATATTAGTATTTTGTGCAGACAGACTTTGGCCCTAGTATGTTCATGCCTTAAATACATTTGGATACCAAAAGTTTCACATTTCATACTAAGAGTAGTAGACTCTGCTTAAGCAAATGACTGACTTTGAGAAGAAAATCATGTGCAAGAGCCCAATCCCTGATTTTTCCTAGAGTTTTTTCCCTTTTGATGAATACTAGGAAGATATGAAATGAATGGAGAAAAAAGTGAAAAAAAAGGAAAACTCAAAAGAGTCTCACATCATATACAGAATTAATTAATTACTTAATGAGAAAGGGTTTGAAGATAGTGCCTCAATTATTAAAGTTCAGATGTTTTGTGTACATCCACTTTTTTTTTCAGTGATCTGGGGCAATTGGACCATCACCCAAGCATGTTCCTGTTACTTTTGGTGCTGGAGAGACTGTATCCCTCCCTGATGGATGGCACCTCTTCTGCTCTCAGCATGGTACCTTTTGTTCCCTTCATTATGAGGTAGTATCATCCTAAGTGAAAATACTGGGGGTGGTCATGGGAATTTTGTGAGGATATTTTAGTTTGTTTTTATTTCAGAAATTATTATATAATAAGAGATGTTAATTAATTAGTTTTGTTTTTCCTTGGGAGGGATCTTGTATAGACAGGAGCAGGAGGCTTATTGCCCCTGTCCCAGACTACCCTCCAGTGATTTAGTGGAAGGTTCTTCTCTCATGGGTGCACCCACTGTGTAAGTAGTGTTTTCCTTGGAGACCTGCCTGCTAATGGGTGTGTGGTACTGATACAAGGTACTCTTTTGAAAAACATAGCCTGGGTATTTGCATTATCCCTGTGTTGAGCTCACCCAGCATGGTGCAGACTTGCTCCTGGCATATAGCCCTTGTTGAGCAGTTCAAGAGGACATCAGGACACCTGGTTCTTCACTTGGAGGAATGTGCTAGGGCATGCAGGGGTGGCTTGTTGATGGCAATGCCATGTAGTACAAGTTCCCACTCATCTCCTTCAAGCTTGGAGTGCCTAAAAAATGAAACATGAACATAGAATATGCATGGAATTCAGAAACAGGCTTTCCTGCTTCGGGAGCCCGTGGCCCCAGTTTTCATTTTGGATTAAACACCACAATAAGCAGGCCTTCAAAAAGTATTCACATTTTCTTGAGAAACACTCTGGAAGCCTATAGTACTGGCTAACTTTTACCTTTCTGCTTACTTCTTGACAAAACGACAACTTCATTTTATTGTATCCACTGAAAATTGAAATGGACTTGGAGCAGAAGGATAAGAATACCAAACTCAAGAGAGTGTGTTTATTATTTATGTGGTGCTCTGGGTTCTACTTCTGGTTTCACAGAGCCGACTTATGCAGTTTATTGTGAGAAACCATTAAACATGAGATTCTGACATGTGATTGCTGTGGCCATTTGCTTGCAACAAGTCCTGGCTGTGGCTCTGTTATCTTTGATCACAGAGATGACTCACTCAAGCTGGTTTTGTTTCCTGATACACAAAGTTACCAGTCTCCTTCATTCAGCATTTGGTGATTCATTTTAGGAATTTGGGTGGTCAGTTTTACTTTCAGGTTCCCTTTTATGACTATCTGGGGGAAAAAACCCAAGATATAGTTTTAGAAAGTTAATGTAAGGGGGAAACGCAGAGAATCCCAGTGTACATTACAAACAAAAATATGCCATGGAGGGCTGGAGATGTGGCTCAAGCGGTAGCGTGCTTGCCTGGCATGCGTGCGGCCCGGGTTCGATCCTCAGCACCACATACCAACAAAGATGTTGTGTCCGCCGAGAACTAAAAAATAAATATTAAAAATTCTCTCTCTCTCTCTCTCTCTCTCTCTCTCTCCCTCTCCCCCTCTCTCATTCTCTCTTAAAAAATATGCCATGGAACTTGGTCATCAGTCTGTGTTGAAAACATTGTTTGCAGGAGTTTTTTTTTTTCTTTTTTTTTTCTTTTTTCTATCAGACTATGATGTGTTGGATCCTGGAAGCCACAAATTACTGCATTAAAAATATCTTTCTAAACTTATTTGTTTACATATAATCAGAATGCACATACTACTTATTATCTTAAAAGCAAATATTATATACAACAAAATTGCATTAATATAGAAAATTTAAATACTACTTTGGAGCTACTGTACTTAGTGTGTTTTTTAAAAAAACAAAAACTAAAAAGACACAAAGTAAGAAGTTTTTAATCATATTGTCCTGATGAAAATGTTGTAGTCAATAGTTGCTTTCTGCCTGAATACAGATTTATAGTGCACCACCAGAGGAGAAGCTCTGCAGTGGATTCATTAGTTGGTCAGTAGGCTGGGATTCATTGAGGGTACGTGTGTCATTTATAAAGATACCACTTGGGAATCTCATGAATTCTGATTCAGTAGATTCTGGGATGGGCCTGAAAATCTGCCTTTCAAACAGACTTCCGGGTAATATGATCCTGCTGGTCTAAGGACCACACTTTGAGTAGCGGGATTACATTTGGGATATTAAACATCATCAGAGTCATGTACACAGAGACATTTAATAAACTAGACAGGAGTAGGGTCATACTTGGATGTACTTTGTTAGGCTATTTAAGGAGTTTTATAAAAGTAGATTTTGACTCAGGAGTGTAGAATAAGCAAAGATGTATTCTGAGCAGAGAGGTCATTAGAAAAAAGCCTGCTTTTTTTTTTTTTTTTGTTTACCATGACTTCTAGAGGAGGAGTTTTTACTCCTATTTTTCCCATTGAGGAAATTGAGGTTCAGAGAGTGAGCCAGTTGCAGAGTTGAAATTTGAACCCAAGAGTGCAGGGCTTTGTCAGGAGTATTATATGTACTCTTTCTATTACACCAAAATAACCAGCTCCCTTTTGAGTTGCCATGCACTTAAGCCACATTGAATGTGCCTGTGAGGCTTGAATGTTATGCAGTGAAGAGAGACTGAAGACTATGTCTCCAGTCACTGCATCTGAATACATGTTGTTTTCAGGGTGTATCCATTGGTGGGATTGCGCATCATTTTGCTTTTCCAGTACTAAAGGTTAGTTGATTGGGTTTATCAGCCATATGTAATCAGACACACATCTGTGGGATGGTGGTCCATGGCCAAATACACTCTTGTCCCTTGACCATCTACTGTGGTAAATGGAAGGAGCCTAGATTAAAAGTAGAATATCCAGTTCTGAGTAGCATCAATTTGCTATAGCAACAACCTATGCTACCCCAAAATGTTCACTGGGGGGATGAACTATAAGTGGATCTTTAAAAAATAGCAAATTTGATAAAACTGCACACATTTGATTTAATGACCTCAGAGAACTTTACTCATTAAGAATGTAAAAGATTGATTATGAATCCTATTATTCCAAAGCAATGTTTGTGGTTCTGATGAAGACTGAGCAGTTTTGATTTGGGGTAGCTGTTGAAAATATGGATGTACACATGGGAAATAGGTGGTGTTTTATCTTGATAGCATCCTTAATGGGAACATAAGTTCTTAGAAGAGCTCTCATTAGACCCAAGAATACTCTGAATCTAGCTAAAGAGAAAATTTTCAGGTAGTGGGAGTTGCATAGTTGCTTTGACCATACTAAAGTGAATCCTACAATGCAAAGACGATTAAAAGCCTAACAACAGCTTTTATTTCCCTTGATTTATGTATGCTTACCTGCTATTTCTATCCTCTCTGCATTGCTAAGTACCATTTGTATTTTTAGTCCTTTGTTCCACATTTAAGAATATATCCAAGCTTAAGGTTTTTGTTGTTGTTGACTGAAATCTTAGAAATCTCTGGTTTGGATTTTCTAGTTGCGTGTATGTGCTTGCGTGCACACAGTTATAATTGTTGCAACATCTTAGGACAGAAATAATAATATTAATCCCAACATCTTGTTTACAAATTTTCTTTAATCCAGTGTATTTTATGTGCCTGATGTTTTGCTGGATCCAGGTCCGCAGTCCTTTAATATATTAATATGATAACTCCGATTTAGGACTATTCACCCTTCAGTTGAAATACCACAGAGCATAGTAATTCATGTTTTCAAAGGAAATGTGTCTGGCTTTGTGACACGCTCACTAGTGCCCACTGTCTGGGGCTTTCTAGACACTAGAAGTCTTTTCAGAGACTAAAATGTCTCCTGACATGCATCTTTGAATTCCTTTTCACAGGCAAGTTTCAAGTTTCCCTTGAAGAACTGTAAGAAACCACATATGCCCCAAACCTAGGATCCTGGAGTCTTGAACAGAGCAAAGACCCAGGACTCAAAAGACTGGGTTCTGTCCAGGTTCTGCCATTTACTAGTTGTGACACTTGGACAAAGCTCTTTATTCTCTGCAACAGCCTGGTGATCTGTTTGAGGGAGCTGGGGCAGTTGGGAAAGTGGCTCTGTTGCTGAAAACTGAAATTGGAGCATCTGATTAATATCTGTGGAGAAACTCTGTCATTGCCTTTCATTTGCTTTTGTGGTTGCTTTTAAAAGGTCTTCCCTCCCACCCTCAGCACTACACCTTTGGGCTTATTTTCATTACAAATGACTTTCAGCACCTCTTTTTCCCAATCCATTTTAGTCATTGTTCTCTTAAAGAAGTTTTCAGTGAAATCTACTCTTTTTCTGACAAACACTAAAGTACAAATAGCAATACAGTCTTAAACACATGGTATAGGAATTACCTATAGGGACCTATGTAGTAGAAACTTGTTTAGATGAAATATGAAAATCTAGCTGACAAAGAATGGAAAAATACATGTTTTATGTATTTTTAAAATATTTCATGGAAACTTCCTCTCTTATAAGAGAGGAAGGTGGGAATATAAAAATTGAGAGAAAGGATGGGAGAGGAGGGGAGGTGTAGTGGGGATAGGAAGGGCAGCAGAATAGAATAGAAATTATGATTGATGTATGTACATTCCATGTATCTATTATATGTCAAATTACATTCTGCTGTCATGTATGACTAAAAAAAAATAAAAATGAATCGTATGGTTAAAAAAAATCCTCTGCAAGATTACAACCCTCCCCCCAAAAAAAAAAAAATAGTTGATTTTTTTAAGATTGTGTCATTGGGAAGTAATATTGACTCTTGTTTTGTTTTCTTTGAAAGTTATATAATTCAGGTATTACCACTTTAGTCCTTACCCAGGCTATGAAGTGAAACAGCTCATTTTCCACGGTAGTGTGTTGGGGCTTTTGCAGGAGGCAGTAGCTGACTTCTCCTTCTATTTGCGATTGTAACACTGGAAACTCTCCTTCAAGATTGCACATCACATTTCTATCGGCCATATTCCCAGCATACTTGTAGATAAATTAAGGACAAGATTTTTTTTTTATAGAGAAATAAAGAAGCAGTGTGGCTACAGCACTGCTGAGCTGGAAGTCAGCAAAGTCCTCATTTTCTGTCCATCTCAGCTCCGGATCACCTCCCCTCCTCTATAGCCTTTGTCATTAAACCTCTTTTCTTGCCATTCATCACAACTGTAATGTGCTATCATGCTCAGTCTCCCCAAGTAAATCTTAATCTCTTTGCACACAGAAATAGTTGTGGGGTTTCTGTGTTTTTTTGTGGGTTGTGGTACTTTTCTATAATTTGTTCAGGTTTGGATGCAGAGCTAGACAGAGTCACGTAAAAATGAATCAAATTTTGAAATTGTGACTTTTTGTCTGAGCAGTTGTGTATCTCTGAAGTACACAAGGGATTCCTAGTCCTACTATATTAGAGCCACATTTTGTATCCCACTGGTTACTAGTTATGTAGAAAAGAGGCCCTGATAAGTTTCATATTTTACCTAGCTTTTGAGGAGTATTATGTTCTAATATAAGCTCTGACATTTTGTTTATATTGTGACTTCCCCTCTTTGACCCTGTTTCCTTTTCTGTCAAATTAAGATATTGGCCTTGTTGTTACCTAGGTCTGCTCTGGCCTCATGAGCCTGTGATCTCAGACCTTCCTGGACTGTAAACTTCTCTCCCCTGATTGCTTTTTAGGGACTCCTGTGGAAGCCCATCTTTCTGTCCCCTGCTGCATGTTTTAGAGCCATATGAGAGAAGCCTGGATTGATAAGAGTAGGAGAGGGGTATTTTTTCTGTTTAAAATCATAGAATTATAAGTAAGCCAAAACAGGTGGGAAAATCCTCTCAGATTAATGCAGCTTGAATGGAAGACTCATGCAGGAGAGCCCTGTGTGCTTCAGGCTATAGATCAGTGTGATGGGAATAAATAATTCTGCTTATGAAATAGTGCTCCTAAGTTTGCTTATTAAGAAAAATTTTAGAGAGAGGAAGGAGTTGGTAGTATAATGGAGAGAGAGGGCACTTCCTTAAATATATTTCTTCAATATTCAGTTGATAAATGTGTATATGTAATTTACGTAGGGCAACAATGTATCCTTTCAATACATGTATACATGTATACAGAGTTAATAATCAGATCAGGGTAAGTGGCGTATCCACCACCTTATGTTTCTTTGTGTTGGTAACATTCAAAATCTGAGAACAGACTTTTTCATCCTGCTTTGGCATGTCTCTGCTAATAAACTAGAAACTCCTGAGGCTAGAAACGAGACATTGTGGCCTATGAGTGAGACCACATACCTGTACCCAGATAAATGATGTGCAAGTGCACCCAGAATCATGTCAGTAATTTGAGGAAAGTGTAGGATGGGAATGTTATGCCTGGGGCCTACAGAAGGATTTTTCAATAGAAAGGAAAATATTTTATTAATGACCAAACCAGTTGTGTTGATATCAGACTGGATCATTAAATGTATCACTTGCTGAGAACTAGTAAGGATTCCCAAAGAGTAAGTCATGCCTGAGTCACCTCATTGTTAATGGGATTACTAGGATGGTGGATATAGATAGTGCAGCTTTATTTAATATTTGATTTACTTAAATGAAAACAGACTAGATTGCATGTTTATCAAATTTGTGTGTGAAGTAAACATTACAGGCAAGGGAATAGAAAATCAAAATAGTTTTCAAGCATAGGCATGACAAACACAATTTCAGCCTTGTGGCCATTACCTCTGTGTGGCTATTACTTCTGTGTGGCTGGAGGGGAAGGGTTCAGTTGAAAGCCATATACTCTAGTTTCCATTTAATTTGAGATGTGTTGTTTTTGTTTGATTGTTTATATGTCTGATATAGTCCATAATTGAAAAGTAATATTCAAAATAGCTTTAGATTGAGGGGCTGAGACTATCAAGATAACATTTAATAGAGATATGTATTATATTCTGATTTTTTCAGAATATAATACATATGTATTATATTCTGATTTTTTCATACACATGCAAAATGAGGGATATCTGGCTTCATGGAAGTTTTTATGAAAAGTAAACAACAAAAAAGTCTTGTGGAATGGGATTTCCTTGTGACCTGTGACAATTGTAGTGTGACAATTGCCACTTTTTGATAGCAGAGGCAATAATCCCCCTGAACTCTGTTGCTTAAACTAAACCCCACATTATTCTGTTTATTATTCTGCTCTGGGATCCCCATTTTAGAAGGGTCATTGATAAACTAATATTTATCCAGGGGAGGTGACCAACATAAGGAGGAAGCTAAACATCTGGAAATCATTAGAATGGAGAAGACTTAGAGGCAACGTGGTGATTGTCTTTACATACTTGATTGTCTTTACATACTTGAGGGCAGAAGGCATACAATTTCTTTCTTTCTTTTTTTTTTCCTTCTCGATAAAATAGTTGGAGATTTCAGCTTTTAATATAAAAAAGAGTTCTGTGAAAGTCAGCCTTCTCCATCAAGGACATAAAAATTTTCCTAATGCTGAGCTGTCCATAGTGTTTGAGGAAAACTGATCATACGTTGAGAATATTTTCTGAAGGGTTTCTGCAGTGTGTCTGTATTTGGGTTAGATGACTATCAAAGGCATCTATTTGGGATGTTTTATTTCAAAACAGTGGAACCACTCGGAATTTAGTAGATTCTAAATGGGCAGTGAATTACATGTTAGAATCTTCCTTTAATGAAAGCATATTTGATGCATATTTGCAGATTTTTAAATGGATCTTCAGTTTCCCAAAGAAAGGGGTGCAGTTTTTAACGTGGCCTGCAAGGTTATGGTGATCTGCTCCTAAATGGTGCCCTCCAGGAATTAATTCACCTAAATTTAGCTTCTAAATAACTTCTATAACTTTGTTCTGAAAACATTTTTTGGCCTATGTGATGTTATGTCTGAAAAGCATTCCTTATTAATTTAATTATCTTTTTTTGTGTGTGTGGTTGCTATATTTTTCTCTATTCCAGATGTTGGCTTAAGCCACATTTGTTTTCTGAGAAGCATAAGAAACATCTGAGTCTTTGAGAAGTTAGAGATGCTTTTCTGAATTGATTGAAATAGATAACTCTTTGTGGTCCAAACTTACCAGAGGAACTTTTTGAACGGAGATCCCTGCAGAGAGAGTAGCAGAGTCCTCAATCCTTGCCCATTACAAAAGTAGAAACACCCAAGAATAGGGCTTTCCCAGTACTGTTAATGTAGAATATTCTCTTTCCCCAGCATAGAATTCCCAGACTCCACCCTTCCTGTGGTTACCACTGATTTCCAGGAGGCTTAGGGAAACAGGGTACAGGAAATGAGTCTCCCTACACCATCCTCATTTGCTAAGAGTTGTTGGTGAAAGAAGAAACCTGCTACCTCATCAGTCTGGAAACCCTGACCTCTTGGTTTAAGTAGTGTGACTGTGTGACACCAGGCCAGGCTTTGGGCCAGATGTCAAGGTGAGATGTTCATTTCTGCTCAAGGGGTTTTCAGTTGCTTAGTCTTCCTCTTTGCCTATAGACTAAATTGTGCCCACTCTTTTTTTTTTTTCACAGACATGTCAATGACCCAAGTGTTAGTTTCTTTGAGGCTGATTGTATCACAGGGACATATATTTGAAATAAAGCCATGAGACTTTGGTGATGGCATTTTAGGACTTAAATAAAGAAGACATAGAAGCAGCGTTTGGAAGGTTCTTTCCCAGTGCTGGTGCAATCACACTGGGCAACTGCCTACTCTGCCTCCTTACTGTGGCTCTGCCTAGTTTTTATTTGGAGAGCTGTGCTTGTGGCCTTCCGAATTCTATGTAGCAGTAGCTGAGGTTCAGCATGTGAAATGAAATCATGTTTTTTGTATTCTATGGCTGTTTGCATAAAAATATACTCTGTTGTCTGACACCAATTTTTTTTCCCTCTCGGTTCCTAAAGAGGGCCCAGCCAATTTCATCTCTGACAGATCTCTTTAAGACCTTTTTCTAAGTATGTCTTTGAGCAAGAGGAATGAGGAGTTCACCTCTTATGGAATGCATTGACAAAGCAAGCTAGAAAAACAAAACTTGTAGGGAAGAGCTTTTCTTAAATGTTATCTGTTACTTTAACAGGCCAATTCAGGTCATGTTAGAACAAGTTATTTGATCTGCAAACAATCTCATTCTTAGGTGAAATTTCTGACAATGATGATAATCTGTGGCCTATTGCTGCCATTCACTCTAAAACTTAGAATCCAATCAGTTGATTGTTGGCTAAACATTCCTTGTGTACTTAGTGGTGTTAGGTCTTGGGCAAAATGCTAAGTAAAGAAAAAGGTCTTCATCCTCAAAAAGAATACCCAGTCTAGCTGGTGAGATAGAACAACAGCCTATAGGCCTGACCATGTATATTAACCACTTCCTTATAGGATATCTATCCTAAGGATAAGGCTTAGTGGGTTCCAGAAAGTCCAGAAAGCTTCCTCAAGTAGCAGAGCAGGGGAAAAAAGGAAATTCAGCTTGCCATCCCGAGGACTTTTAGAAGTCACTCATGGTGATTTCATGTGAGAACAAAGTCAGGCCATGCAGTCTGCAGACAGTGGGGCCCAACAAGGGGGAGATTGTGATGAGCTTTATGATTCATAACTTGGAAGTCATCATAAAGAGCTTTGCTTCCACTTGAACCATGGGTGACCCAAGAAATTCACAAAAATAAATGGCTTATTGTTTAACAGGAGAAACCATTGATATGGAATAAGAACAGTATTTGCCCCAAAGATGGCATTTTACTCTTGTGGGAATACTGAATAGTAATGGGGGAAAGTTTAAATTTAGTAATATTAAAATTTTTAAATGCTTTAGCAATATTTTTCCAAAAGGAACTGTCATTTTCTTGGCCATAAATATTTTCTCAAAAATAGTAGACAAGGTGCTCAGCAGGCATTTTAAATTCTAACTTAAGGATTTCACAGTACCAAGTTCCAAATGCTGACAATATGCAGTTTTTTTTATCCTATGTAGTAGGGATCATTTTAAGTCCAGAAGTATATATGTATATTTTTATTTTCAAACAGATATGAATTAGGGAATAAATAGGCAGGCAAAGATTAATTATAGTAGGCTTCAAATGAAGACATGGAAAAATAACATTATAGTATGTTTTGGTTATCTTTCCCTGACTGGCATAGTTTTTTTCTACTCTGCTTCTGAGTCTTGACCCTTGCTAGACTATAGTACACCCTCCTGCCCAACCTCATTCTCAGGGGACAAGTTCAAAACCCCCACTGGTGCCTGAAACTATAAAGTACCAGATCCTACGTGTACTATGTTTGTTACTATAATACCACACACTATAGCTGTAACTTGAATTGTGGCAGAAAAACTAGCACGAATTTCTTTTTTCTCTCTTTACAGTTTCACAGGGACTACTTCATTTGTTCTTATCATAAATCTTACCACCAACCTGATTATTCTCTTTCCTTATTAAGTTGAGAACTTCTACTTTTTAGGAATCATCTTATCTTGGGCATATCTGAATTTCAAGCATCACTGTTGTTATGACTTGAACACAAGCACTCATTACTGCCATGGTCATTCTGATAAGTGAGGTGGCTGGCTGTTCACAGGTGGGTAGCATCTATATTGTGGATATGCTGCACAAAGGGCTGACTCACGTCTCTGGTGGTACAGAGCAGGGTCGAATGAAATTTATTCATGCTATTCAAAATGGTACACAAACTAAAACGTATCAATTGTTTATTCCTGGAATTTTCCATGTGGTATTTTTGGGCCATGGGTAACTGAAATTGCAGAAAGCAAAACCTCAGCTAAGCAGGGACTCCTTCATTTATAATCTAGTTAAAACAAGCTTCATTAGTCACATTGGCTGGACTAGATGCATTGTGACCTGCATGCTTTTGCTTGTTCCTCCTTAGCTTATTTTTCTCACTCACCTGGAACATTGAGACATTCCGCTGCTTGTCTCCCTCCAAGCCAGTTACAGACATCCTCTTTTTTATAGTATATGTTCTCTTTTTTTATGTTTATGATCAAGAAGTTTATTTATTGGCATTGGAGAATTTTTGCACTATTGCATGACTACATGAATTGAAAATATGTAAAATATATATGAAATTGGATGGGCCCCTCTCATGAAAGAGAGAAAAGAGTAAATGGTCATAGGTCAGCATTAATAAGCATTTGTTTCACCATGTGTTCTCATATCACTTGAATTTGTGACAATTCTTCATCACCATTAAATATATTTACTGAGGGCCTGTTCTGTGCCCTTGTCTAACATCCTGGGTCTCATCTCTTGTTTGAAAGAGAAGAGAGGTCTGCAGTCCATCTTCTGTGGTCAGATGTTAGAAAAAGTTCTGTGTTCATAGGCTCCTACTTCCTCCCCTCCTAATCATTCCTCAGACTACTGCAGCCAACTCCTTCTACCACTGTGCTGAAACTGTATCTAGAAAGGTGAAATTGTAGTGACCTCCTAGTTAAAAAAGCCATTGGATGCTTTGCAGTCATCTTTTTTGGTTTGTATCTGGAGTTGACACTATTGCAAACTTCCTTTCATATGATACTCTTTCCTCAGTGACCTTCTCTGGCCACTTCTTTCTGCTTCCTCCTGTTGCCTTTCAGACATTGATGCACCTCTTTGTCCTGCCCTCAGCCCACTTCTTTTTCGATCTTATGCACTCTGGAGTTGCCACACACCTACACTGATAAGTCAATTCTAGATCTGGAACTCATAGAATCAAATGAAGCTTGCCCACCCCCCCTGCCCCCCACCAACTGGGAATTAAACCAGGGGTACTCTACCACTGAACCACATCCCCAGTCCTTTTATTTATTTATTTATTTTTTTGAGACAGGATCTCACTGAGTTGCTTAGAATCTTACAAAGTTGCTGAGGCTGGCCTCAAACTTGAAATCCTATTACCTCAGTCTCCCAAATCACTGGGGTTATAGTGATGTACCACCTATTGGACAGCTTCTTCTGCCTGTGCCACAGGCACCCATAAGTTAGCAGTTTCAGTTACCTTGGCACACTGAGGGCTGAACATCCAGTCCTCTCCTCGTCACATGTAATGCCTGACATCACACTCCATCCACCTGGCAGAAGTTCCCTTCTCCAAAGAAAATGATGGAATCTGGACTCACAGAAGCTTCTCCACCGTAACTGACTGCTCATGCTTGCTCGGTTTTCTTTTCTTTTATTCTCTTCCTTCTCTTCCTCCTCCTTCTTCTTTCTCTTCTTCATTTTTTTGTCCCTCTAGTGCTGGGAATGGAACCCAGACCTGATGCCTGCTAGGCACTGTACCTCTCAGGGGCACTCCACCACTGAGCTACACGCCCAGCCCTCCTGCCTACTCAATAACAAAGGAACATTTGTCTTTAAAAATATATATATCACTTTCTTCCCAAAGCCCTTTAGGGAGTGTGAAATGATTTTTTTTTCTTATATTGATTATCATCAGTTTGAGGTAGCAAGTGGCAGGCATTGGTAACTTTCTTTGGAGATAAAAAAAAAAAGATGACACTCCAGAGTCCAGAAGGAATAAATCTAATATGTCCACAGTGAAAAAATGACTGTGGAAGGAGTCAGGGACTATGAGTCACTCACTCAACAGATATTTATTGGGAACATCAAAGTGTCAGGCACTAGAAAAATGCAGTGTTGAGTCAGACCCAGGGTTCTGTCATGATGTGCTGTGACACTTCTTGTCCCTATCTTTCGTACTCTGATTTTTTTCATCCTAATTAGTGATTAATGATAACAATTAGCAAATGTTTACCATGGGCCAGGCACTGTTTTAGAACCTTACACATACTAACTCATTTAATCATCACAAAAGTCACTGTGAGCTTATTATCATTGTTATTATTACTGAGGGAGGGCAAAGGCTGGGCAGAAGAAAATTTAGAAATATGCCCTACTTCAGTCTGCTGGTAAGTGATAAGGCATGGATTTGAATCCAGGTGATCTGACTCCAGAACCCATCTTCCATTGTCTTGGCTATCCTAACTCCTCACCCCATAGCAAGTCCTTCCACTAGCTATCCATGATGCTCTGTGATGTAAGACAAGCTAGTTCTCCACGTGCCAGAGTTAACCTGTGGTTTTGAATAACAAATATTTAGACTTTTCTTTCTTGAAACACTTGCCCCCTTGGGCATTGCATTGGCAGTGGTCTCTTTTTCTAATCTGAAATCCACAGAAAAAAAAGAAAAAGTTGCAGTTAGGTCCAAGTGGTTTTGACAGGTTGCTAAATAAAACTGGCTTAACTGAAGTTCTGAGAATTTCTTACAAAAGAAAATTTCCTTAGTATAGGAAATCATGGGTCATTGCAGTTATAAGTGTCTTAGTAAATAGAAAATGTAACTTGAGGCTAAGAAGCATAAAATCTTAATGAGATTATTTGTGGGTTGCTATTTATGCATACCTTTTAAACCATTAAAAAATGTTTCCTATCTGTCTTCCGTGTGTCATGTTAAGTTTCCACTGTTGAAATCTTACATAACTTTTGAGAATCTCCAGAGTTGCTAAAAGGAAAGAAAAAAGCAATAGTAACAAAAATTTATGTAGAATTTGAAATTTACAAAGTACTTTCACATACAGTAACCTTTCTGATCATCCCTGTTTTTATTCTCTTAGAAAATAGAATCACAAGGCTTTCAATGAAAATTTATAAAATTACCTATGTTTTCATATATGGTAATTCTGAACTGATTTGGAAAAACTCAAATCTGAATCAGTGATGTGTTTAAATTACTAATGTTACTCCAAATTGCAGGTAGTAACTTTGGGGAACTTCTCTGACAGATACATAACAGGAGCATTTGGCTGACCATAAGGTCTATGAAGTGGTTAAAACCTCCTTTGGTTCCTTAGTTTTGAGTTTTCCTTGTGCTTAGTCCCACTTCCCTCCTTCACCAACTTGAGGTGAGGGCACACTGAGGGCGAGGTAGGCTCCTCTGAGGCTTTTGGCAGCAGGGAGAACACTTGGCTAGGCCATTTGTGCCCCGACTACCAGCTACAAGAAATCAAAGATTTCTCTCAGCTGTAGATGAAAACTCTTAGACACATAGGAAAACTTTATATTTCTATATAAATATCGTGTGTGTGTGTGTGTGTGTGTGTATGTATATATATAGTTGTAGATGGAAACAATGCTTTTGTTTTTATGTGGTGCTGAGGATCAAACCCAGGGCCTCACACTAGGTAAGCACTCTACTACTGAGCCACTACCCCAGCCCCCATAGGGAAACTTTAGTTCAGCCTTAGAATGAAAATTAGGCATGACCCCAGTAGTGAGATTTTCCTGCTCAGTATATAAAGTGAGAGCATTAATAAAGTATATATTTGTATGAAAGTTGCTGCTCTACAAATAAATCTGCTCTTTTTTGATTATTAGAACTGTACAGGAAGAAGTCATCTGTTTTGGCACAAACTATGGAAATATATCTAGGTAGCCAAGGAAAAACTGAATTGTTACTGAAGGATGTGTCACACAGAAAAGAAATAATTTTCAAAGCAGTGGCTGGAAACTATTTTCAAACATGAATCTAGGGAGTCCCATGAGCTGTCTGTGTGGGTGATGGGTGAGTAGTATTGGTTTGGTTCTTGCCGGGCTACTTATTTATTTATTTTCCCACAAAGATTCCTTCTTTCCTGTGAAATGAGAGTTGAAGGTGCAGCTCCATTTCGGTGAAGTAGAATTCATTTATACTTACTATAACTTGTATAAATCTAGTGAAGAGAAACAGGTTTTCTTGCTAAGCTTCAGTATTATATAACTAATATAATACAATTATTTTCTTTAACCTTTTTTTAAAAACTACATGATTTAAGATATTTAAGAATTTAATTCATAAGAGATTGAAACT
Organism: Ictidomys tridecemlineatus; assembly: GCF_052094955.1. Classification (NCBI taxonomy): domain Eukaryota; kingdom Metazoa; phylum Chordata; class Mammalia; order Rodentia; family Sciuridae; genus Ictidomys; species Ictidomys tridecemlineatus. Next base: position 59,070 of record NW_027521284.1, read on the forward strand.
GGACATAGGAGAAAGACTAGAGAAGGATCAGCATTCTGCTACCTGGTTGAACACATCTCTAAAGTGGCAGCCTTAGAATACCATGTCCTGATAGAACTCCCTATTGAAAGCCAGCCAGCAGAGCCACTTCTTTATGCCCTACTCCTTACCTGAAGCACTGTGAATTGTCACCAGGGCCCTGAGTATGAACATAGGTGACTCCACAGGATTGCTACTCAGCCTGACAGAAGGGAACTAGTGTCACTGGGCAATCCACACTCTGATTTAGAAACCCTAGGCTGTGGGTTTGGAATTGGCCAGATACCCTGGCTCAACCTTGAATAAATATTCCTGAGGCCTAAATAGGATAGGAAATTCAAAGCCCTATTTTTCCCAAGTTCTTCCATAACCAATCCATGGCTGCTTGTTGTGAGATTTAAGTGGAGAGGCCATGTTTTGGAGGGGAAACAAGGCGTCATTCTTTACTATAAATTAATTCTCCCATAGCAGTTCCCTTTTCTCGTAGAAGTGAAACCATTAGAGGGGCCAGATCAAACCCACTCTAGTCATTGACCAGGGCCAGCTTTATCACACACCCTGCCCAATGTAGTAACAACCTGTGTGAAATGACTTGAGAAATCTTAGGCAGTGCCCTCTCCCCACCCAGATATCTCAAATGCAGCCTTCATCTTAAGCCAGGTCTTAAAGACTCAGGTAGACTTTTATTCTTTTAGTATTTGGATTTCATCCCTTCTAAGAAAATGGACATCACAGTGGGAGGTAAATGACTTTTATGTTATTATAGTCACTTATGCCATGATATAAATTAGTTTAAGTTTCTTTGGTTTTGAAAGAAAGATAATTAGATGACAATGGGGAGAAGGTGCAGAATTGGAACAAAGGTGGGAAGCACAGTCATCACTCTTGTGGCCTGGCTGAGGACTCTGTGACTTCTTTCCCATTAGAACTTGCTTCTATGCTTTCAGGGAAACAGGGCATCCTATTTTCCATTTACTTCTCCCTTCTCTCAAACAAAGACTTGGAGGTCTTTTTACGGCTTTGACTCTTCCTTACCCCTTCTAGATGTAGTTCCATTTCCTTTCCAAGATGAAAGCATGTCTTTGTCCCCTCCCAGAATAGTTCCAGGCAGCAGAACATAGTGAATCCTTCCAGATAAAGAGGATGCTGATAAAATGCCAGATTGTTATCAGAGAAGCAAAGTGAGGGGAGTCAAGTCCCTACCATTAATTACCTTATTACAGCTTTGTTTATATCCTGTTCATTTGGGGCATGTTTTTCTTGGACAGTTTCTTATCTGTGTTCTGAACTGCAGTCTGAAGTTTGCAAAACTCCCAAAGGTCAGGAAATAGTGGGTTCCTTCTTTGCTTAATGGCAAGGAAGAGAAGATCAAAGTTTCTATCTTCATCTGGAAGGAAATAGACAAGTGCTTGGTTTGGGCAGCCTATTCCTCACCTCAGTAGACAACTATACTGTGCTGATTGAGCTCTGGCTCTGAATATTGAGGAAGTTACCTGGAAATAGAATGACATTTATCTCTGTGAAGCCATGAGCATCAAGCAGTGATTGTATATCCAGACATTGAGGCTGGAGTCCAGTTGAATCTAAAGTAATACTACTTGGTAGTTTTAGTAAATATACTTGATGCCACTGAACTGTATTCCTAAAAATGGCTAAAATGGTTGACAGAGTTATGTTTCTTTACTAAACAAGTTCATATCTGACCTCATGTTGTTTTATTCGGTTTGGTCTGCAGCCCAACCCATCTTTGCTAACAAGACTATGGACATAATTCAACCCACCCTCTCAGCTCACTGGTGATGTGGGCTTCTGAAGACCAGAACATTGTGTTTTTCATAAGACAAAATCCTACAAGCATGTTATCTGGTAATATACCTGCAGTACGAATTTGAAGAATAAAAGAAAGAAAAAGCGAATAAGAGAATATACCTCATTCTAAATCATGAAACTTAGTTCTTATTAACTCCAGAAGCCCTCGCTCAGAGCTCCAATGTAAAGTGTCTTGTTTTTACCTTGTGTGCATGTCTCCTGGTTCATCGCTGTCATCACTTGAAGTTAGCTGATAAAGTCAATTTGATTTTTGCAGGCGCTTGCTCATATTTAAATTTAGTATTTCCTTAGAAGAGGCTAGAAAAATGAGGGACTTAGGGAAAAGTTAAGGTAAATCTTGAAATATATAAAAGCTCACTTTGAGTGAAAACTAATTAAAAACAAGCCCTGGCCTTTTCATAGGCAAGAAAAAATTGGAATGGCGACAGGGGATGTATTCTTTAGGAAATAAAAACTTTGCCAGAAATAGCATGGGTGGTTAAAGGAGTCTAGTGTGAAAGTTGCATCGTTTAAAAAATAATATATCTTTACTTTCTTCTTGACTAATGGTTTTGTCAGAATAACTGTTTAGATAATAAATGAAGTACTTTGAAGTGCATAGGGGAATGAACATTTCTGTGCCTTGTACTAAATGGTGATACAGATTATAAACTAAATGATGCCAAACTTCATTAGTTCATCCCAGATCTGCACACTAGCAAGCTTAGTCAAAGCCGTAGAAATCTACTGAGGAAATCATGAAAATGAATGGAATTGATCCAGAATGTTTTAATTTTCTTCCGAAATGTTATATTTATTAGACCTCAACACCCAAAAGTTAAAACAGTATTGAATTTCACACATAGCACTTTATTTGTAATCTTAGGTTAAAGGTTATGGCTTTGGCATGACTGAAGAATAATGACTCATACATTTTACACTGACTTTATTTTATTTCTGATACGCATAAAGGAGAGCTAGGGAGTAAGATGATAGTGCATTAAGGCTGAATTTATTAGTTGATTGGACACAAATGGAAATACAGAATGTCACTTAATGATTTTTTTGTTTCTGTTGATATTTGTATTTATACTTTGGGTGAAGACTGTGAAATGCTAACTTATACTTAAAATGCAATATAAAATATCTCTTGACTATTAAAATTAGGAGTGAGAATTAACAGTGATTTTTTTCTAATAAATGTCTCAAACTATACATAGCTAAAATCTTATCATGTGGACATTTTGGAGAATGTGACCAGTACTCTGCATTTAAATGTGCCCCATCTTAAAATGTAGTCATCATGAAATTAATACATTAAGGCATGGTCACAATCCAGGAAAAGACTTGAAGGTAATATGAGTCTCCCCAGAATTAGTAACCTAATTAAATGCTAGATAGCTTCAGCTTTACAATAATGTACCATGCTTCTGAACAAAGATAACACCACCACTGAAACTGTATACTTGTAACACTAGTACATTTTTAATTAGTGGCAGGGTACGTGTGTGTGCTCATTTTTGTTTCATCTTTGGACTTTGCACAGCTGTTTCCATTGTGCATTTATTTGGACTATATCCAGTGAGGACAGTCACTGATTTGGCTTGGTTTTTTCAGAATTTGGGATGATTCAAACTGGTTTGAATCAAAGTTACCTTTTTGCTATGGAAAAGGCAACTTTGGGGGGTATTTAATATATAAAACTGGTTTAATCTACTCAAGAAGAAGAGAAAATCTGATTTACCTTAATAGCTCACATGGAAAATTGTACCACCAAATGCAGATGAGTTTATTGAAGACGGTCCATCAGATTTGGCATCTCTTGGTTGAATAATTTGAGTTGTATGTACACTTAAAAGTAATACAGCTGAATTTCTTTTAATATATATTATTGCTCAATTCTTTGATGGTAAAAATGCCTTAGAATTGGAGTGCATCAGTTTCAATATTAGTGTAGGCTTTTTTCTTTTTTTCTTTCTTTAGTTGTACATAATACCTTTATTTTATTTATTTATTTTTGTGTGGTGCTAAGGATCGAAACCAGGGCCTCACATGTACTAGACGGGCGCTCTACCGCTAAGCCACAACCCCAGCTCCTAGTGTAGGCTTTTGAGTTAGAGGAACCTGACTTTGAATCCAGCTTGTTCACTCACTTCCTTTATGAGCTTGGGCAAGTTACTTAATCTCTCTGAGATTGTCTAGAAGAGAGCATGTGGAAGCTTCAGAACATTGTCCTAAAAACATTTTGGGTTTTTAGTTCTTATGTGATTATTAGGACTTAAGTATTTATTGATTTGATTTTTTAAGAGAGCACAAGGAAAAGTTAATTCTGGTTGGAAAAGTTTAAAAGAAATAACTGGACTTGTTTAATCTGAGGGAGAGAAGACAGGATGTTCCAGAGATAGGGCTAGAGGAAGAGAAGAGAAAAGAAGACAGGATTAGACCTCAACTTTTCTAGTGGATATGATAGGATTTTCTTTAAGAACAGTTTCAGTGAGGTCTGACATAAACTGCACATGTTTAAAATGTATAGTTTGATAAGTTTATATACAATCTAAAACCATCACCATCGTCAAGATAGTGAACATATCCTTCACCCTTTGTAGTCCTTACACAGCCACTCCATTGCTGGCATTGGCTGTTCCGGGTTCTGTCACTCTAAGTTAATTTGCACTTCTTTGTATTTCATGTAAATGAAATCATACAGTACGCGTTCTATTTTGTCTGACTTTTTCATTCAGCCTAATTATTTTGAGATTCAGCCATTTGTTACACGTACCCATGAATTTTTTTTCCTTTTTATCATCAAATAGAATTCCAACATATTGATCTACCATATATTTATTTATGTATGCAACTGTTTATTTATGTACTCAACCATTTTAGACATTTATCTTGTATCCAATTTGGGACCATTATAAATGAGTTGCTATGAAGATTTCATGTACAAGTCATATTCTAGACGTGCTTTCATTTCTCTAGAGTAAACATACAGAAGTGGAATGGGTGAACTATATGGTTGGTGTATGTTTAACTTTTTAAGAAATTGAACAATTTGTTTTCCAAGGTGATTGTATTATTTTACATTCCCACCAACAGAGTATGAGAGTTCCAGTTGTTCCATGTCCTAGCCAACACTTCGTGTGCTCGATGTTTTTCATTTTAGCCTTTCTAGTGAGTATGTAGTTATGTCTACTTGGGGTATTAATTTGAACTTCCCAAACAACTGGGGATCTTGAGCATCTTTTACATGTGTTTATGTGCCATCCATATATCTTCTTTGTTGAAGTGTCTGTTCAGAGCTTTGACCCATTTTTTTTTAAAGAGAGAGTGAGAGAGGAGAGAGAGAGAGAGAGAGAATTTTTACTATTTATTTTTCAGTTCTCGGTGGACACAACATCTTTGTTGGTATGTGGTGCTGAGGATTGAACCCGGGCCGCACGCATGCCAGGTGAGCATGCTACCGCTTGAGCCACATCCCCAGCCCCTGACCCATTTTTTTTAACTGGGTTGTTTGTTTTGTTATTTCGAGTGTATTCTGGGATCAAGTCTTTTAGGCATAGATTCATTTATTTCTCTGGCATGTAGAACCAGAAAAACAAAATTAAATTATATCAAGAAGAAGTCTACTTACACAGAAGGAAGTACTTTTTGACTGTGGCAGTCTAAACATGGGCATGGGTCAACCAAAGGAGGATGTAAAACTTTCCCTGGACTTATTTTAAAAAGGGCTGGCTGTAGTGGGATACTGTAGGCATGCAGAAGTATGACTCAGTTTACCTAACTGAAGTTTTCATTTGAGAGAAGATATCTTCCCTGGGATGGGTCTCTTGCTAACATCTTAGTATCCCTTGGTCTTTTGTGCTATTTTTTCCAGGCAAAAAAAAGTGCAATTTCTTGGGATTTTTCAAGACTTTTCCTGTACTTTATGATTTTTAAAAAGTCATTCTTTCTGATTTTAGCTTGAAGTGTTGCTACGAAATATGAGGAAGGTCATTCGGGGCATTAATTAACTTCAGCAAAAACAATTGCAATCTCTACAGAGCAATCATATTAAAAGAAATGCTCAAATTTCTCTCATCCAGCAGTAGCACCAATCATTGTTTTTGCTGATGGTATTGGACAGATTAATTCAACTCTCTGTAGAGGTAAAATAATTAACTAGATTCTAGAGAGGAGGTTTTCTGTGATTAAAGGACTTGGGTTGTTGTGGCCCTTGGATGGGAAGAGTCAGGGGTGCTTTAATGACAGGATTTCAGTAGAGCTAATGAAAGATTTTCCTGTATGTAGAAAACACTGGTTATTTGTTCTCCAACTCCACAGATTGCCCAAACTGGAGGATGTTGGCTCCAACTATAAGGAGATTGAGTATGGTTAGTGTTAGGCATAAAATTTTTATTATCAGCATCAATATTATTATGAGATTAAGCAATGGAACAAGTCAAGATAGACCATGAAGATATGTGAGAATAATAATAATAAAAAAAAAGATAGCCATCTGCCTGGACTGTTTAAATGCCCATTGATTTATAGGATCTTGTTATTGAAGGAAACTGTAGAGATCACTTCTCCTAAAATAACCTTTTACAGAAGGGAATATGAGAGGACATTATGTAACTTGCCTCTGGCTACATTGTTAGATACTAATATTTTAATTTTAGGATGTTGCAAAAGTAATCTCACTTAAAAGAGACACAAAGGAAACCATGTGTTTCTGCTTCATGAGAAGGTTTCACATGACCAAAATAGTCCCTTAAAGCTGATGACTTATTATTTTTTCCTAAGCCCATGAAGATTCTGACCTATGTTTATCTTTGCTTGTCATTAAAAATATTAAAGATTTTTATTCAGGCATTTTGAACTTCTCTCTAAATAAATATGATACTTCAAGTGACTGAAGGGTAATTTGACCTGAAGTGATCAATGATGATAGAGGACAGCAGGGGACATTGCCAAATCCTTTGTGGAACCTAGCCCAGTATGATATGGGTTCTATATTTTGAAGAAAGATTACAATTTGGTAAATGCCTTTGGCTCAAAATCCTGTGACTGATTTGCCTTTTAAAAGGTAGTACTTTATAAAGCTGTAAGACTTTGTTTTGTTAAAGACTAATTGGATTGGTAGAAAACATATTTAGGCTGTCAATTCATTGTGAATGGGGTCTGCAAATACGAATTCTAACCATTGGAATTAGTGGGCTAAATTGCTTGTAAAGGATTCCACATCCACAGTCATGACAGAAAGAAATCAGTATAAGGCCTTTTATTTGGTTGTGGTTATGTTTTATTTGGACTCATCATTTTGTACATGTTCCCACTAAAGTGAAAAACCAATATATATTTATATAATGTTGTGTACTTGTTGTATAGGGTTTATCTGAGTATAAAAGTGGGATAAAATACTTAAAAGTATCACCCCATGATAACCAATGGATTTATTTTCAAAATTGCATTTGTTGTTGTCTAGGCAAAAAATGATGAAAAATTTAAATGAAACATAATTTTCATACTTCATCTCTGTTTTTATAAGAATAAGTAATAAGGGGTTAATATACAGAAATCATGCATCCTTTCATTTATTTAAGAAATATTTGACACAGTGGGCATCATGCTAGGCACATGCCTATAATCTCAGGATCTCTGGAGGTTGAGGTGGGAAGTTCACAAGTACAAGGCCAACCTGGGCTATTTGGTGAGATCTTGTCTCAAAATATAAAGTAAAAAGGAGCAGGGGAGTAGCTCAGAGGTAAGACATACCTGGGTTCAATCTCCCTTACTGCAAAACAACAATAACAACACAACAAAGAGTGTTGGGGATGCAGCTCAGTGGTAGAGTGCCCCTGGGTTCAATTCCCAATTCTGCACAAAGAAAAAGGAAGAAGAAGGAGGAGAAGGAATGTTAGTAATTCCGATTTTCTGTGTGTGGGGTGGGTACTGGGGGTTGAAACCAGAGCCTTGGCATACTAGGCAAGTGCTCTTCCACTGAGCTTGAGACAGGTTTCTCTATGTTCCCTCAGCTGCTCTTGAATTTGCTATCCTCCTGCATAATTCTCTTGAATAGATAGGATTACAGGTATGTTTCACTATACCTGGTTGTAATTCTGTTTTGTGGCTTTTTATCCAGCCCCCATACTGGGGATTAAACCCATGGCCTTGCACATACTAGGCAAGTGCTCTACCTCCTGAGCTACACCCCCAGCCCCTGGCTGTAATTCTAAATAATTAAAACACATTCTTCCAAAAGCTTTTAAAAATAACTACCACACTGTAAACCTTTCCCTTTCTTTGGTGGAAAAATTCCCTTACTTTATTTTCTTGCACTAAAAGGAATGGCATGAATGCTAGCAGCCATTATCTCTGTGACCTTGTGTCCTTGCCACATTATGTGGCTGAGTGCTGTGCCCAGTTCTTGCTACATTATGTATAACCATAGAAATGTGAAGTTGTGTTGCAATTGTGTACAATGAATCCAAATGCATTCTTCTGTCATATATATCCAACTAAAATAAATTAATTAATTTTTAAAAAAGAGAGAGATATATCAAGGTGATGGAAACCACTCCCCAGCTCCTGGCAGCTCCCATTTTCATAGCCTAGAATTTATATTCTGTGGCAGATCAGCCTGGACAAAAGCCTTGGTAACTGAGAGCCAGAGTCAAGGTGGCCTCAAAATCATGCATCTGCTAAGGCCCAGGCTGCTGTTTAGCTTGTTCCAATTGATCATGCACTGAAGTTTTAAAATATTCTATCATGGCTTATTATTGTCAGCATAAAATGTCACTGCCATAAAAGTATACTTTAGAAAGGTTTTAACATGATGAAGAGTCTTAATTTTTAAAGAGCAGTATTACTTTTGAGCTACTTGGTAGGTCCAGAGATTTACACTAAACATTCTACCTCAAAAGCATAATAGTTTTTTTTTGTTTTGTTTTGTTTTTTAATATTCATTTTTATAGGTGTAGATGGACACAACACAATGCCTTTATTTTTATGTGGTGCTGGGGATCGAACCCAGGTCCCACCTGTGCTAGGCAAGCGCTCTACCACTGAGACACAATCCAGCCCCAAAAGCATAATAATTTTTGCTTTATTTTGTTTGTTAGATCTAGAAGGCTTTCCACTCAGACTTCTGGAGATGTACAGTTTTTAGCTCAGTACTCTCTACTGTTCTTACTTTCCCCTTAATACCCAAATGAAGGACTTTAGAAAATCAAACTTGAAAAGTTCTGAACCCACTGCTTTTCTAAGAAATATATTTAAATAAATAAATTCATGAGCTGTGCAGAGTGCACAATTACAGTAAATGCAACTTTTTTGAGTTACAGGAAAGGAGCAATTAGTTCAGGTGGTGGTAGATCTTTTGATGACTTGAAAATGGGTCTAGGAAGGACAAGTAGAGAATCTGGCAACCTTGACCATTGCTGTATTCTCCAAGAATGCAGAGAATGGTTTTAGGGATGCCTGGAATTGCAACATGGTTAATAGTACCAAAACACAGAGAATGACTGCCTTTTCACATTCACTAGATACAAACTTATTTTTTTTTAGTATTTCTCTTTTTTATACATGTATATGTATATACACATGCTTTTAAAAGCACATGCTTTCCTCAGTGCAATATTTAAACCACATGAAAAAGAAGTCTGGTGGAATATCACCAGAATCAACAGAAAATAGATTTGGACTCTGAACCCAGAGAATAGTCAGTAGGTGCCAAAGAAACCCCAGCTTCCTGCCCCTTGTTGCAGCTCATTTGGTGAGGAGGGAGAAGGGTAGGTGTAGTAAGCATGAAGAGCCTCTTTGGTACAGGCAGGGCTGTTTCCTGGACAGTTGTTGAGACAGAACACTGGAGAAAAATAGAGAGAGTGTATATATGTTAATGGAGGTTTTAAGTTTTCACATTATTCCACTTACTAGATTTGATAATAGCTACCACTTTTTGATCACTGTCTGATAGGCATTGTGTTTTACATGCTTTATCTCATTTAATTTTTACAAGGCCCTATGTGGTATATGAAGAATTTAGAAAGTTTACTCACTTGTACAGGGTCACACAGTAGTAAGTGGTAGGACTTGGATTTAAACTTAGGTCTGCTGGATTCCAGAACATGTTCTTGACTCCTGTCCTGTGTGCTCTATGAAGATCCTGTTTCTGCTCTCAAGATCATTTCATTCTAGTAGACATGATGGCCCGAGGGATACTGTGGGAAAGGTAGATGAGTCCCCCCCTGCTCTGAAAGCCAACTGTTCAAGTGCAGTACCTGCACAGTGATTGACTCTGAGGTCATTCCTTAGCAGAGTTCAGATGAGATGTTTCCCAAGGATGCAAGGGTGAAAGGACATTCATTGCAAGTGTTCAGGGAATTACAGATTAAATGGTAGTTGGCTTGACAAAATAAATATAGGAAGAAAGTTTTTTTAAAAAACAAACAAAAACCAAAATGAGCAGTATGACCAGGAGGCTGCTTAGTCTTACCCTACCTTCAGCAAAAGGGTAATCCCAATTGTGGGTTGCCAGTGGGTGACCATTTTCCAAAACCAGGCAGCCATACCATATGAGAAATATTAATGGTCAGGCATTCTTGAATTCCCTCAGTAGGTATCGTGAGGGTAGTCAGACACAGCTTATTTGAACTCAGCTCAGCTCCCAAAGTGCTAACTTTTATTAAGTCGGGGCTCCTGTCCATCATCATCTGAACTTTGGGGACCTCTACTATATAGAGAGTATAGCCTAAAAATCAAAGCTCAGCACTGGAGGTAGGGTCTTGGATTAAGGAGGAACCAGGGGAGCATTAATAATTATGTTAGTGAGGAAGAGTTGAAGAGGATATTGGCTAGAGCCTGAAACCAACTAAGACTTTCAAAGACTGAGGTTGCTGTGGGTACTTAGCGGATCTCCCTATAGGTTGGGTGGGCAGAAACACTTTTGGTGCTCTGCAGCCACTTAACCTTTGAATTCTTTAGGAAAGGAACAATTCAAAGGGTGAATGTACAAGGGGAAACACCTTATAAGTACTCCGCTGCGCCCTGTGAAAGGGGAAATTAGAATGGTCTCGGCAGAATAGTTCTCCTGTGCTCAGAATACTGCATTCTAAACTTGCCTGGTATCTGAAGTGTTAGGTACAAAGGTTGGAAGGATGATATATACCTTGGTACTCTCTCCTCCAGAAAGCCATTCCAACTCTCTCTCCCACTTCCCTTTGTTATCCTTCTCCATAGCATGTGTGTCTCTGTGGGTACCACAGATTTGTGACCAGCATGTATTCCCTGAGCTAGTGGTTCCCCGTGAGCAGTGTCCTAATTCCATTTTTATATCACATGAAATAGAGCACACACCTGACTGCCACACTGTGTGGCCATCCAGTGTGTGCCAAAGAATCTGGGGATTCTTGACCTGGATAAACTATATGGGAAAGTGTGTGTGTGTGTGTGTGTGTGTGTGTGTGTGTGTGTGTGTGTGTACATATACATGTTCATAAGTCTCTCTTTTGAGGAAGTCCATAGTTTATATTAGGCTCCAGTGTGTTTTCATAATCCTGAAAATGTTTATAAAAAACTGAACTTATTTGGAGATTTTCCATATTCTTGTAAATGAATGTGTGTGTATGTGTTTGGGAAGGTGGATTGAACTCAGGGGCACTCGACCACTGAGTCACATCCCCAGCCCTATTTTGTATTTTATTTAGAGACAGGGTCTCACTGAGTTGCTTAGTCCCTTGCTGTTGATGAGGCTGGCTTTGAACTTGGATCCTCCTGCCTCAGCCTCCCAAGCTGCTGGGATTATAGATTAGTGCCACTGCCCCTGGCATGAGCGTGTGTTTTTATATCTGGTAGATACTTTTATGCTTCCTTAACTTCCTGTTGTGAACAACAGCTTAGGGTAGCCAAGGAACTCTCCCTTGGAGCCATGGATCACAATTCTGTCCTGGGCACTGCTGCTTACACATCCTGGCAGGGGGTCTACCTAACCTTCCTGAGTTTTATCTTATTTTTCACCTGTTAATTCCCTCTTGTCCTACAGGAATGTTGCATAGTAAAGAGATTACAGGTATACAGGCATCTCATAAACTGCCAAGAACTATACAATTGCAGAATACAAGTATTGTAATTAAAAATACATCATTTTTCTTGTCACACAATGCCAGGATAACAAATATGTGATTAAAATGAACATTGGGCCAGGTGTGGTTGCACAGGCCTGTGTTCCCAGCTAGAGGCAAGAGGATCACTTGAGCCCAGAAGGTCAAGGCCAAACTGGGCAACATAGCAAAACCACATCTTAAATAAATACATAAAGTGAACATGGAATGAATTTATTGGAGTGAGAGACTAGAAGTTGAAAGGCATTAGTATCTGCATGTCTTGTAGGCTTTGTAGATGCCCAGAACGGTCTTAGAGTACACACAGGGCTATTGAGGAAATGATTTTCAGACAATGATAAAAGTTTATAAGACCTTCAAGACCTCAATTTGTTTGCTTTACTTTACAGAAGAAGTGGAGTCTGGGAGATGGAGGGTATTCTTTTTTTTCAGAAAGGCTGTAGATGGGCAGGGGATATTGCTCAGTGGCACTTGCCTGGCAGGTGTGAGGTCCTGAGTTCAACCCCCAGCAGTGCAGCACAAACAGAGGCTGGAAACTCTTCTTCATCATTGTTAATAGAGGACAAAGAAAGAACCTGTTTGTCTTCATGTCATCAGTTTATTATCATATCTTTTTAAAACAGTGTAGAATTACCCCATGATTTTAAATCTCTCTTTGGGGCTACCTAGAGGCCAGCAGTTTAGCAGTGTGAGCACTTGGCAAGCCATGGGCACAGTGCATCGAAACAACTTTGTGTTTCCAAAGTACCTTCTTGGAGCGCTTCCTGGAGAGGACATCAAAGGGCTGGATGTAGATTACTGCACGCCTCTCAACTGGACTGAGACTCAGAGGTTACTGGGACTTGCCAACTCAAAAAACTCAGTGTCCAAAGCAGAGTGAAAACCCAGATGTTCCAATTTTTTATCCTGGTAGTCACAGGTTCTAAATTTTCTCACTACTCCAGCTCCCTCCTCTCAATAGCTTGCAAAATGGTAACCTGGAAATGTGTTTTTGCTTAGTGTATATATATATATGTAAATCCAACTATCATCTAACCTTCCATTTAAACAATTTGTACTAGGAGGAAATTTGAAATTACATTTAATCATTGCTTTATAATTAATGTCATTTAATTAAATATTACTTTAAAAATGGCTTCTTTCTTCTTTGGCAATTACATTACCTTTTGAGCAGTTCTGTTTTGCTTTTTAACCTGGTTATTGGGTTTAGAGAGTACCCTAGTATAGGGTATCTGAAAGCAGAAAGTTCTGGCACTTTTCCCACTTTCCATTCTTTCTCCTGTATGGATGCCAGATTCCTTTGGGAAATCATCATTTGCAAAAGGTCAGGAGCAAAAGGAGGGGCATTCTTGAGTGTAGGGTTACTGCTAATTGGAAACTAAACATCTGTAACCATGTCAGAGTTATTTGTATTTGAAAGGAAACATTTATATATAAGAGCCCTTTCGGTAACATAAAACACACTATAACACAGAGTGTGTGCATTGGAGGGGTGGCGATGGGGTGGGGAAGGACAGCCAGGGAAGCTTCTGACAAATGACTGTGCTGTGCTGAGTGAGATCACTTGCTAATTAAATCTCAAAGCATTTTCAAAGTATTTTCTTTTCTTTGTCAAATGAAGTTTTCTTCCCTCATATGCCAAAGCAAACATTTTACTGTGTTTGCCATTTACAAATGAAACATTTCACCATTTTAATGGAAAAATAAGAAGAAAATGGGTGTGTGTTCAGAACCTAGTCAAAGACCAGTGGGAACTCTCTAGTTTCCTTCTAGAACCTTAGCTCTCAGCGTCTTCCCATGGTATGATCTGAGACTGGTTCTTCCCTTTCCTGAAACTGTGTGCCCATAGGCTTCCTGATACACCTACCCTTTCAGGAAAAAAAATCAAACTGTTTTCCACCTGTGCCTTTTTCTCCTTTCTTCCTAGTTTCTTCTTAGAATAAAATTTCTTGAGAATTCCTTTGAAGAATGTCGAGAATCTACCCCTTTCCCCCGTAGAGTCTAACACCTTCTGTTTTTTCCCACCCTTGCCCTTGGCATCTAAGACATTTCTGTAATTTTTTTAAAATTGGATGAAAGATCACAAAGTTGAGAGAACTTACTTAAGCTAAGACCTATCATATTGTATGAGCTACAACTGCAGCCCCCAGACCTCTTATTTTTGGAGCTGTTTTCTGAAAGAACTTGTGTCCTTATTCACAGACTGTTTGAAGCAAAATCCAATCAAGGTTTTCAAACAAATATTAAATGTCTTCGAGCAATTAACTTAAGCATCCTTTTCTTCTGCTTACCTCTCATTCTGTTATATTTGATAATTAAATTTTCCCAGTTCACGCAATGAAAGGTGAGGTAGCACTTTTGACCACTGTATGGTGGTCAAAACCTGAAGTTTGGGGCAGAAATTTCAGTTTGAAGGATGAAACCAGTCAGTTGGACTGATTTCAGATTTTCAGTAGGACCCAGTCCTGCCTTGTGTGTTTTCTAGTTCCTTATTTGTGTGTTGCTGATCATGCTCCTTTTTTGTATGGTTTTCAGGTGGAGTTGGCATGAACTTAAAAGCAGCAGATGCTGTTATTTTTTCTGACAGTGATTTTAATCCTCAAAATGACTTTCGGGCAGCTGCCAGAGCTCACTGAATTGGCCAGAACAAGTGAGTGAGTTAGTCATTGGCACCTTTCTGCTCTGTTGGCTTGCAGCTGTGGATTGGGGAGGAAGGTGGACCGTGTAGTGCTGACAACAGTGCCACGTTGGAGTTAGAGTCCACTGGGTTTGAACCCCGTTGTGCTGCTGGCTTGTAGAGCAATGTTGGGGGATCAGTGGTCCCATGATCAGTTCAGACTCACTTTGTTGAAAAGAACAGTTAAATTCCAAAATGATTAGAAGAAACTTAGAATTTATTTAGTTCATGTTTCTCACGTTAGATCCTAATTCAGTTTAAAAATGAAGTTAAAGCCAGTGGGTGCACATGCCTGTAATCATTATCAGCATGGGAGACTCAAGCAGGAAGATCAAGTTTAAAGCCAACCTTGCAACTTACCTAAACCCTGTCTCAAAACTTTTTTTTTTTAAGGCTAGGATTATAACTTCATGGTAAAGCTCTCCTAGGTTGGGTTCCCAGTATCACAAAGAGGAAACAAAGTTGTGTTCAGCTACCTTTTGACTTGAGGTAACATGCCTGCCAGGGGTTATCCTGGCTACAGATGAAGGCCCAATAGTGGTCACTTCATCTTCCTTCCTCTTTCTCTTTTGGGGAAAAGTTCAGGAAGAATTTGAGGCCAGATTTCTCTAACAAATGCTCAGGTCCCAATGAGCAGTGTCCTTTTCATTGTTTCCTGAATGTGGCATTTGGTTTTGCTTCCTTTTGGGTGTATTTTCCTGGCATGCTTTTTTCCCCAGCTTTGCAGACTGCTAACACTGCTCTCATTTGACTCCCATACAGGGCTGTGAAAGTGATCCGGCTGATTGGCCGAGACACTGTGGAAGAAATAGTTTATAGGAAAGCAGCCTCCAAACTGCAGCTCACCAACATGATCATAGAAAGAGACCATTTTACTCTGGGAACCCAGAAACCTTTGGCTGATCCTGACCTCCAGGTAAAATGTGTTCCTTTTAGAGTCTCATGATTTATAACCAGTACTATCTTTGGATGAGAATGCAAATAAAAAGGACCAGCATTAACCACCCATTGTTGCAAATTACACATTTTTTTCATTGGCCTAATTCTTACCCTCTCAGTACCTAACTACATGCAAGGTGCCATACAAGCTAAAAATGAGGGTGGCATTTAAAGGCAGAGAAAATAGAATAAAGAGAATGAGCTTTAAACCATCTAACTTGGATTGAAATTCACATCTTATCCCTTACTGGATGTATGACTTTGAGCATGTAACTGAACATCAAGGATCTAATCTCTTTATGGCTTCTAAAGGTGAGTGTGCCACGAGTTACCTCAGAGAGAATTTGTTTAAGTTCTTTTTTTTTCTTCCTTTTTTTTAAATCAGTGATGATTAGTTCCATAGCTACTCCTTAATCCCAGACGCTTTGAGTAGTGACTTACAGTACTCATTCCATACTCAGAGATGTGTGAACAAGATTAGGAATTCAAAATTATGCCATAGGATATAGGGATGAAAGCACTAGAGTTAATTTGTTGAAGAAGAAAAATTAGATGGGAGTCAATTGCTGGCTTAGAATATCCTAGAGAGCTCTCTTTTGGTAGGAGGTTTAGAGTTATTCCTTAGCAGCAGCCTTTGAGATAAAATTGAACCTATATTATAATATACCCCAAGTCCTTCTGAGGGATTAGATGCAGAGAGATCAACCCCTAGTATCTAGTATGATTCAAGCATGAAGAGAGTACTAAATGTCTGAGAAAAGGTAGTAGCTGTGGGAAAGTCTGCTGTAGGAAACTGCAGAGAAATGACAGGAGTTGGCTATTGTTTTGAGGCAGGCAGTGAGAGAGAGCAAGTTCCAAGATGGCTTTAAGCCTTTAAGCCTGAAAGATGAGAGTAGAAAGTAGGAAGACAAGGATAGAAATTAGAAAGATGAAGATAATGTAGGCTTTAGTCAACAGAATTTGTAGTAAAAATCAATATACATTATTGTTAGAGGGAGACTCAGAAAAGAAAGGAATTAGAAAAATTTGCAAGAAAAAACAGGCTTTAAAAGGATCAGCTTATCAAACAAAAAATTCAAGAGGTATATGAAAGGGAAAAAATTACACAGTATTACAAGCAGAATCATCAAATTTACAACTAGCCCAAGCATGAGTTTAAAAATGGCAGTTTTCTCACATCTGTATCTTTACACATCAGCATTACAGACAGGGAAGGTGCTGTTTTTGTTAGGGAGTCACTCACCTGCAGGAAAGGGTCACAGATTTGGGGGTACTAGAACTCGAAAGAAGAACCCTAGGTTTTGTTTGTTTGCTTGACTTTAGTTTATCTTAGAGAGTAACTGGAGTCTTTGGCCTTTTGTGTTTTGAGTCTTCTGCATGCTCATCTGTCATGGTGGCCGGGCAGGCTGTGCATTTTATTTTCACACTATTGAAGAGGCAATTTCAAATGGAAGGTGAAAGCTTGAGAGAGAGGTGCGTGTACACTGTAGGTGTCTAAATATACTTCTTCACAGGACCTTGGGAGAGGAGCTCATCATGGGCTGTTGTGAAGGCACAGGCGTCAGGAGTTAGAGGAGATGCTTCCCCAGTGGAGGGAGCTCCAGGCATTCAGTCAGGGGTTTACCTGTGGCATTGGCTGCTAGCACATCATTGTGAAATGCACAGGCAAAAACTCTGCCATGGGACCAGATCCTGGGGTCAGTACAAACTATGGGCTGGTGGAGAGGACCTCGGTGGGACTTCCTGCCCAAGCCATGGCAAGAAATCACACTCTGGTTCTGTCTTGATTCTTTCCTCCCCACCAGACTGTGAGTTATTTATGGTTGCCAGGAACAAGGGTGATAACTCACTGCCTTGTCTCAAAATACAGCAGGACATTTTTTTAAGTTATTAAAAGAATCTAATAGTAAAAGACGTGGTTCTGGTTTGATAAATCTAAGCAGTATAGAGCAGTGAAGTCCTGAAAAAGGAAAGCAGGTTCCTTGTTTTAGAAGGAGAACACAACAGAAACAGAGAACAGATAAAGATGCGGTGAACACTTATTGAATGCTTACTGTGTGCTAAGCATTGTGTGACGTGCACTTCTTCCAGTTGTTTTAGAAGAAGAATAACAAAAAAATGAGATAGATGTGGTCTTTACCTCCATCTTAAGAAATTTTCCAAACATCAGATTCATGACTCTAATCCGAGCACTCTTTAACTTCCAACTACATGCTCTTAGTTACTATAATAAAGTGGTTTTCATTTAAAAAATGGGTAGTTCCTTAAAGACATGTTGTGAGTGAGCATTAACGAGGGAAGCCAGGAGACATAGTCCAAGGAGTGGAAGAGGGAAGGGTCCCAGTATGGACTGAGCCTCATCATAAATACTTGGCTTTCTTCTGTTTTGGGTACTAAATGCCAAAGCCAAATGGCTTGGTTATATATATGTACACCAAAGTTAAATATAAATATAACAGGTATGGTTTTGCTTAGTTTTTGTCATAGTTTTCATCTCGGGTATTTTCAAGCTAAAGTTTCTAAGTTACAGAATAGGCAATCTAGAGATAATTAACCAAATCTAAAAGGGCAAAATGAAAATGAAGTCCCATGATGTGGATCCCAATTGGTTCAGAATTCCTAAGAGATAGTACTTAGGGAGGTGGAGAGTTGCAAGTAGCAAATGAAAGCCAGGTAACACTATCTAAGATTCTGGTTCCTCTAGCCATAGGAAGTAGGCTGAGTATATCCCCTAGGGGGAGCAAGAGGGCAGGATGGGGAGTGCCACAGGACTATCCAGGGAGATTGAAATTGAGAAAGGGCTTTTGGGTCTGGTGATCAGGGTGGTTATGGTTTTGCCAAAGTGGGTCCCATAAACCACTGTAGTAGCAAAGCGGCTTGGCAAGGACAGGTGGCAGCTCATGGTGAGATGAGGTATTCAGTGGCACCTTCTCTTTATAAGAGTTTGGCAGTGGGAGAGGTAAGAAGGTAGCCAACAGGTTCTCTGAGTTCTCTCAGGACTGCTGGAAGTGCCTGTAAAAAATGCTGGTGAGAAGTGCTATAGAAGATGCTGGAATCATTTTATCTGCCCCCACTCCTCAAAAAAATTGGAGGCCCAAATTTTTTTTGGTATTGTAAATAATTGTCAAAGTCAACATCTCTGATCATCATTTATCACCTCTCTGCTTATTCCTCATCCAACTTCAAAACAGCCTGGCAGGTGTCATTTGTGATGGAAGAGAAGAAAGTCCATCAGGGAAAGAATTACCTGGTATCATTTAGACACTTAGCAAGTCACACATCCTCATCTGTGTTTTCATGAGAACTAACTGGATCTCTCGTTTTCTTCATTCAAGTTGAGTGACATACTGAAATTTGGCTTGGATAAACTGCTGTCCTCTGAGGGGAGCACCCTGGAGAAGGAAGACCTGGAGTCCATCCTGGGAGAGACAGAGAATAGCCAGTGGGCCTCTGATGCCCTGCCTGCAGCTGGAGGAGGGATCAGAGAACAGGAGGAAGGAAGTGAGTTGGGGTTAGGTGAGCCAGTGACTTCATCACCTCAAGGTAGGGTGTGAGTGAGATGCGTCCCCACAGGAAGTCCTGTGTCCTGCTCTGGGACCTTTCTTTCCTACCCAGCCCTGTAGTCATCTGATGACATTCTTACGGCTTCCTGGTCCAAGAACTACCAGAGTAATCCTTGTTCCCTTGAAGCTGGACTTTGAATCCAAGTGATGATATTAATGTTTATGGTCCTGTCAGTCTCAAGGATTAAATTTGAACCTTTTCTCCCTTGACGCAGACATCCTCTCTGGAGTTTATTTGGTAAACCTCCTATCTTTATGGTGGTGCTTTGCACAGTGATTCCTCTTCTCAATAGTAGAATGTTTTTTAAATTGCAACTGATATTTATGGACATTTATTGTGTTCATCAACAGTACTGACTATGTCATGTGCTTTAGGTCGTTTAAGACCCATGAGGTGGGGGGCTGGGGTGGTGGCTCAGCGGTAGAGCACTCACCTCGCACGTGCAAGGGCCTGGGTTCAATCCTCAGCACCACATAAAAACAAAAGTAAAAATAAAGGCATTGTGTCCAACTTCAACTAAAAAAATACATATTAAAAAAAAAGACCCATGAGGTGTAGGAGATCATTTTGTCTTCCTTTTTCTTTTTTCTCAAATTTGGTGTCCCCCCCCCCTTCTCTCTCTCTCTCTCTCTCTCTCTCTCTCTATATATATATATATATATATATATATATATATATATATATATATATATATATATATATAGTTGTAGATAGACAGCATGCCCTTATTTTTTTTTTTTTAATGTGGTGGCTAAGGATCGAGCCCAGTGCCTCACACATGCTGAGTAAGCACTCTGCCACTGAACTACAACCCTAGCCCCAATATTTATCTTTTTGTCCATTTTCTGTTCTGAAATATTTGAATTTCAGACTTGAAAGGGTTTTTTTTTTCCTCATGATTATTTTTAAAATGACTGTTCTCCTGTATCAGCAAGAGGGGTCAATATGGGCTGGTGTGAGAGGGTTTTACTGACCTTTTTAAAAATTTTTATTCATATATGACAGCAGAAAGCATTATAATTCTTATACATATAGAGCACAATTTTTCATATCTCTGATTGCATACACAGTATATTCACACCCAGTCCCTGTATTCAAACCTTTACTTTGGATAATAATTATCACATTCCACCATCATTAATAACCTCATGCCTCCTCCCTTCTCCTCCAACCCCTCTGCCCTATCTAGAGCTTGTTGTTCCTCCCATCTCCCACTCTCTATCCCACTATGAATCAGCCTCCTTATATCAAATGAAACATTCAGCATTTGGTTTTTGGGGATTGGCTAACTTAGCATTATCTTTTCTAACTCCATCCATTTACCTGCAAATGCCATGATTTTATTTTCTTCTATTGCTGAGTAATATTCCATTGTATGTGTGTGTGTGTATGTGTGTGTATACATACACACACACACACCCCACAGTTTTTAATCCATTCATCTATTGAAGGGCATCTAGGTTGGTCCCACAGTTTAGCTATTGTGAATTGTGCTGCTGTAAACATTGATGCATCTGTGTCCTGTAGTATACTGTTTTTAAGTCCTTTGGATATAGATTGAGGAGATGGACAGCTGGGTCAGATGGTGGTTCCATTCTCAATTTTCCAAGTAATCTCCATACTGCTTTCCATATTGGCTGCACCAATTTGCAGTCCTATTAGCAGTGTATGAGTGCCTTTTTCTCCCACATCCTCGCCAACACTTATTGTGGTTTGTATCTATAATAGCTGCCATTCTGACGAGTGAGATGAAATCTTAGAGTGGTTTTGATTTGCATTTCTCTAATAGCTAGTAATGATGAACATTTTTTCATGTATTTGTTGACTGATTGTATATTATCTTCTGAGAAGTGTCTGTTCAGGTCCTTGGCCCATTTATTGATTGGGTTATTTTTTTTTTTGGTGTTTAGCTTTTGAGGTTTTTTATATACCCTAGAGATTAGTGCTATATCTGATGTGTGAGGGGTAAAAATTTTCTCCCAGGATGTAGGCTCTCTGTTCACCTCACGGATTGTTTTCTTTTGCTGACAAAAAAACTTTTTAGTTTGAATCCATCCCATTTATTGATTCCTGGTTTTAATTCTTGTGCCATTGGGGTCTTATTAAGGAAGTTGTGGCCTAACCCACATGATGAAGTTTAGGGCCTACTTTTTTCTTCTATTAGACGAAGAGTCTCTGGCTTAATTCCTAGGTCCTTGATCCATTTTGAGTTAAGTTTTGTGCATGGTGAGAGTTATGAGTTTAATTTCATTTTGTAGCATATGGATTTCCAGTTTTCCCAGCACCATTTGTTGAAAATGCTATCTTTTCTCCAGTGCATGTTTTTGGCACCTTTGTCTAAAATAAGATGATTGTAATTTTGTGGGTTAGTCTCTGTGTCCTCTATTCTGTACCATTGGTCTACCAGTCTGTTTTAGTGCTGAAACCATGCTGTTTTTTGTTACTATTTCTGTGTAGTATAGTTTAAGGTCTCATAGAGTGATACTCCCTGCTTCACTCTTCCTGCTAAGGATTTCTTTAGCTATTCTTGGTCTCTTATTTTTCCAGATGAATTTCATGATTGCTTTTTCTATTTCTATGAGGAATGCCATTGAGATTTTGATTGGAATTGCATTAAATCTATATAGCGCTTTTGGTAGTATGGTCATTTTGATAATATTAATTCTGCCTATCCAAGAACAAGGTCGATCTTTCCAGAAATAGTAAATGAATTCAGCAAAGGAGCAGGATATAAATCAATACCCATAAATCAAAGGTATTTCTGTATATCAGTGACAAAGCCTCTGAGAAGGAAGGAAAACTACTCCATTCACAATAACCTAAAAAAAAAATGATACTTGAGAATCAATGAAAGAAGTCAAAGATCTATACAATGAAAACTACAGAACCCTAAAGAGAGAAATCAAAGAAGATCTTAAAAGATGGAAAGATCTACACATTCCCTTCTTAAAAGGAATTTATATTCTTCAAGAACTTTTTCTTGTTCTCAGCTTGTTGTTTTAATCGTATCCTATTCCCATTTCAAGGATATAATATCCTCCCCGAGGACATTTATTATAGCTTTTTAAAATATATCTCAGGGAGGATATTTATTATATCTTTTCAGAAAGTGTTACCCTGCCGACTGTATTATCTCTTTTTCCTCTATTTGCTTTTTCTTCTTCCTCCTCTTTTTAAAAGTTTTGTTTTGGAGTCTTTCATTCTTGTTAGCAGTTTATCTGAAACATCTGGTGTCCTCTGATCATCGTGCTGGTGAAATTCCCCAAAGCTGACAGGCAGCTCTGTTGTGAACAGGTGGGTGGCCTTTGGGCCTCATGCCGACAGCACTGGTTGGCAAGCCAGCTTTTGCACTGGGGGAGTCAGATTTAAAGATTTCACTGGACAACTCATTGTATCCTAAGACGAGTCCTATACCATTACAGTGAAATTGGTGGTTTAAATTGGAAAGACAGGGAGCTGAGGGCACATGGTGCTCTTGGTGTTTGGTGTGCGGATCCTCTCAGTTCCTCCATACTGTGGTGCCTGTGCTTGTGCATCTGAGTTTTTGGAGAACTGAAAGGGTTTCAGTTCCTGCAGTCAGCCCCAGCTAGATACCAGTGTTTTGGTTCCACAGCTCTTTTGAATCTGTTGTCCTCTTCTTATCCACTTTTTATCTTCCAAAGAATTCGTGCACTGTTTCATCTACCATTGCCTCATATATCTTTTTAGAAATCTGTGTATTGTCCTTTAGCTGTTTTGGGTGAGAGAAAAAATAGATGTGTGTGGTCATATTTTTAAGTTGTATTTGATTATCTTAGTACCAAGTTTCCACCCTTTTCTGTACTCATCTAGATTGACTTTATTTACTAGAACAAAATAAAATTGCAGTGTTTTCAGAAAGATAATTATATATCTCAGTCTACCTACAAAAAAAAATTACATTTTTGCAGACAGTTTAACTGTTGGATTCTCTACTTGGATAAAAATTTGGAATGTTGTCTTCGATGACTGTCTTGATTCTCTTTGTGGTAGATGGTTCCTCTGACAGGACCCAGATGAGGGTCTAGACCTGTGGGCTCCAGCTGCCTCTTCGAAACAGAGTGAAGACATAAAGCATGGTTAAAAATAACAAATGAATATGAAAGAGGAGTAGTTAGAGCAGCCCATTCACAATTAAGTATAAAGTAAGGTTGCTTTATCTTTAATGCCAAGTTTTTTAAAAAGCACAGTTATATGGTAAGGTGAGCATGCCCAGAAACCTGCCTTGGGAGCATGCGCAAAACCTAGCCCCGCCCAACTCCTCCTTTGAAGGTGGAAATGGAGTTGCCTGCCCCTTGAGCCGGTACTGGTTAATGGAAGTGAACCAGGAACTAACAATAGGCTGCTGCCTTTTCATTTGTTTGGCCAGCGATTTACATCATTCTGTCTCATCCAGAAGGTGTAAGATTTCCATTGCAAATAGAGATTGTGGAGAGGGGTCAGCAGCTGGACTAGGGGAGTAAGATGTTACTTTTCCTGGTGGTCCTTTGGATTTTGCTTCGCTTTCCAACGTCCTGTGCAAACGGAAGCATGGCTGATGGTTCTTAGGAGAAAAATACATGAATAGTCTTTTAATTGGTTCCTTGATCATTCTTTTCTCTTTTATTACAATTTTAGCTTTTAAGTGACTCGGCTGCCTTCTCTACTATTTGGTCATGAATTTCTTTTTTTCCTTCTCAACAAGGATTGTTCTGGGGACCCAAGTGCTGTCAGCTTTTATAAGGAAAGTTGATTACTTTATATGAAATAGGATGGAAGGAGGTTGATTAAACCTTGTGAAATGAGAGACAGTTGGGGAATTCTGGGAAAGATGGCCATGGACAAAGATTCATGGGATCACAATGTACTTCTACAATATTTGTGAGAGGGATGTGTAAGATAAGGATCAGATTTTTTTTAAATAGCATCAGGTATCAACCAGCACAAATGAGTGAAAGCTAAAGGGAGGCAGCTTGAAAGTCTTTGCAAGAAAGGATTTTGTTCATAACTATGACTTCACAAATAATGACTCTCCCAGGATTCTCTGAATTTCCCCTCTGAGAGTGGACCATTTGAGTAGAACCAGAGTATCAAAGAAGAAATTTTAAAGTCTAGTATAAATTTATATGTGGATTTTTCAAAATGCTACAAATAGTTGATTCTTTGCTGTCTTTAAACAATATACAGTAATCACAAGAAAAGTTCCTTCTGTTCTTTGTGTCATTAGTTCTTGGCCTCACTCAAACCTAAGTGATGATGTGGAGGAAGAAAGCACACAAGATAACATGGCTATTAGCTTCCAGTTTAGAGGCTTGTCCTGGCAAACATTTCTTCTCTTTTCATGAGGTATAAAAATATAACCAAAACCCATCAGGACAGATTTTATATGGCTAAAAATTCATGATTTCATGAAAATAGGAAAGAGTATTTCTGATTTTTCTTAAAGTTCTCAAATACATCTAAATAGTAGATAGAAAAGACAGTGGAATGAGATTACCATCATTACCCTAAGTACACATATAAAGACACAACTAGGGGCTGGGGATGTGGCTCAAGCAGTAGCGCGCTTGCCTGGCATGCATGCAGCCCGGGTTCGATGCTCAACACCACATACAAAAAAAGATGTTGTGTCCGCCGAGAACTAAAAAATAAATATTTAAAAATCTCTCCCCTTCCTCCCTCCCTCTCCCTCTCCCTCTCCCTCTCCCCCCCTCTCTCTCTCTTCAAAAAAGACACAACTGATGTGACTCTGTATACAACCAGAAATATGAAAAATTGTGTACCATATGTGTAATATGAATTATAGTGCATTCTGCTGTCATATATAACAAATTAGAATTAAAAATAAATAATTTTTTAAAAAGATTTTAAAAAGTGGGAAAATCAGAAACTAATATCGTTCCATGCTGTACATATCACTTCCCTTTCTCAAGTACAATCTGGCACAAAATGTGTTGAGAAGAGATTCCCCTCCAAAAAAAAAAAAAATCCACTGGGGCTGGGGATATAGCTTTGTTGGAAGAGTACTTGCCTCACACGCACAAGGCTCTGGGTTCAATCCCCAGCATCACCAAAAAAACCCCAAAATCTGATATTACATCCAATGGCATGAACAAGGTTTAAAAAGCCACATAACCATAATGAGAGCACAAAGCACACAAAAGGCTTTCTAGATTCCAATCTAGAAAAAAAATAAAAACATATCCCAAGGAAGGAGAACAATGTTCTTGCAATTACTTTTCTCTAAGGAGTGTCTTAGTATAGTGATGAATGACCTTTTTTAACCCCCAGCACTGAGGATTGAACTGAGGAGTGCTCTACCACTGAGCTACATCTGCAGTCATTAATGTTTGTTTTGTTTTTATTTTTCTTGAGACAGAGTCTCACCAAGTTGCCCAGGCTCTCCTCAAACTTACCATTCTCCTACTTGTCAACCTCCTGAGTAGCTAGGATTATAGGCATGCACTATTGTACTGGCTACAAATTATATGTTTTTAAATCAGGAAATTGTCATTTAGAGAATATTATTCCCATAAGTTTTTTCTATAAAAATTATTATAGAGAAAGCTTCACACAACCAAATGAAGAGACATTATCGTCAATAGATTATCCTATATTGTAGTTAATTGTATGGAAAAGAAACAATGTAGCAAAAATGAAATCATGAAAACAAAGACATTTCACATAGTAATGTAGATTAAAATGTCATCCAACTATAAATTCCCCCAAAATGCATGGACCAAGATCCTACCCAAGATTGAGACTTGAGGAAGGACTGACTGTATCCTTTAAAGGCACAAACTCATTTTTTCTTCTCTGTGGTACCCTGTGCCACACTGTAAAGAAGCCCAGGCTATCTTGCTGGAGGGAGAGTCCATTTGAAGAAAGCCCCTGACATATGAAAGACCACATGGAAAGGGAGACTACATAAAGCCAACAGTCAGCACCTTAGTTCCAGACATACAAAGCCATCTCAGACCTTGTAGTCTAAATCAGGCGTGTGCTCTATGGGTGAGCCTAGGTGACACTGGAGCAGAACCTTGGTTAACGTCTTGACTTACAAAATTATGAGAAATAAAATGGTTGTTTGTTTGGTAGTGGGGATTGAACTCAGAGGCTCTCGACCACTGAGCCACATCCCTAGCCCTATTTTGTATTTTATTTAGAGACAGGGTGTCACTGAGTTGCTTAGTGCCTCGCCATTACTGAGGCTGGCTTTGAACTCTCGATCCTCCTACCTCAGCCTCCTGAGCCACTGGAATTACAGGTGTGCACCACCACTCCCGGCAAATGGTTATTTTTTAAAGCCACTAAATTTTGGAATTTTTAAAAATATAACAATAGATAACTAAAACACTGTTTATTGATGATTTGTAGGGCTTTTATTTAATGACCAGTTTTATTAAAGAATACCCCATTTATTTCTACTGTGATCAGCAAAAAAACTGAAATTCAATATTTAAAATTTTTTGCCAAGAATATAACCTATCTTGCAAGTTTCCATGAGGACTAGAAAAGAATATATATTCTGGAGTTGTTGGGCATTGTCAGTCAATGTCAATAAGGTTAAGGTGGTTGATAGTTTTGTTCAGACTCTTGTGTATCATTAGTGATTTTTTTTTTATAGTGTTACTATCAGTTGTTAAAAGGGTGTTAAAAATTCAAAGTATAGATTTGTCTCTTCAGTTTTGTCAGCTTTCATATATTTGGGGCATATAAATGTTTGGTTGTATGGTGTCATGTTTCTGTGTTCTTAAAAACACATTATGGTATTATGAAATGTCTTATCTCTTATAAAACTCTTTATCTTGAATTAAATTCATCTGATGTTAGTATAGCCTCTACATTCTTCTTGGCTTACTATTCATGATGTATTTTTATCTATTTCTTGTTTTCGTTCTATTCATATTTTTATTTAATGTAATTAAATAAAATTACATTAAATAAAAATTAAATTTTATTTAATTTATCCATTAGCGTTTAGCTTTATTGCTTTACATTATTGTTTTAGCAATGTTTCCAGGAATTATGAAATGCATTCTTTAATTTATCACAGTTTTCATAATTTAAATTGTGATACTTTCTCACATCTCCCCAAGTCCTTTGTGCTTTGTCGTCATACATATTACAGCTGTATACCCTATGTTTTTTACCTTAGTCATGTTTCCAAGAAATTAAAAGAATAAATATGTATACATATTGCCTTTTATATTTACCTACATTTTAGTATTTCTAGTACTTTTCATTTCTGTTTATGGTGCATTGTCTTTAAAAATATCTACCCCAAATTTTCCACATTCCTGTATCATGTTGCTTCTCTCATTATGAAGTAATATCTATTTTCCCACCCACTGAGTCTGGGCTGGTCTTTTGTCTTGTTTTAATGAACAAAATATATTTTTGGTGAAAGTGATGCCATGCCAATCCTAGACCTAACACCTTGGGAAGGTATATACCTTCTACTTTTATCCTCTAGAAATCTAATCAACAAATAAAAAATTTTAGAATGACTGAATGACTAAAAGCATTTGAGGAGATAAGCCTGACCCAACCAGTTGAGCTAGCAGACATGTAAACAAAGCTATTTTGTCAGTTCTACCTTTGGTTAAACAATCCCTGCTAAAGGAAACCACATAAGCACTAATAAATACCTAGAGCAAAGGACCCATCAGGTTACGTAAAGCCAAATCATAGAATAAGGAGAAATAACAAAGAATTTTTATTTTAAACCATTAAGTTTATTACACAGTAAACTAAAACACACAGTGCATCTGTTTCTACTTGATGGATCATCTCCTTTTATCCTGAAGAGGTTCTTTTAGCATTGTTAATAGTAGAGATCTATTGGTATTGAATTTTCTTACTTTTTATTTATTTGAAAATGTCTATTCTGCTTTCAGTTTTGAAGAGTACTTATCCTGGATTAGCAGTTTTTGTCTTCTAGCACCTTAAACCTTTCCGTTAACTTAAATCTCTCATTTCTGATAAGAAGTCAGCTATCATTTTAGTCATTTTTACCTATGCGTAACACACCACTTTTTTCTAATTGCCTTCAAGACCTTTTTCCTCCTAATTGATTATTTACAGTTGACTCTGATGCATCTAGATGTGATTTGCTTTGTAACTAACTTTAGTATTCACTGAGTTTCCTAAATCTGTTAACATCTTTTTTGTTAATTTGAGATAATTTTAGCCATCATTGTCTTAAATATTTTTTCTGTACAATTTATGCCTCTATTCTTCTAGAAATCTAATTATATGTATGTTAGGTCACTTTGTCCTGATAGTAACCAAGTCTCTATTTTTTTTCTTTCTGATTTTTAGACCAGATAATTTTTATTGGTCTATCTCCAAGTTAACTTTTTGCTGTTTTTGCACTATAAAATCTGATGATAGATTTGTTTCATGAATTTTTCATTTCAAATACTATACTTTTTATTTCTTTTAAAAAAATTTTCATTTATATGTTGACACCCATATCTACTTATTCATTATGATTAAGCTTTTCTTTAATTCCTTGAAATTAGTTATAAAAACTTTTTAAATTTTTTTTCTGCTAATCCTGTCAGTTCACGGAACTTTTTTTATATGTGACATTTTCTCTTGTGGTTCTCATTTTTCTATCTTCTTTGCATTCTGGCAAAATTTAATGATATTCTACATGCCTATAATCCCATCGACTCGGGAGGATAAGGCAGGAGGATCAAGAGTTCAAAGCTAATAAATTATGCATGGCACACATTGTTTAATTTTGCATGTAACTTCTTTTTAGTGTGTCAATGAGGTTTTAGTGACATTGTCACCCAACATTTGGCCTTTGTTGTTCAGGGAATGCCTTCATGATTTTAATACTGGTTTTTCTATTCAGACTGTGGATTGGGTTTGAATATACTGTTATCAACCACCTGGTCTTTTAATTACTCATCCCAGTAAATTTATAGTTTGTGAATCGTTTGTTTCTCAGATTCATGACACTGTTAGAACCTGAAGTAGTAGCTGATAGGTATCTGTGAATTCTTTTTTTTTTATTTTACTTGAAGTAGATTGTCTGAAATAGGCATATTCTTCTCTGTGTTTATCCAAACCTCCCTGTCATGTGCACTACAAGTTACAATTTGGAAGTTACTGTATTAAAATTCTGTCTGTTCATGGTTCTAGAAGAGTGATATTCTCTCCCAAACACTAGTTACTACAGCAGCATTTTTAATGTTGTAAAATAAGAATAAGGGCTCTGAAGGCCAAAGATTTTAAAAAGTCATTTTACAAATGTTACGTTAAATTAAAACTGAGCTTTGCTGTAATACTGTTTTCTCTTCAAAATGTGATGGTACAGGAAAGGTGTTATATGAAGGGGTGGTATTGCAGGGGAGCATTTTAAATTGCAGAAGTAAAAAAGTTATAATATTTATAATTTTGATGAGTTTATTTTTATAGGGAAGATTTTTCTCTCCTGAAATTTTTTCTGGAATAGCAAAATGTTTCCATTATTAAAAATTGAAATTGTTAAAAAAAAAAAAGAGTTCAAAGCTAGCCTCAGCAACTAAGGGATGCACTTAGCAACTCAATGAGAGCATATATCTAAATAAAATGCAAAAAAAGGGCTGAGGTTGTGGCTCAATGGTTAAGCACCCCTGGGTTCAATCCCTGGTACCAAAAAAAAAAAAAAAAAAATTTAAATTATATTCTGGTCATTTATAGATGATACATCATAGGAAGTCTGGATTATATTGTCTTCCTATAAAGGATATTCTGTTTTATGTGTCATGCAGGCTAATTACTGGTGAATTGTTTTGATCATATTAGATTTGGTATTATTATTATTATTATTATTATTATTATTATTATTATTATTATTATTATTATTATTATTTGGTACCAGAGATTGAACTCAGTGTACTCAATTACTGAGCCACATCCCCAGACCTGTTTTGTATTTTATTGAGAGACAGGGTCTTGCTGAGCTGCTTTAGCACCTCGATTTACTAAGGCTGGCTTTGAGCTCGTGATCCTCTTGCTTCATCCACTTGAGTCACTGGGATTATAAGCATATTCCGTGCCTCACTAGGTTTGGTATTTTTCTTTATTTCCATATTTCATGGTGCATTATACTTGTACATAATGGTGGGATTTGTTGTTATGTTTTCATACATACGTACAATATAGTGATAAAACTTAGCCAATATCATTCTTGAGTATTTCTCTTTTACCTGCTTTCCTCTCTCCCCTGATCCCTTTCCTCTATTCTACTGATCTCCCTTTGATTGCCCTCAGATTCCTTTCACACACGCACACCTTTCTTTTCCTTTTTCCTTTCTGGCTGCCTCATACATTTTCAGCATGAATCAATTTTGGTTTCAAATTTAGGTCTACCATTTTCCCTTTACTCTTTTTTGTGTGGTTCTTTTTGCTAAGGCTTATTTATGAACTCTTAATTAAGTACCTGATATATTAGTGAAGCTGCTGCAACCTGACTCTGCTGAAAACCTAATTTCTTCCAACATTGCCATTTAGCATCATCTTCAGTCTCCTTTATAGCAGTCAAACTCTGCTAAGCCTTAAAGAGTCTCATCTGGTACATTCATATCAAAAATAAATTTCCTCCAGGCTTTTAGTATTCTCTCTCTCTAACACACACACATAATCACATTGCACCCACCATAAATAGCTCAGACATTCTTGTCCACAAAATTCCAACCACTATGATAATCTTGCACTTTGATAATTTTCTCCTTAACTCAGTATGACCACCATCTTACTTGAGCTTCATCTCTCTAAAATTAATACCTGAAAATGTTTAGTTTTTCTAGTTTTATACTCTTTTGTGTCAGGAAAACAAATCCCATACAGTAGAACTATAACAGTTTCAAGTAAAAGTACTAAATTAGTTATATTCTTGCCCATCAATAGTGGTAGAAGCACTTAGGTGAACTTACATAGAAACTGCAACATCTTACATACTCAACAACAATTTCATTGCCCATGGAACCCAAAATTAATTGAAAGAGTAAACCCCAAAATGGATATCTGAAAAATAAACTGGTCAAAATTAGTAAGGCAATCAGAGTTAAATAATCATATATTTTACCAATAGCACTAGCTTAAAAGTATGGGTCTACAATAAGTAGAAAAATACAAGTTAATGGCTAGAGTCATAAAAGTTTCTATTATGATAGGCAGTCTCTTATGATGCTTTAATATTATATGATAGTTGTGAAATGATTACAAACTAATAATGAACATAATCTATTTGCAGATTAAAATGTTCTTCCCTGTGTTATCTAAAAATTTTAGATACACCTCAAAATGCCCTGGAAAAGAAATTTCTTAAGTCTCATCAAAATGAACTGCCAGGTTTTTTCCTACATTTGACATGACACAGTGCCAAGATTTCTAGTCCTGAATACACACTTTCTATAGGGAAGAGACATATATCTTGGCAATTAATAGATCATTTAACTCATTTCATACAGCCAATTTTAGTCGTAAGAAAAGAAATGTTTATGTATTCATTCTGCTGACTTTAGTCTATAATCTAATCATGGATCAACAAACTTTTTCTGAAAAGAGACTGATAATAAATATATTAGACTTTGTAGGCAAGTCTTAATTGCCACTCAAATGCCAGTGTAGCACAAAAACAGCCTAGACTATGGGTAAATAATATAAGCTTCTGTGTTCTAATAAAACTTTGTTTACAAAAGCAAGTGTCATTGTTGGACATCGTGGTGTGCTCCAACAGTCACAACTACTCAGAAAGCTGAGGCAGGAAAATTACTTGAGCCTAGGAGTTCAGGCCAGCCTGGGAAATAAGAAAGAAAGAAAGAGAGAGGGGGGGGGTAGAGGGAGGGAGGGAGGGAAGGAGGGAAGGGAGAGAGAGAGAGAGGAATGAAAGAAAGAAAGAAAGAAAGAAAGAAAGAAAGAAAGAAAGAAAGAAAGAAAGAAAGAAAGAAAGAAAGAAAGAAAGAAAGAGAAAAAAGGAATAAAGGGAACAATTTAAAAAAACGGTGTCAGGCTTACAGCTATGATTTGCTCAACACTGTTCCAGAGTATTAATGTTATACTCACAATAGATGTTTGGCTAGGCTGTATACATACATACATACATACATACATACATACATACATATATACATGAAAGCAATTTTGTTCTTTTGTTTGCTTTCTTTTATTTTTTCCATTTTTTTGTTGATACATTATAGTCGTAAATCATGGCAGTATTTGTCGTTACATATTTCCACACGCACAATATAACACTACAGTTTGGCCAATATCATTCCCCAGTATTTTCCCTTCACTCCTCCCTCTCCTGGTCTCTTTCTTACACTCTACTGATCTCCATTTGATTTTCACTTTTTTTTCCTTTTTCCTCTCTTGCTTCCACATCCGAGAGAAAACATAGGCTCCCTTGATCTTATGAGTTTAGCTTATTTTGTGTAACAGAATGTTCTCAAGTTTCATCCATTTTCCAGCAAATGACATAATTCACCTTTATGGCTGAATAAAGCTCCATTGTGTGTATATGCCACATTTTCTTTATTTATTCATCCTTGATAAGCACCTAGTTTGGTTCCATA
Source organism: Ictidomys tridecemlineatus (assembly GCF_052094955.1). NCBI lineage: Eukaryota > Metazoa > Chordata > Mammalia > Rodentia > Sciuridae > Ictidomys > Ictidomys tridecemlineatus. The sequence goes on from NW_027521284.1 coordinate 91,748, forward strand.
GTTTGGCAACTGTAAATTGTGCTGCTATAAACATGGGTATGCATGTACTACTCTAGTATTATGACTTTAATTCATTAGGATAAACATTGAGTAGTTGTATAGCTGGGTTATATGGTGGTCTCCTGCCTAGTCTTTTGAGGAACCTCCATACTGATTTCAATAGTGGTTATATTCATTTATAATCCTATCAACAGAGAAAAAAGTGTCCCTTCTTCTCCACATTCTCTCTAGCATTTATTATTGTGCATATTCTTTTTTTTAAGTAGTTGGACACAATACCTTTATTTTTATTTATTTATTTTTAATGTGGTGCTGAGGATCGAACCCAGGGCCTTGCACGTGCTAGACAAGCAATGTGCTGTTGAGCCACAACCCCAGCCCCATATCGTTCATATTCTTGATGGCTGCTATTCTGATTAAAGTGAGATGAAAGCTCACTGTAGTTTTGATTTGCATTTCCCTAATTGCTAATGATGTTGAACATTTTTATAGATTTGTTGTCCATTTTTATTTCTTCTTTTGAGAAGTATCTGTTTAATTCATTTGCCCAATTAAGCTAGGTTATTTGAGGTTTTGGTGTTAAGTTTTTAAAAGTTTCTTATATAGTTTTGATATTAATCCTGTGTCAAAGAGTAATTAGCAGGGTTGGGGATGTGGCTCAAGCGGTAGCACGCTCGCCTGGCATGCATGCAGTGCAGGTTCGATCCTCAGCATCACATACAAACAAAGATGTTGTGTCCGCCAAAAACTAAAAAATAAATATTAAAAAATTCTCTCTCACTCTCTTAAAAAAAAAAGAGTAGTTAGCAAATATATTTTCTCCAATTCCTTAGGTTCTTTCTTCATGTTACTAATTGTTTCCTTTGCTGTGCAGAAGCTTTTTAATTTGATGCCATTCTGTTTATTAACTTTTGTCATTATTTTCTGAGCTTTAGGAGTTCTAATAAGAAAGTCATTGCCTGTACCTATATGCTGGAGTCTCAAATGTATATTTTCTTCCAAGGATTTGCATAGTTTCTGGTCTAATTCCTGGGCTTTTGATCTCTTTCAAGTTTGTACAGGGTCTAATCTTATTTGTCTACATATGGATAACCAATTTTCCTGGCACCACTTGTTTAAAGCCTGTCTTTTCTCCCAATATGTTTTTGGCATCTTTGTCAAGAATCAGATGAGTGTTAACTGTGTTGGATCTTTTTCTGTGTCTTCTCTTCTTTCCCATTGGTCTATGTATCTGGTTTTATGACAGAGCCATGCAGTGGTTATTTCCATAGCTTTGTAGTACAATTTGAAGTCAGGTATTGTGATGATGCCTCCAGCTTGCTTTATTGACTTAGAATTGTTTTGGCTATTCTGAATATTTTATTCTTCCAAATGGATTTCAGGACTGTTTGTTCTAGTTCTGGAAAAATGACATTTATTATTATTATTATTTTAAATTTATATATGACAACAGAATGCTTTACAATTCATATTACATATATAGAGCACAATTTTTCATATCTCTCATTGTATACTAAGTATATTCACACCAATTCATGGGTATTTTGATAGGAGTTGCATCAAATCTGTATGTTGCTCCTAAAACCAATTTCAAACATATACAATCATATTAGTAGTGATTTTAGTGTCCAAAAAGAGATCTACTAAACAATAATTACTGGGCTGGTTTGGTGACTTGTAGTCCTAACTACTCAGAAGGCCAAGCCAGAAGGATTGCTTGAGTCCAGGTGTTGGAGATCAGGTTAGGCAACATAGCAAGACCCCCATCTTAAAAATAATAATAATTACTGATGTCAAAACACATCTCAATCATTATGCTAGTCACCAACTCTTCATTGTTTTCCTTGAAACTCTAATATACAATTAGTGAATGTCAATTTAGGACTAATTGTGCTGTTTTATAGAGGAGAAAGCTGATTATAATAGTAAGTGAAATCATCTGTCATGAACTGATTTGTGTTTATTTAATCACAATTATCATGCTGATGACTCTACATATTAAGTCTCCACCTATAGTCCCCTAGGTGCTAATTTTAAAAAACGTGAGTTTTCATTAAAAATAAGAAAAGAAACCCCTCCATATGCATTTCAATAATTCAAATTGTATCATAATTTGACTATTAACACAAGGGAAAATCAATGCAACTAATTCAGATTTAAATTCAAGATTACACAGTGCAAAAGAGGGAATAGTCTTGGAAAGGGAAGTAGAAAAATGTAAGATCCCTCTTAGAGGTCAGAAAAAATAAAATAAAATTTCCTTCAGAATAACAACTGGACATAAAGCTTTCAAGAAATGTTAGCTACTAGCTTTCTTCTCTGACAATCGGTTTTGTCAGTTGGTTCCCACTAAGTTGTGGACTTTTTCCGACCAGGACCAGATATCTTGTCTTTTGATTTTCATCCACTCCCACACCATGCTAGGGCTTTGGTAGCACAAAATGAGAATTAAAAATATGCTTTTGAATTAAATAATTTCTTCCCTTACGGATAAAGATAAGAATCTCAAGATCTTAGCCTGAAGACTAATGTCCATCTCTCTGCCCCCACCTGTTCCCGCCTTAAAAAAAAAGCAGGCCACTGTCTCCAGTTTACACCCTCACTCACAGTTCTATTCACCTTCCCCTTTCCTAATCAGAGGGATCTTGGGGTGGGGCTTCAAGGAACCTCAAAGAGATTGAAGGGGAGGGATCCTGGAACCATAGACTAGCTGTGACAAGTCATGGGTGGGATTTGGTAGTTCAGAAAAGGAGGTACCAGACCAGGAATGGGGGATGAGAGTGATGGTGAAGTGGAGTGGGCTAGTTTAGGATGGACCAGAAATGAGACATTAAGGAAAGCCAGAAAGGACCAGTTGGCGGGGGTGGGGGGGGGGGATGGGTGGGTGACTACTAGAATCATGTGGAGGGTCGCTTGTGAGGTCACAGGAGCAAAGGCAGGTGATTGGACGAGAAGGAGAGTTCTAGTTGCCAAGGCAGCGACTAGAGGAGAAGGTCTTCAGTCCATGAGAAGGTCTTGACTAGAGAAGGATGGAGCTCCAGCTCCAGTGTGTTCTCCAGTAGAGTCTGTGGATTGACCCCCAGATATCCCTGCTGAGGTGTCACCCGGGAAAGGCTTAAGCCTTCCCGGGCGCCACCCCTCTGTGCTTTGCTATCCACCCCACCCGCCCCCCTGAGCCCCGCCTCCGCCCCCTGACGCCCGCCACAGCCTACTCCACCCTGTCACCGACTCCCCAAGGTGACCACAACATGGCTGCAGCGCCAGTGCTGCTCTTCTTGCTGTTCGTGCTGTGGCTGACCTGGCGAGTGCCGGGCCAACTGGACCCGAGCACCGGCTGGCCCTTGTGGAAGCACAAACTCTGTGCAGACGACGAATGCAGCAGTGAGTCCACAGGTGGGCGGGCAGCCCAGGGTCTCCATGGTGGCTCTTTGGGGCTCTGATCCCCCGGTCCCCTGCCCCGTGGGCTGGGCTAGGGGGTCGTAGGATGACGGGTGGGGTGCAGGAGTGACAGAGCCTCAGGACCCTGCGTGTGTCCCCTCCGGCTCTGCCGGCGCCTCAGCCAGCCCGCTCAGGTTGCTGAGATGCTGAGCCAATGGTGCAGACTTCACCAGCAGTCAAATTCATAGACCAATAGTGAATGGAGGGCCTGGGGTTGTAGCTCAGTGGTAGAGCGCTTGTCTAACATGTGAGGCACTGGGTTTGATTCTCAGCACTGCATACAAATAAATAAAATAAAGGTCCATCAAAAACTAAACTAAAAAAAATTAGGCAAAAGCTTAAAAAAATAGTAGTGAATGGGAATCTCAGGGTTGAGAAAGACCTTAGAAGCAACTGGTCCAACTTCTTAATAACTGCATGTTGGACTCCTGCTGTTTAATCAAACGTACCCCAAGCTGTAACTCATACTGAAATTCTACCCCTACAAGCTCTCAGTTCTTACTGGAATTCTACCTCATTCACAGAGCCTCAATGCAGGTCTGTATCCAATTCCCTTTAGTCTCTCTTGATATTACTGTGTTCTTTTTAAATAGCTGTCATCTGTGCATTCAATAAATAATTGTTGAGTATCTCTGCCAGGTGCCAGATACTGTGTTAAGCCTTGGCTCATTCCACCTGCAAATCTGCAAACCAAGACTCCCTCTCTTTCAGCTTTCCTAAAATTTTAAACACAAGGTTTCACCAGCACTAAATCCATGTTTGTTGAATGTGACCCTGGTCTATATATCTCTGGTTTTAAATTTTCCCTTGAGTGAATATTGTTCTGGTAGCAGTTCTATGGCCATTGAAGTAGTGGAGAGTAGACTAGAGATTGTTCATTTTATAATTGAAGGGTCTAATAGCTCTAATTAGGATTATGAAGTTTTCTTCTCTGTGTTAATTGTCTTTAGGAGAGCCAAATATTCCAGGCACTGTGACTCATATATTTAGTGAAACACTCGATGAATATTGAAACTGAAGAGAGACAATTCTTATTCTATAGCATAAAATAAAATAGCCATTTCCCCTTTCAATTTTAGAGCTACTTATAACAGAAGGTACTCCTGTTGATGCTGCTGATACAGAAAACCAACTAGAGATAAAGGTGGAAGAGCCAGAAGATGCCACCACCATACTTTTCTTGTTACATTCATTCTTGCTTTATTTGTCTAAGATGGTAAGTTTGACATAGTTTCTTCAATTAGAATGTTGATTATTTATTAGTTTTTAAGTGGCTTCTGGTCATGAAGTGAAGAACTTAAAATGTCTTTATGAAAATTACTCCTGATCCTTTGAGTAGATAGCTCCTGAAACAAAAGCCATAGGGGTGTGGCTTTAATGGCTACTTGGTTTAGCACATGAGGAAAATTTGCTGTCTACCAAGGCTGGACATTTGCACACCTATAAAAACTTGGTTCTTCCCCTCAGAACCTTTCATTCTGGCAGGGAGATAACAGCATTCACTTGAAACACAGTAAGATAATGGCAGAAAGAGAGGTATTTATTCGATGGTAGAACATTATTGTCCATAAATGCATTTATTATGGTTGGAAGGGTGATCAATAAGGTCAGAAAGTGGTTGAGATGTGTTTGAAGCACAGGCAAAGGGCAAACAGGAGTCTGACATGTGGTTTGTTGTTGATTAGACAGGCTGGGGTGGTGGGGGAAGCTGGCAGTCAGAAGAAATGTGTTCAGAGAAATGGAAACATGAAGAAAGGATATTTGGGGAGGGCAGGAGAATGTGAATAGTTGGTGTTGTAAAGTGTGAAGTTGGAGGGGGATGGGCCTGTTGGAGAGGCCAGCAAATCTTAACTGAAGTCATGAGCCAAAGTAGCATTAGACCATTAATAGTGGGGATCCTTAGAAAGTTTTAAGAATGAAAAGGAATTAGGTTAGATCTGTTTCTTAGAAAGAGTCACTTAAGGCTGATCTTTCTAAAGAAAATCATGATTCAAACAAGACATTTAATCTGTCTAGAAGCTTATCTAAGCATTTTAGGGCTTACCTCCCCCCCATTGGTATTTGTTGATATTGGACTTTTAGAATTTAATTATAGGAATGAGAAAGCTTTTAGAGGTTGGAGGTCCTAGGGCCTTTGTGACAGTAATCCTCCTCAACTGAAGTTGTTTCCTGTAGATTGTGTTATTTCAAGGCTTGTGTAAGAAAGATGATGTTGTTGTTTTCCTTGTAAAATGTGTAGATTTTGAAGCCAGGTAGATGTGGTTTCAAATCCCAAGGTTATCATTTAGAAGTTTGGGCAAATAAGTAAACTTTTGAAAAAAGTTTTCCTCATCTGAAAAATGTAGATAATGCTTACTCCAATCATAAGAATTAAATGATTTGACAAGGTAAAATGTCTGGTGAGGTGTCTGGCATTTTGAAGGGTTTTACCCCTACGCACCCCCTAATTCTCATGTAGGCAGTCAGAAGGTGGTATAAATCAATGAATACCTGGGGAGGAAAGACCACCAGGGTGGAAAAGATGTGGTGGGGAGAAACAAATCATTTTTCAGTTGGCTCCATGTTTGTTCATGATGGTAGCAGCCACCTGGGTAAGGGGTATGTACAAGCCAGGCAGTTAGAATAATGATATTTCCAGTGATTAAAGCAGTCTTCCACAGTCATAATTTGATTATCAGAATGAATCAGCATCACTTGGAAAGTTAACAGCCTCACGATATGGAAAGGATTTCTTTATTCATATTTTTAGGTATGCACAGAGCCCTCCTCTAGGTCTAGGTCAGGGGACACGAATGTGGTGCAGGTGTGTCAGTGATTGTACGGTGATAGGTAAGACATAGACGTGAGTGGCAAAGAAGAGGCACAATGTTAAAAGACTGATTTGAAAGGAGATTTCAAAAAGGCATTTTGATGGCCCAGTATGTACAGGACATTGTGTGAGGACTAAAAGAGTCTAACAGGTGTAAGGCATGATTGTGATTTTTGAAAGCCTTAAGAAAAAGACTTAACAAATATATGCAAAAATTATGAACAAATCAATGTAAAATCTTAAACAAGTAGTATGATATCTGATAGGACTGGAGAGTAATAGGCTCTGATGTGTTTGGGAGATGTGCACCAATCAGGTTCATTGATCAATGGAATCTTAGTAGAATCTTAGTGTTAGAAGAAACCTTGGAAGGCTGTTAGTCTAGTTTCTCACTCATTGCTGTTATTTTCTTTACTGTGGCCCTGACGAGTAGTTATGAGGCCTGTACACTAGAATTTCCTAGCATGAGTCACTCTCTTACAAGGCTATATGTTCTTCTGTTGTCTAGTTCATCCTTGTATTGACTCCAAATTTTCCTCCACATGATTTTCTCTATAAAACTGAATTCTTTTCTACATAGAAATCCTTTAAATATTTGAAGTTATATCTTAATTTAAAAATTATTTTTAGTATTTTTATCATGGAAACTTTCAAATAAGAGCAGAGAGAATAGTAGGGGACTATAGGTAACCATAACATACTGTACATTTTAGAATACTAGAAGAAAAGGTTGTGAAAGTTTTACCATAGAGAAATGATGTTTGAGGAGGTAGATATATTTAACTGATTTAAACGTTACATAGTGTAATCATGCATCAAAATGTCATGTTACCTACTTCAATAATTATAATGTTTGTTTCTATGTACTAGTTAAAAAATAAATTTAATTAGAAAAGCTTTAAAGAAAAGCACAGAGAGTAGTATAATGAACCCACGGGCCATCACCCAACTTAACAGTAATTCCTTGATAGCTAATATCAGTGAGTTTTTTTTAATTTGTTCTAATTGGTTATACATGATAGCAGAATGCATTTCGATTCATTGTATATAAATGGAACAAAACTTTTCCTAGTTGTACACAACACATTTGTATTCCTACATGTACCTCGGGTAATAAGGTTCATCTCATTCCACCATCTTTCCTATCCCTATGCCCCGTCACCTGTCCTACCTCCCCTTTGCCCAGTCAAAGTTCCTCCATTCTTTCCATGCCTCTTACCACCCACCTTACCCCCATTATGGGTCAGCATCCACTTTCAGAGAGAACATACAGCTTTTGGTTTTTGGGATTGGCTTACTTCCCTTAACCTGATATTCCCATTCACCCGCAGTTGCCATAATTTTTTTCTCTTTTAAGGCTATAAGTAATATTCCATTTCATATATGTACCACAGTTTCTTTATCCATTCATCTGTTGAAGGGTTGGTTCCACAAAACTATGGAATGCTTCACAAATGTGGGTGTCATCCTTGCTCAGGGACCATGCTAATTTTTTCTGTATTGTTCCAATTTTAGTATATGTGCTGCCAAAGCAAGCACACTCTGAGTTTTAACAAATGTAGATACCCATGTAAAAACTACCATAATCAAGATATAGAACAGTTTTTTCACTAGAAAAGGAGTTTCCTTGGGATCCTTCCCAGTGAGTTCCTTCACCACCTGTTCCAGGCAACCACTGATAACTTTTTTTTTTAAACTATAGATTCATTTTTCCTACAGTACTATTTCATATATATGCCACTATAAATGGACTCATATCTAGGAGTGCAATTGCCTCCTACGTTTAATGTATGTTTTTATCTTATGTGATACTGTCAAGCCATGCTAAAAAATGACCACAATCATTTTATACTTCCACCAGCAATTTAGGAGACTTCCACTTGACTTCGTCTTCACTAGCACTTGGGCCATTCTAGTGGGTATGTCTTTGTGAGTTTATTTCCTGATAATTAATGATATTGAGTGAACTTTTTTTTTCCTATTGAGATAGGGTCTCACTAACTTGCTTAGGCCCTTGATAAGTTGCCAGCCTCAAACTTGGGATCCTCCTGCCTCAACCTTCTGAGTTGCTGGGATTACAGACATGTGCCATGATGCCTGGATCAAATACTTCTTCATGAGCTTGTTGACCATACTGTTTTTGTATGTCAACTCTCTCTGGCTAGCTGGAATCCAGACTTCTCCCAGCTCAGTGCCAACTGTGGGATTGGTTAGCTTATAGTTGTTCTTGGCCCTCGCAGGTACTGCTTAGAATGTAGCCCCAAACTGAAGACCACCTCCATGCAGATTTCCGAAACTCTCTTTCTTTGTGGCTCCCATCTTTCTGGTAGTTTTCTCTACATATTTTTGGCTGCTTAATCTCCTGGAACTCTGGTCTCTCTCTCCTCAGTGAGACTGTTATGCCCTATTTGGGTTCCCCTTCCCAAACTGAGGTCTAGAGGGTGCCTCCAGGTGAAATGCTCATCTATTTGTTCTCCTGCTCTTAGGGGTGACAGTTGCATGTCCCTTGTGGCTTTCTATCTGAAAAATAGCTCTTTAAAAATATATTTTGACTGGGCATGGTGGCACATGCCTTAATCCTAGTGGCTCGGGAGGCTGAGACAGGAGGATCATGAGTTCAAAGCCAAAAGTGAGGTGCTAAGTAACTCAGTGAGACCCTGTCTCTAAATAAAATACAAAATGGGGCTGAGACTGGGGATGTGGCTCAGTGATCAAGTGCTTCTGAGTTTAATCCCTGGTACCAAAATATATATATATATTCCAACTTTCTGGTTGCTTTCAGTGGGAGAACAAGTCTCATATAAGTTACTCTCTATTGATTTATCCTTTTCTTGTAACTTTTTGTGATAATTGAAAAAAATATGTTTGTGGGACTTCTAGGATATATTGTAGTTTTGGTGAATAAATGACATCCCCCTGGTACAACAATTTAACCTGTTTTCTCTATTGCCTTTTTTTTTGTTTGTTTGTTTGGTGGTGTTGGGGATTGAACCTCAGGCTCCATGCATTCTAGGCAAGTGCTGAGCTAACAACTTCAGCCTTTCTCTGTTGCTTTATATTTCTTGGAAATTGGTAGTCAGGTTTAGGTTCAATTCTGTTATGAAAACTTAATAAAATATTGCATTGACATCTGCATGTCCTCTCCTTTGATGTTGACTACTAGTCAACAGTGACCTTGGTGAGATTTGCTAATATATTGCAGGTTGCAAAATAGCAATGGTCTGAGTTGCTGGGATTTTTCTTTCTTCATTTAAAGGCTGGGATGCCTATACAAATAAAAATTTATGATTGATTATTTTTTCTTTCTTTTTTTTTTTGTACTGGGGATTAAACTCAGGGGCACTTGGCTAGTGAGCCATATCCCCAGCCTTATTTTGTATTTTATTTATATACAGGGTCTCACTGAGTTGCTTAGCAATTCGCTTTTGCTGAGGCTGACTTTGAACTTGCTATCTTCCCTCCTCAGCCTCCCGAACTACTGGGATTACAAGTGTGTGCCACGGCGCCTGGCTATGATTGATTATTCTTTACACAGATATTTGGTTTGTATAGTTAAGGCAGGAGATAAACATTTGATTCCTTTTCTTCATTACTTTTCAGAATAGTAAGGTAGTATTCTAGCATTATCAAATGATACCCAAAGGGGCTTTTGAAATCTTTTTAACTTTTATTTAAGAGTCAATATGATGTCATGCATTTAAAAATATTTGGTGTGTTTAATCCAGTTAGGAATAGTAATTGTTCTTACCTGATGCTCAATTTCTCCCCCTTTTGCCTTGTAGAAGCCTCTTTATCTTGGCTCCTGGGACCCTTTGCCACCACCTAGTGGTCATTGTTACCTATTTTCCTTGCTTTTGAACTATGAGATATTCCAAGTTCATCTTAAACATTCCCTGTCCAGACCTTGAAGGAACTATTTCTCTAAAAGAACTTTGGTTCCTTTCAATAGGAAATGATATTTAGAGGCTACATTCGAAGTACTAGGATTGCTTATTGCTCAAATTGACTGTCATTTGTAGGCCTTTTTAGTGAACAAAGCTCAGAAATATGTGGGGATTTTTCATCATGTCATTTAGATAATTCCCATGAAAATTCAGGAGAGATTTTACTTCACTTCATCTATCTTAGATTTGTGTTTTCTTTCTCTGATGTTGGAGTTCCAGTTTTCAATGATATCAGTATAATTGTTTACAGTCTTGTGCCACTTAATGACATTTTGGTCATTAGTGCATAATAATGGAGCTAAAAAATTCTTGTCACCTAGTATTTTTAATATCTTTTTTTGTGTTTTGATATGTTTAGATATATAAACATTTACAACGTTACAATTGTCTACAGAATTCAGTATAATAATATCTTATAGGTTTTTATCCCCAAAGCAATGATATACCATATATGAATACCTACGTGTGGAAATGGCTATATTTTCTAGGTTTGTATAAGTATGCTCAATGATGTTTACATGCTGAAATTGCCTAAGATGTGTTTCTCAGAATTTATTCCCATCATTAAGCAACACAAGACTATATTTATGTTATTTAAAATACTTTCAGGAATGTATTCCTGACATGAAATTCTCTTGTCTTTAAGCTATATCCCACTAAGGTATGTTTGAACTAATTCATTTCTGTGGTTTGTCACCAACTTGATGTCACAGGTTGTTTCATTTTTGCTTTCAATATTTAGGTATTACTTTTTAAAGATTTTTTTGTTTATTTTACAATTATTTAAATATTTAGAAGAGCCAAAGTTAATTTGTAAAAATAAGTTGTTTCTGTTTTCTAGTACTGGTGATTGAACCCAGGGCTCCTATCCACTGAGCCACATACCTAGCCTCTTTATTTTTTATTTAGAGATATAGTTCTCACTAAATTGCGTAGGGACTTGCTAAGTTGCTGAGGCTAGCTTTGAACTTGTGATTCTCCTGCCTGATTTTGAAAGAATTCTAGCTTTTGTCCCAGTTCTGTCTACCCTGATGTTACTCTCTTTTATAGTTAACTTTTAAAATTTATTTCATTATGTATTCTGCTATTAAAAAAATAAGCCAATGAGAAAAGGGATATGTAGCTCAGTGGTAGAGCACTTGCCTACCATACATGAGGCCATGTGTTCAATCCCCAGCACCATAAAAAGAAAAAGAAAAGCAAATGATTTTTACATCTAGCTATGATAGCTTTATATAGGTACTGGCTTCACCTTCCCAACTGAAACAACTAAAATAAATATGAAAAAAAAAAACCCACAAACAGATAAAATTTGAAGATCCAGCAACATTGAAGATCAAGCAACAAAGAATGATTCTGGAAACATAAGGAACAAATGCTGTGAGCTCTTTAGTTGTCCCAGCTTTTACTATGTTAAGAGATTCCCAAGCCATGACAAAGAAGGGGAAGTCAGGCAGAACCAGAGGATACCATGAATTGAGAGATGGTGCTGAGATTCCAGGAAAACCGAAGTGACTAGAATTCACAGGGTGGAGTACCAAAAGAAGGTTGCTACATTGAGAGACAATTCTGGAAATCTGTGAAAGGCTCTCTGAGTGTTCAGCAGGGTATTGATCTGCACATAAGTGTGATGAAAATGCTTAGCAAGTCAGAGAAACAATCTTAAGTGATTAGAAGGAACAGGTCCTAACATAGGGACCAGAATAGCACCTGGAAAAAACTATCTAAGGAAGTTGGGTAGAATAATCAGAAGGGCGATACCTCGGACTGACTATTACAATTTATGTCATACCTAGCAAATATTCAGACCCAAGAGAATCAAATTGTTTCCAGTAATTTAATTGTATACAAAATATTAAGAATAGTAATTCGTAATGTATGGCATCGAATCAAAGCTTACCAGGCATGCAAAGAAGCAAGAAAAATACAATCCACAATGATGAGGAGAAGAATCATCCAATCAAAGCCAACCGAGAACTGCCGGAGATGTTAGAATGAGGTAATGGCATTTTTAAAAAAGTTATTACTACTATATTTCGTGTGTTAAAAAGGTAAAAAGAGATATAGAAGATATATTTTAAGAAAATCAGACTTCTAGAGTTGAAAATATATGATAAACACAGTGGATGGGATTAATGTCAGAATAAGCATTGTGATGAAATTGTTAGTGAACTTGAGGACATAACAGGAGAAGTACCCCAAATGAAACACAGGGAAAATTTCTTCTGTTAAAGAAAAGTGAACCAGAGCATCAGTGAGCTGTGGGACAGTTTCAAGTTGAGCGTTGAGAGGTATTCAGAAAAATATTTTAAGAAATGATGGCCAAAAATTTTCAAAAATTTGTGAAAACTGTACATCTGCAGATCCAAGATATTAAAAGGAACTAGAGTACAAAAAGCATGAATAAAGCTATATCAAGGTATATTATATCATAAATAAATTGCTCAAAACCAGTGATAAAGAGCAATCTTAGCAGTTAGAGAAAACATTTATGTAGAGAAGAACTAAGGATGACATCAGATTTCTTGTCAGAAATTAGGCATAAGAGAATATAGTGGAGTGATACCTTTAATATATTTGAAGAGTAATAATGTTGGCCGATAATATCATGCCCAGTGAAATATCTTTCTAAAATGAAGACTTGTACTGACATACAAGCTGAAAGAATTCACCCTACACTTGCACCAAGACAGCAGATGGAAATAATGGAATAAAGGAGTAAAGAACACTGAAAATGGTGACTGTGTGCATAAATATTTAAAATAATTTTTCTTATTTGAACATTTTAAAAAGTCATTGACTGTTTAAAGACAAATATCAGTGTAGTATGGGATTTAGAAAACATGTAAAGTAAAATACATGACAACATTATAAATCTCAGAAGGGTAGTAATTATTGTAATGTTCTTATTGAATATGTGAAGTAATACAGTATCATCTGAAGGTAGATTGTGACAAATTAAAGATGTACATTCTAAACCCTGAAGCACTAAGATTAGAAAACAGAGTTATAGCTTAATAAGCCAATAGAGGAATCACTAAAAATACCGATAGTGGTATTTCTGCAAAAGAAGACAGAAAAGAAAAAGAACAAAGAACAGAAAGAACAAATAGAAGATTATATTAAGCTTACACCTATGCACAGCAGTAATCCTATTAAGTGGAAAGTATCTAAATACATCAGTTAAAAACAGAGATTGTCATATTGCCTAAAGAAGCAAGACCCAAATAGATGTCTAAGGGAGTAACACTGTAAATAGACACAAAGAAGTCAAAATTAGAATGATTAAAAAAGGTATCTCATGTTAAACACTAGTGAAAGGAAATCTGGAGTAGCTACATTAAACCAAAAGAGGTTGTGGGGCAAAATATATCATCGGGACTCAAGAAAGTTATTTCCTAATGATAAAGGAATCAGTCAAGATTATATAATAAACTTAAATGCTTGTACTTTTAATATTAGACCTTCAAAATACATGAAGTATAAAAATTGATAGAATTATGAGGAAAATGATGAATCCTATAGATTACATTTAGAGATTTCAATATCCTCTCCTCAGCAATTGGCAGAAAATGAAAAATAAAAGTAAGATTGTAGAAAGTGTGAATGACATAATCAATCCATCCACTTGAAATTAATTGACGTTTATAGAAAACTCCCAAGGAGCTTAGTGCACATGGAACATTTACCAAGATAAACTGTATTCTGGATCTTAAAAAAAATTATCAGTAAATATAAAAGTATTCAAAGTCAGGCAAAGCTTGTTCTCTGAACACAATAAAATGAGAAATCAATAATGGAAAAATCTGGAAATTTCTCAAATATTTGAAAACTTTAGTGCCAGACTGCTAAAGATATATATATATATATATATATATATATATATATATATATATATATATATATATATATATATATATATAAATGAACAACACAGTACATTTATTTTTATGTGGTGCTGGGGATCGAACCCAGTGCCTCACACATGTGAGACAAGCACTTTACCACTGAGCTACAACCTTAGCCCCCACTGCTAAATAATTTTTGAGTCAAATAAATCAGAGAAGAAATTCATATTTTGAGTTCAATAAAACTGAAAACAACATATCCATTTGTGCAATGTCACTAAAGCGTTATTGGAAAATTTATAGCACTACCAGGCCCAAGATAGCTTTATTAAAAAAGAAGTCTCCAGTCATTGACTTTAGTTCCTACTATGAGAAACTAGAAAAGGAAAAATAAGTTAATCTCCAAGTAAGCAAGAAAAAAGATATAATAAAGACTATAAGTCAGTAAAATTTTAAAAAAGGAAAATAAGAGAAAATCAATGAAACCCAAAGCTAGTTCTTTAAGATGAATAAAATTGATCAACATCTAGTGAGGGAAATAAAAGAGGAGACACAGATTACCAATATCCGCAATCAGAGAAGGGATATAACTACAGATTTCACAGATACTAGACTGATAATGGGGATATTATGAACAGTTTATGTTAATTAACTTGACAATTTAGATGAAATGAAGAAATTCTATTTAAGCCACAAATTGCAAAAGTTCACTCAAGAGAAACAGACAACTTCATAAACCTTGTTGACTATTAAAGAAATTGAAGGTATAGGTAAAAACCTTTCTACAAAGAAAAAAATATAAGACCCAGATAGCTTTATTGGTGATCCAATTCCTGTAAGGAAGAAATAATACTAATTCCTAATAGTATTAGTAATACTAAACCCTTGTAGAATATTAAAGCAAGGAAATATTTCTCCTATGAAGCCAGTGTTATCACTACACCAAACCAAGACAAAGATATAACAAGAAAATCACATACCTCTCAAGAGATCTCCAATGAATCTGTACAGAAATTCTAAACAAAAATTTAAGTCAAATACAACAATATGTAAAAGGAAAATACATCATAGACAAAAACTAGACTGATGATGGGGATTTATGTCAAGAATCCAAAATTTATTTAACATTTGAAAATCAATGAAATTTACCACATTGATGTACCTAAAAGCACAATCTTTGTGTTTAGCTCAAGAGAAACAAAACAAGCATTTAAAAAATATAGCAGAGGGGGGAAATGTTGGGGAGTAATATTGGCCAAATTATATTGTTATTTTGTGTGCATGTACAAGTAGGTGACAATAAATCCCATCAACATGTAAAAAAAATCAGCACTGATTATTATTTTAAAAAATTTTTTAGATGTTGATTGACTTTTATTTTATTCACTTATTTATATGCGGTGCTGAGAATCGAACCCATTGCCTCACACATGCTAGGCAAGTGCTCTACCACTGAGTATCAACCCCAGCCCCTCAGCATTGATTATTGATGTAGAAAAACAAACAACAAACTAGGAATAGAAGGGAGCTTAAAATATCCTCTGAAAAAATGCAGCTAACCTCATACTTAATGGTTGATAATTGAATACTTTTCCCCAAGATCAGAAACCAAACAGAGATGTCCACTCTCATTACATCTATTTAGCATTGTACTGGGGTGCAGTAAGGAAATAGCTAGTATACTAAGGCAAGAAAAAGAAATAAAATGCACTCAGATTGGAAAGGAAGAAATAAAATTCTCTTTATTTTCAGATAACATGAATATATATAGATACAATCTGGTATGATCTAGAAAAAAGCTATTGTAAGGTTGACAGATAAAATTTACATCTAAAAGCAATTATATTTTCTATATATTAACAATGAATAATTAGAAATTGAAATTTTAAAGATTTCCATGTACAATAGAATAAAAATATGAAGTATTTAAACATAAACGTGGCAAAAACTAAAATGTATATATTAAAAACTATAAAATATTGCTGATAGAAATTAAAGAGAACCTAAATGGAGAGATATACCTAATTTATGAGTCAGAAGACTAAGGTGTCCATTCATCCCAGTTTAATCACCAGAGTCAACATTATTCCAATCAAAATTCCTGCAGAGTTTTGTAGAAAATGACAAGCTGATTGCAACAGACCTAGAATACGTGGCTTCAAGACTTAATCTAGGGCTGGGGATGTAGCTCAGTTGTAGAGCACTTGCCTAGCATATGCAAGGTCCTGTGTTCAATCCCTAGTACCATACGAAGAGGAAAAAAAGAAAAAAATATTCTAAAGCTACAGTAATCAGGATTGCAGACAAAACATTGGAACAGAGCCAATAATTCAGAGATAGATACACAATATATATGGCAATAGTCATTGACAAAGGTGGAAAGACAAGTAGAGAATGGAAAGTTTTTTCAGCAAATGGTACTGAAATTACTGCATATTTATATGCAAAATATTGATCCATGCCTTGCATTAGAAACCTGAATTAACTCACAGACTTAAATATTAAACTCAAAACTATAAAACCTCTAGGAAAAAAATAAGAGAAAAATTTTTGTTGAACTTAGGTTTGGCAAAGATTTCTTAAATTTGACAACAAAAGCATTAAAAAGGATTTGACAATGTGGGATTCATCAAACTAAAACCTCTGTAATTCAAAATACACTTTGAAGTGAATGAAATAGACAAAACACAAGCTGGGAGGAAATTACTGTCAAGCATTTATCAAGACTTGCATCAAGAATATATGAAGAACTCTTAGAACTCATTAGAAAAAATATAGTCCTGTAAAATAACACTTCATCAAAGAAGATAAACAGATAGTAAATAAAGACATTAAAAATGCTTGACATAATTATCAGGGAAATGCAATTTTGAAGCATAAGAGTTACCACTACACACTTATTAAATATCTAATATTAAAGACAATTGTGCTGAGTGGTTGGAGATGGGGGAACTGGATGGGTACACAGCTGGTGGGGATATAAAGTGGTAGAATCACCTTCTTAAAAAGGTAAACATATACCAGTCATATCCAACCATTCTTTTCCAAAGAAAAGATAAGTTATATAGCAATAGGAGGAATTTTATATTTGTAAAAGCCCCAAACTGGAAAAAAATCCAAATGTCTATCAATAGATGATAGACAAATTGTGGTATGTACATATAATGAAATGCTACTCAGCAATAAAAATAGATGATAGATAAACTGATGTAGATGAATCTCAAATTATGCTGAATAAGAGAAGCCATAGAAAATACATTATCCCATACACATAAAACTTGAGGAATACAAAGCAATCTATTAAGATAGACATTTTGCTGGAGGAATGGGAAAGTGGGGGGCAAGAAGGAAGGGTGACAAAGGGCAGAATTACCTAGAGAATGAGAATATTTTTGGAAGTAAAGGATGTGTATATTATCTTGATTATAATGGTGATTTCATAATTTCATGTTAAAATTTATCAAATTGCACACTTTAAATACATGTAATTTATTGCATGTCAATTTTACCTCAAAGCTATAAGAAATAATATACTCATCTTTTTTCACTTTCTAAGATACAAATAGTATTCTACAAATATTTTTCTCTACTTCATTTTAAAAATATATATTCTGGAAACTAGCTCTTAGCAGTATTTAAAATTATTTTCTTTCTTCTTTGGTTTATTCAACAACTTTCATTGATGACGGTTGTTTCAGCCTTTTGTGACCATCTTGTATTATTATAATTAATGCTTGAATAACATAGTTTTGTAAATACAAGTTTTAAACATTTGTTGTTGTATTCCCAGTATCTTTAGAAGTTAGGGCTGGGGGACTATAGCTCAGCAGTAGAGCACTTGCCCTAGATACCCTTCCCCAGCACTGAAAAAGTTTTAAAAAAAAAAGTGCGATTGTTGAGTTAATAGGTAAATATATAAGCAGTTTTGGGAGATGTTGCCAAATCTCATTCATAAGGGTTGTATCATTTTGTATACTTATCTGAGAATTTGTATTCCCCCACATTCTCTCACCTACTGAGTATGTTGTCAAACGTTTGGATCTTGCCAATGCAAGTGAGAAATGGTATCTTGGTGTGGTTTAATTTGTATTTTGTTCATTATGAGCTAAGCAGAGCATGTTTCCATATGTTATAGCTATTTGCATTTCTTTTCCTGAGATCTGTTTATTTCTTCAGCCCATTTTTGTATAGGTTTGCTGGCCATTTTATTTATAATGTTCTTTATATTTCAGGAACATGATTCTTTGGACAACAATAGGTTGCAAATATTTTTTCTCAGGTTGTCATTGTCAAACTGTGTGTGTGTATGTGTGTGTGTGTGTGTGTGTGTGTGTGTAGCAGGTTTAGATACAGCCAGGAAAGATTTTTTCAATGAGGCAGGTTTTGCCCACTCATAATACATAAAAAATTTCACCCAATATTTTCTAGTACTTGTTTATTTTCTATTTTTACGTTCATGTTTCTTATCCACTTGTAGTTTATCTTTTGAATAAGTAGAGAAAAATCCAATTTTATAATTTTCCATGTGGTAATGCTACTTATTAGAAAGTCTATTTTCCCCAAACTAACTTTTATTGTACCCCAAGTGTCCAGTTGGTTCTGTTTCTGGATTCTCTATTCTGTCCCACAATCTCTATGTATTCTTGGGCTTGGACGAGGGTACATGAATTAATTATATAGTCTGCCCTCCCTGTACCCTTCATTGCTCTTCTTTTTCAGTGCTTTCCTGCTTATTCTTGTTCTTTTGAATTGACTATAATCAACTTGACGACAGATTTTTAAAGATCCACATATGTTCATTCCCTCCCCAAGTTAAACGTCCCCAGTTTCTTCAATTTTTAGCACGTGCTTTTCGGGGGCTATTCATGATTCTGTTCTTTTCCACAAGTCATGCAACCTTAAAATGTGGCATCCAGAAATGAAGCCACCGGAGTGGGGTGATAATGACATGATTCCTTAGGGTAAGGCTTTTTAAAAAGAGTGTCATCCACAATTGGAGAAAGTAACAGGACTGGATTGAGCAGGGAAGGAAAGCCCAGTCCAAGCAGTAGTCCTTTAGAAGGGAGCAGGAGAAGCTTCTCCTCTTCTGTCTGCACTTTTGGGGCAGGTACCTGGTGTCTCAACACGTTGACAAAAGGGTTTTGCTCTGGGAGGAGCTGGGAGGCCTGACTTTCTCCTTTTTCCTAGTCTCTGCCTATAATCCCCTTTTGCTAGTTCCCTGGCTTCCTCCAGGGCCTTCTAAATCGCTGGTCCTCTCCCAGTTCCGGGGACAGGTGAGCCTCTTTCCTTCTGGAGTCCTTTCATTTGGACTCTTCTGCTGGGCTCTCCTCGAGCTGTCCCCCGCTGGGCTCCCCAGTTGGTTCTTTCCGCTCCCTGCCTGCCCCTCTGCATCCTCTGTCCTCTCACTGCTGTCGGCCCAAGGGCTTCCTCTGATGACGCGTTTTACTTGCGTTGGGCGGAAAGCGCCTGCGGTGGAGGAAGGCAAAGTTCACTCCCAGTACCCGCCCCCTGCGCTGGGTCCTACCGAAGTAGGAAACGGTGAAAGAGGGTCCTGTGCTGTTCTGCATGGAAGCGTTGCTTCCGCTCAGCTGTCCCTACACCATGGACTCAGTACCTGCCACTGTGCCTTCTGTCACTGCTTTCCCAGGGGACCCGGAGCTCCTGGGACCCCTGTCGGTGCTCTACGCAGCCCTCATTGCCAAGCTACTGGAGGTGACGGTCCCATTCCCAGGGAGGGACCCCAGCTCTGGCAGGCGGGTGGCTGAGTTCTGGCAGAGTGGGTGCACTGACTGTCGTGGCGACGGAGAAATGGAGTGTGTCGGGCCCAAGGCAGGCAGGACTTGACTGTATTATTAAGCGAGGCCGGTGAGAGTGTACTTGAGCTTTCCCCACTTGCACTTTTTTTTTTTTTTTGACGGAATAGAGGTGACAACCTCATGGTATGTTCCGAAATGCAGCCAACAATCCAAACAGCTAAGGTTACTACAGGTGTTTTCCCTACGGAGACTGCTGGGGAATTGGGCCCAAATGACAGTTATCTCCTATTACGTGTAGAGGGCAGTGAAAACAGGGAAGAGTAGGCAGGTGTTTACTGCACTGCCTTTGAGCAACCATTTAAAATTAGGCTTTGAATTTTATAGAAGGATGTTAAATTCAGAGAAGTTTAAGCCAGTTTTCAAGAGTTGTCTGAAATTACATGTCACTTATCTGTTTATATAAGAGTGGAATGGAAGTAAGATTTAAAATCTTATATCATCATTGTTTTCATTTGTTGCCATAAAATTAATTAGTTCTTTTATATATTTAAGTTTTTGTCTTAAATGAATTTTTTAAATTATAAAAACCAGGTTATCTAAGAGAAAAGAATGATCCAGAGGGATTCTAGCCAGGTGTTAGACAATGTGATGATATAGGGCCTGTTACAAACTGGAAATGTATGCTCAATTTAAAGTATTTAGATTCGGGCTGGGGTTGTGGTTCAGTGGTAGAGCGCTTGCCTAGCATACATGAGGCACTGGGTTGGATCCTCTGCACCATATAAAAACAAAACAATGTGTCCACCCTAAAACTAAAGATACATAAATAAATATTTTTTAAAAAAGTATTTAGATTCATTATACTTGAAAACACTGCAAGCCAACAAAAAATGTGAGACTGCCAGTATCCTCTCTCTTGAAGAAGCTATTGGAAAATATTGAGAAGGTGGATTTCTGATGAGGAGGTTGGTTTGGAATTGCCATGATTTTTTGTGACTGTTTTGTTATAAATTTAAGGTTTCCCATTTCTTCTAATTTGTCTGTTTCAGCTGTTTACTACATTGCCTGATGATACTCAACCTGGGCCTGATTTTTATGGACTACCATGGAAGCCTGTAGTTTTCACTGTTTTCTTTGGGATTGTATCCTTTGTCATTTTTTTTTGGAGAACTGTTCTTGTTGTGAGTAAATTAACTTACTTATACCTCAGCACATAAGCACAAGGATTATTTTATATAGTCACTGCCCCCCCTTTTTTTTTCTTTTTCAGTTGCTAAAACACAAATTAGTGGTTTAAGTCAAACTAACCTTATAAAATAATTTAGTGTGGGTGCAGTTGGTAGAACTGGTAATTCTTACAGCCATCCTGACCAGTAGTTTCATATGTATCAGAAGTCTTAAAAGTGGGATAAAAGATGGGATAGGTTAGATAAATATCCTTTTATGTAGCATATATGCCTAGTAATCTATCTTAAAGAAATAACTATGCTTTGAAGATTTTGGTAATGTTTTTCAATGGAACAGTGTATTAGATTGAAGACTTAGCACAACATAATTCATTTAGGGGTTATTGTATGTTCAATTAATGGAATAGTAGGCAGATGTATTTATTTCAAAGCTTTGAGGTACAGAAAATGCTCACAATTAAATGTGAAGTGGGGAAAAAAAGCAGAAACTAAGATTTAAATGTTGATGAACTGTATGTTAATATAAACACATATAAACAGGGGGAAATGCTGCAAAGAAATACAGTAAAATGAGAAAAAGGAGATGAGATAATTTTTCCAGTCTTTTATATAAATTTTTCCCAGATTTTATGATTTGATCATATGTTCAGAAAATACCTTTTTATTTGGAAGTATAGATTATGTGTTGTCCAAAAATCCATTAAATGTTTTGTTCATTAAGTCTTTTTTTTTCCTGAGCAGAATTAGTCTATCTCTGTGTATATGTGTACATATATGTATAAGTGTGTGTGTGTGTGTGTATATATATATATATATATATATATATGCACTTATACATACTTATGTTTGTACTGTAGGTCATTCTGTTTCATAGTTATTTAACATAATTGGAAGAAAATTATTTTAGGTAAATGGACTTTGCATATGAAAAGCCTAACAGTTAAAGAGGCCAAAAGCATTGGATACAAATCTTTTCAAATCTGATTGTTCTTTTTCTGATTTCTTAATTATATCAGACATATCATTGTTAAGATAAGTTTCCTCTCCTTGTACAATTGAGTGTAAAATCTCTTAGAAAGTATTCCCTTCTTAAATAGAAGAATCGTTTGCCTGGATTCCTGTGAGGAATTTTCTAATCTCATTGAACTTTTTCTCAGCTAAAAGGAAAAAGGAAATAGAAGGATAAAGAGAAGGGAAAAACATGAAAACATTTTATATTTCTCTCTCTTGTTTCTTTCATTTCAAGAACCCTGGTACCTGTTTCTCTTTTCACTAGGTTATGTGGGATCTGGTTCCTAGCTTGTTGCTCCTCAGTTTCAGCATTTGACTTTGGAACTTTAGTCCTTACCTTAGATGACTGCTTTTATGCTACTTCCCATTTTCCTCTGTTGTCATTTTGAGTAAAAGGTTAGCAAGGCTATGACATTAAAGAAATGTTCATTTCTTTCTGTGTTGGAGTTTTCTGAATGCAATTTCCTATTATGAAGATCCCATGGATGATCCATGGACACATCTGAGTATCCCATCACCATTTATAACATTTGAAAGGACAAGTAATATGCTAAGTTACAAAGAAATTTAGTGATGTTTTAAAAAAATTTCTGCTTACGTTTTATTATCAGGTAGTTTATTGCTGTCTTTTGGAAATGATTGTTTTTGTCCTTTCCAGAATATGCTAATTGTCATTTCTCTTGTTGCTTGTGCATTTTCTTCTAGCAGTCTTCCCTTTCAGATTTCTTGCTATATATTTAGTGGTTTGCAGAAATAAGATGATGTAGCCTCTTAGTTTCTAAATTCAGCCAATAGCCAAATTTAAATTGGAGTTCTAAGATGTTTTCTGGTGAGTGAAAGTGGCATATCTTAGTACAAAGATTATGCCTTTAATATTGTTTCCTCAGATTCCTTTTGAATAGTCATTGTTTCTAGACTTTATCCTGGTTATTTAGAATTGTCAAGCAAATGATTTTGAGTACACACACACACACACACACACACATACACACACACATATTTACTGTGAAATAAGGTGCATATCTTAGTGTTTTTATGTCAGAGGCTATTTATGAAATATCACTACCAATTAAATTTAAAAGGCTTGTTAACCTTTACTTATTTTTAATCCTATAAATTATTATCCTGAACCAGAATGTTATTAAATTCTCACTTGGTTATGATTCTGATTGTTGTTTTAGGAATGTTGTTTCTATTGAGCAGATGTTTTATATCAAATTTAATCTTTTTTCTCTCTTCTAGGTAAAAGATAGAGTATATCAAGGTAAATTTTTAGGTCTCTTAAACTTGTAATAACCCTTTGTATTGGTGTTTGATGTGTGTTTTATGTATGTTAGAAGTAGATACAGTGACTTTTAATGTCTATTATCTTTTTTACCTCCTGAAAATTTTACTGTTCCTAGGTTGCTAGCATGGATAATAGAGTAGATGATGATGGTTCCAACTCTGAGATAGGAGATAAAGAGGAGGAACAAATTGTGGATAGGGAGATGATAAGTTTTAATTTGGGGCAGATTAACTTTGAATATTGATATAATGCAGATGTATTACATTTGAAGATTATTTCTATGCTAATGATTTAATCATGCATTAAGTAATTGAGTAGATAATTTAAAGAATGGTAATGTGAATCAGTATGTTTTCATTTCTGTTTTTCTTTGCAAAGAATTAAATGATTCCATTTTCTGAAAAGAAAGTGTTTTGAGAAGGGAGGAATATCAAGCTACAACACTTTACTGTATTTCCCATCTGTGAAATAAGCTTAAATTGAAATATCATTTTGGATGGGAGGGGTACCTGGGATTGAACTCTGGGGCACGCTACTGAGCCACATCCCCAACCTCCTATATTTAGAGACCAAGTCTCACTTAGTTGCTTAGTGTCTCACTCTTGCTGAGGCTGGCTTTGAACTTGGGATCCTTCTAGCTCAGCCTCCTGAGCCACTGGGATTACAGGTGTGTACCATTGCGCCCAGCAAAATATCATTGTTCTTATATTTTTCTTAAATTTTAATAATTTTTATACTCTTATTGCTAATAAGCATAGATTGCTTTTTAAAAGCATAATAGCTATGCTAAGAAGTATTTCCTCATAGTACCATATAACATGTCTTTGCTTTTAGTAGATTGAATAATTGAATTTCATTTAGTGATTGTAATAATCTTGTATATTTCCCCCTTTTAGTCAATGAACAGCAAATTTCCAAAAAGGTGAACAATTTCATAAAAGAAAATGAAGAACTAATGCAGAAATTGTCAAATTATGAACAGAAGGTATAATTATTTTTTTGTTTCTTTCTCCCTTGGTTCTAGCTTGAATCATTTCTACCTGTTTTAATTTAAAAATCGTATTTTAAATTTTTTTTCATTATTTCCTACAAATCATCCAAATTCTAAGCAGTCATGTATTAAGTACTGCTTTCTTCTGGAAAGGGTCACTTGTCTGGAAGTAACTTGTATAGTAGCACTATAATTTGTGTATCTTAATTCTGAATGCTTTATTTACATAGGTGAAGGAATCAAAGAAACAGGTTCAAGAAACCATGAAACAAAAAATGATTCTTTCTGATGAAACAACTAAATACAAGGTAAAAATCCCTTCTTTTGGGGGAATTACATTCTAAACTCAAAAGTAAATGTAATGAGTGAGTAATCTTGACACCTATTTTTTCCAGGATAAAATGAAGCTTCTTGAAAAAGCTAATGAACTTCTGGATGAGAGAGCTAAAAGTCTTCATGTTATGTTAGAATCTGAGAAAGAACAGAAAGCTAAGAATCAGGACTTGGTAAGAGTTTTGCTGCTAAGTGTTACTGCAATTTGGCTTTTGAAATATTTTGTAAAATTGGTTAAGTTAAACTTAGTCTAGCTGTTAACTAAAGTAAGATTAGGAGCCAAGGAAGTTGAACCCACTTCTGCCCATTTTGTGGAACTTTTAAGTACTGATACAACAAATTATTTTTATGAGCCTAGGAAATATTTTTATTCTCAACCTTGGATAATTTTCATATTGCTTTGCTCTGCCCTTGGAAACATGCAGAACAACTAAAAAACTATTGTCCAGTTGAACAGTATTTGTTTACTTTTTACTTGAAAGAGTAATGAATTAATCAATTTTCTGTACTTAAAAAAATTTTATTTCATTTTCAATTTCTATAAGTTTCTATAATTACATAAAAGTTGCAAAAGATAGTAGAGAGTGTGTTCTGAAATATCCTACCCCCAAGTAAGCTTGATCACCTAGCTGAGGTAGTATTTATCAGATTTCTCCACTGTAAAAATTCTTTCCAATCCTTTTCATATTGTATTCTTTGGAAGTTACCATGCACAGCCCACAGTTAAAGTATGAAGAGTTACAAGCTCAGGATGCAGCTCATGGTAGAGCACTTGCCTAGCATACATGAGGCCCAGGATTTAATCCCAGGCATTGCAAACAAAGATTGCAGAGTTATATCCACTTCCTTAAGGAGCGGGTATATTTATAAATTTTTTGGATTTCTTCTGTATGTAAGATTAGACTATTCTTCCTTAAATTTTATCATTTTTTACTTCAGATAAGAAAATTTTAAAAATGATCTTGGGAAATTTTTTTCTCTATCACAAGAAAAAAATTACTAATTTGAACTGGTTTACTTGAAACAGTAATTAATTAGTTAATTTTCTATGCTTTAAAACATTTTATTTACTTATTGCATTATGATTTTCTATACTTTGACCTTTTTTTTCTGGTTATCTCATAAACAGTAAGGTTGTGGATGCCATGAAATATTTATGACTTCATTTTCCCTCATCTCTTTCAGTTCTTGATTTTTTGCTTAGTCCAAAGCTGGATCCCCTGCATTTACCTGAAATGTAATGGGATGGCTTGACAAAAATTTTGTTGTGTTTATCTTTTTAGTATATATATGTGTGTGTACACACACACACATATATATATATATATCAGTATTTCTACTGAAATCCTAATGCATATTTTGTGTTCTGTTTTCACCTGGCAGATAATGGAAAATAAGAAAACTATAGAGAAGCTTAAAGATGTCATTTCAGTGAATACTTCTGAACTTTCAGAGGTAAAGCTGCCAACTCTTGCTAACGGATATTAATACTATATCTTAGTTTTGTTGCAGACCAAAAATTTGAGGTGTGCTAAAATGTGCAAAAAATGAGAACTGTATGATGTGTGGTTTGGGAAAGTATAACTTTGTTTTTTCTTTGGAATTAATTCACTAACTGTAGTGTTTTGCATTAGCTTCACATTGTCCTTAATGAAGCTAAGCTTCGTGAAGAGAAGGTGAAGTTGGAATGCTGTCAGCTTCAGAAAGAAAATACCATGCTTAAGAAGAAGAAAGAGCAGGTAAATAAAATTTGATGTCATACATAATGTAAACTAGAGAAGTGAATATCATTATCTTGTATCTTTTTTGGATCTGTTTCTGAGGTAAGGAATATTCATGTAGGACCTTTTCTAGATATGCAAAGTTTAAACAATGCTCCCCAAATTGAGTGCATATATATGGTCTCCATCTGTTTTGGATTTTTGGATTATTGCTTTTCTTATCAAATGTCAATCAGTTATTAACTTGCATAGCCTCAAAGAAACTTTTTAAACCAGAAAATTAAGTATTTTATGATCCTCTTTTGAGTAGTTACTGATTCACCGGCCAAGGGAAGATTACATGATAAGGAATCTAAATTTAGGAGACAGTCATATGTGCCCAGCCATTCCTGCTGGAGGTAAATTATTTGAATTGGCAGCAATTTTCTGGGGAATGCAATAAACAGGGTCAACTTCCTGATAGCTCTGATGTTCTTACTGCAGCTGTGAGAGTTGAGGCCACTCTGCCCTCTTCCTTAACCAAGGTCTCAACCTCCTCGATTGAGGGAGGCCACCGAGGAGTATGGCTCTGTATTTCTTTGTCTAAGTCTTGTAGTCCTGATGTATCCAGTGCAGAAACCCCTCCCTAACCCATAGGAATTCATGTGTTTTGACTTTTCAGTTGCAGCAGGAAGTGAAAGACTGGAGTACATCACACACTGAGCTCAGTGAACAAATGAAATCATTTGAGAAGTCACAGAAAGATTTACAAGTAACGCTTAGTCTTAAAGATGATACTATTAATGTAAGTTTATACTCCAAATACATGTTTCATCTCATGAATTCTCCTGAAATCTTTGAATTAAAATTGAGAGTCTTCCAACCTTTTGCTTCTTTTCTAGGCTCTAACTAATTACATCACACAGTTGAATCGGTTACAATGTGAATCTGAATCTGAGGATCAAAGTCGAGATGAGTCAGATGAATTAACCAATGGAGAGTTAGCAGGTAAGATCAGTCTCAGGGAGGTTGAATCCTTTTTTGCTTTCCTGTCTTTAATTAAGTATACAGATGCCACTTTTCAGCTGGCTGAATTTCTTCTTAAGCTTCAGGGTTGTAGACACATATCACTGGATCTATAGATATGTCTGTTGCATTGTCAGAGGTGGGTTGCTGGGGTATAATGTAGCAATAGGCATGTGAAGAACACTTGACTTTTTCTATCCCATTGAAAACTAGTAAGTACACTGCAGCTACAATAGTCACATCCTATACCTCTAAGTATTGAACATTGTACAGTAAGAGAAATTTATTAACTTATGCAGATGATACTTGATTTTGATACTCATCATCTCTATGGCTCTGTGGTTTTAAGTCCACAGTCAGTCTTAAGAGTCCGGAGGTAGTTGGAACCATAAACTAAGGCTGTGAGAACAGAGGCTAGAGACTATCAGAAAGCTAGAGAGGGAGTGTAACAGTGTTTACTGATGAGGAAAATATTTCCAGATGTTTTCTCCCAAGTTGGATATTGCTTACATAGCAAGTATTTCAAACCACACCTGGTAGTAGATTCAGGGAGAAAATAGAGGATTGAATCTTTCTAAACAAGACACTTACTTGCCCAGGTGAAGATAGATCTGAGAGAGAAGAAAAGCTTTTATCTTACAAGAATAACATAGATAACATTTTAGTTGTGCAAACTAGAAATTCACCTTTTTTTTTTTAAAAACAGACACAGTACTTTTATTTATTTTTATGCTGAGGATCAAACTCAGTGCCTCACACATGCTAGGTGAGCACTCTACCACTGAGCCACAACCCCAGTCTGAAATTCACCTCTTTCTTTTTTTTTTAAATCTAAGCTTGCAATTCTCTTAAAAGTCATTAGTCTAATCAGTTTAATTATTTAATTGATTTTTTTTCTTCCGGTGTTTGAACACAATCATTTTTTAGTTTGGGGAAGTTAGGAGAATATAGAGTTAAAAGTAAGGAAAGGAAAAGCTAAAAGTCTTTTGTTTTTTAGGTGATCGGAACGAGAAGATCAAAGATCAAATTAAGCAGATGATGGATGTCTCTCGGGTATAGTTCTTTGTAAGAGTCCCATAGTGCCTGTGAATTCTTCCTGTGCCTCACTTTTAAGAATACTTCTCTTTTCTGCAATTTTTAGACACAAACTACAATATCAGTAGTTGAAGAGGATCTAAAACTTTTACAACTTAAGCAAAGCGCCTTGATGTCCACAATATGTAATCTAGAAGGTGGGTTCTTCTTGAGAAGAAATTGCCATGTTGAAAAGACTTAAAATTTTATTGGAAAGATAAAGAATGGCTTCTTGCTTTCATGCTTCTTACTTTTCTTGGCACTACTCCCTCAAACAAGTTCTTAAGTCCTTGTACACATATAGAGATAAGCTGTTTTATCCTTTACAGACCAAATAAAGAAATTAGAAAGTGACTGCAATTCACTACGGTCTTCTAAAGCTGAACTGGAAGAGGAATGCAAAACTCTTAGGCAGAAAGTGGAGATTTTAAATGAACTCTACCAGCAAAATGAGATGGCACTCCAAAAGTAAGATTTTCATTGTTTGTTATTGTTATCACTGTGTGAACTAACAGATAATTTTATCTTTTCTTAAGATTATTTACAATTTTTTCTAGTTGTAATAAGTAGAGATTTGTCTTTTTTCCTTTGTGTTTTGTTTCCTATAAGTTGCATTTTTCTTTCCATCATCAGTCTTAAGAGTCCTGAGGTAGTTGGAACCATAAACTAAGGCTGTGAGGTCATCGTAATCAATTGTCAAATTCATATGAAGGCAGGAAGTGGTAAACTGGTATTAACAGTCACTGATGTGGAAATACCTCTCAAAAGACCTAGGCCCTTTCTATGATCCCACTATTTATTTTAATTACCTTTCATTGTGATCAGTTATGTAAATCTAATGTTTTGAACTTTTATCTCTAGCTCTGGACCTTTAAAAATACTGAGTGATTTGGAATGACATGTTTTAGTAGAATAAAAACTTCAAAAAGGAATAATATTTACTTATTGATGGTACAAGTTTTGGACTTGAATATCTCAGATGTTCACACTAAAAATTGAACTGTGGCAAGGACCTTAGGAGTTATGATTACAGAAGTACTTGTTTGTAGTATATATTTATATATTAATCTTCTCAGTGTGGAGCTAGTTATTTTTTGAAAGTTCATTTGAAGTTTTTAATCCACAAAAATACTTGAATTCTCTAAAAATAGGTTTTTTGTGTCAGATTTTGTTTGTTTGCACCTGATTTTACTCTTCGGCATATATATATATATCTTGTTAAAGCAAAGACAGACCTTCTTATAGACCTAACTATTTTTAGGTATTTTGACTTCTTTTGCCTAATTAATGCATTAAATATTGAAACCTTTCCATTAACTTTTCTAAAATTCTGTGATCTCCAAGCGACCTTTTTAGAATCTCAAATTTTTGTTCAGGCCAGTTGTAAATGCCTGGCCTGTTTCAAAGAAACATTTCTCATTTTATCACTTTTTATTTAAGAGAACACTTGTTTTCTCTGTCCATACTAGTAATATGAATGACCTAAATGGCAATTAATTTTCTTTGTAATGCAGTTAAATTATAGCACTATTTTTCTCAACTCCTCCAAAATTCATTCAGTCATCATCTGTGGTTTGTACTCTTTTTACTCATCCCCAGGTACTATGTTAGTTCATGCCTGTGTCATCTTTTCTGTTTCTAACCTAGGTCATCTGTCTTCATTCTCCATTATTTATATTTTTATATAATTTATTTCAAATTCTTAGTAATTTTCTCTATAGCTGCTTGAGTGGACTTTCTAAAATATGTCTGTCCATGTCAATATGTGCCTGTGGTTTATGAAGAATTTGCTTTCTATTTGATGACCTGTTCTTTTTTTCTTCCTTGTATCTTTTTAATAGTTTAAATATTTTTAATTATTTTCCTCATCCCCTGTATAAGCTTGATGTAATCATAAATTATAATGGAATTATAATTATATAATTGTAATTATATAATTATAATTATAATTTTATTCATCTTCTCATAATTTAAAGGCCATGGTATATATTCTGGATTTAATAAAAACCTGACATAGATTAATAGGTTTATTATTTTTTTTATGGGCTTTAAGTAGCTCCCGAATCAGATAACTGTTGTGGCATTGTATGTTAGTACTTCATATACTGTGAACTCCATAAGACATTCATTCAATTTATACACATATTTAAAGTTTCTGTAGTTCTGCATTCTACACTGTTGGTTTCATATTTGAAATTATTTTCATTCTATTTGAACATTGTCCTTTAATGATAGATTTGATTAGTGTATCAAAGTAGTACAAGGATAAACAGAATAGTATTTTATCCACTAAATATTGCTACCTTTATAATCTGTATTAGGTTGACATGAACTTCATGATTAGAGTTAAAACCAGTTTCCATTTTTAAAGGATCTCTCTTTTGGCTACTGAATTTTGACTGTTACTTAGTTTTAGCAATTTAAAAATATCCAATTAATTACCATCTGTTCTAAATTTTTTCTTTAAGGAGTCCATTATCATTGTTGTTTGGTCTTATCCCTCCCCTAGTTCCTGTAGTCATTTCTCTGGTTTTTTAACAGTTTTATTGGGAAGTGCCTAGGTGTAGTTTTCCCCACCCCACCCACTTTTTCCTCTTGCAGTTATGTTGTTTGGGACCATTAAATATTTCTTGAGTCTTTTTTTAAATGTTGATTTTACCTCATTCTCTCGATTATAATAATGCATATTAGAATTTGATTTCCCCTGCCTCCTACATTCTGGATTTACTTCTTCTGGATATTTTCTTCTGACCTGTCTTAAAAGCGCTAGGATTTATTTTACTTCCCAAATCTGCTGCTAAAATCATTCATTGAGTTTAGGATTTTAAAAAGTTCAGGGTTTAAAATATTATTTTAGTTGTAGATGGACATAATATTTTATTTTATTTTTTATAGAATTTTTTTAAGAGAGAGAGAAAGAGAGAATTTTAATATTTATTTTTTAGTTTTTAGCGGACACAACATCTTTGTTTGTATGTGGTCCTGAGGATTGAACCCGGGCTGCATACATGCCAGGCGAGCGCACTATTGCTTGAGCCACATCCCCAGCCCGACACAATATTTTATTTATTTTATGTGGTGTTGAGGACTGATCCCAGTGCCCCACACATGTGGGGCATGTGCTTCACCACTGAGCCACAACCCCAGTCCTATTTCAGTACTACAGCTCAAACCCAGGACCTTGAGCCATGTGCTCTACTATTGAGCTACCTCCCCAGACTCCTTGCTCTTTCTCATAAGGGACTAGTGTCTTACTGCTTTCCAAGCTATCTTTAATCTCATCATTCTGCCTCTGCCTCCTGAGTATCTTCGATTGTAGGTAGGTCACCACACTCAACTATTTCTTGGTTTTATAGTTTCTAATCCTTTGACAAAATTCATAATCTTTTTTTTTTTCCTCTTTTGTGGTGCTGGGGTTTGAACTCAGAGCCTTGTGCATGCAAGGCAGCACTCTAACAACTAAACTATATTCCCAAACCTGAAATTCATAATCTTGACTTTACTTTTTTGAGTATATAAAGCACAGTGATTTTAAAACATGTGCGGATAACCCCATTAGGTGGTTTCCTTTTCTGTGGGATTTTTTTCTCACAGAATTTTGTCTTATGGAGTGCCTGATCAGTTTTGATTGGCTAACATTGTTGTGATAATTATAGATGAAATTTGAGGACTAAGATGAAGTTATCTTTTTATAGAAAAGTGTTGAGGTTACTTGAGTAAGATTGTCTGTCACTTTAAACTTAGTCAGCAATTAAGATAATTCAAAAATGACTTGTCTTTTCAATGTTTCAGTATTATTCCTTTTGGATTTTTTGCCTGTTCATCACTTAAGTGTGCAGTACTTTCTAATCTAAACTCAAAGGCTAGGGCTTTTATTAAGGGTCCCTTTATTTGTAGCCCCAAACACTTGTTTTTTCCCCTAAGCCCAGGAATTTGATGAAGGCTTAGTTCAGACTCATTATATCTCTGTGTTATCTTCAATATGTGGGTAAACCTAGGAGAAAAGTACCTTAAAGTGCCAGCCTTACTAGTAATTCTGAGATTCCTTTTTCTAATGGATCTTGGCCACATACATATATCTTCACTGCCTTTTTAGCTTGGATCCTTTCAAACACAATTTTATATTCTTATAAAGATGTTTTGATTGTTCTTAGTACTCTCAGACTAACTCTTTGATAATTGGAAACAAAATTCTCTCTGTCCTTCAAGATTCAGTTTTCTCCATATTCCTTCTTAAGCCAGTGGGGAAAATTATTATATTCCTTTAGGTGTCATTTATACCTGAAACAGTGAGCTCTTTTATTCTTTAGCATCTTACAAGGTAACTAGTATATTATAGCCACTCATAAAATACTTGCTGAAGAATTAAATGAGAAGCTATATAAGAATATATAATCCCCTTTTTCTATTTGGTATCAATAATCCTTTTTTACTATAGTTCTTCTGATTTATGGAAAATTAAGTTTCAATTTAATTATCTTTTGAATTAGAACTATGGCTAAAGTAATACAAGGATAGCAGAAAATAGTATTTTTTAAATCATTAAATGTGGCTACCTTTGTCTCAGTAGATGAACATCTTAAGTTTCATGATCAGAGTTAAAACTTGTCAGTAGATAATACTCTGATCGTGGGTCAGTTTGGCTTCTTTTCAGACATTATCAAAACTCAGATTTGTCTTTTTGCTTAATTGCAATTCTTTTGAAATAGATATCTAAAGTGTGAAAAATGTTCTGTCGTTAATTGCATAGCTAAAAAGACATATTCTAGAAGATTTTTTCTTTGACTGACTATATCTTTATTATGGTACCAGTCTTGGATTGAGAAAAGAGTTCCTCCATGACAAAGATATACTTAGTGTCCTACCCATGGCAGAAACAAGAAAAGAATTATCCCCTGCTTTATCCTAATATGTTTAATTATGTTAGGTTGATCAGTCCTGATCTTCCACATTGAAGTAAAGTAAAGTGAGTTTTTATTATCTTACACACAGGATACTTGCCCTTGGGGCACATGTTGTTTTCACATTTATTTTATTTACTGGTAAGTAGAGAATTAAGAGGAGAAGTTAGAAAATGTAAGTGATTTGCCAGAGTTTGATTTACGAAATTGCAGGTTTGAATTTCTATTTTATGTGCCTAAGCATTTTATAGAATTGTGGGAAGTGATATTTACAAAGAGAAACTTTTGATTTGATAACTGGCTTTATTTTAGGAAACTAAGCCACGAAGAATATGAGAGACTAGAAAAAGAGCAGTGGCTGTCAGCTGCAGATGAAACGGTGGTTTCCGCTGTACAGGAAGTTAAAAATTACAAGTGAGTTCAGTTTCTAAAGGAGGGTGTCAATGTCTAATGATCTAGTGTTAGCTTTCTTTTTTAATCTTTTTTTACATTATGTAGATAGAAGAAAATAGAATGGAAGTATAAATAACGAGAGGATATGAATACATTCAATTCACACAGGAGAAAAAATAAATTTCAACTTTACAAATGAAAAATGTTAACAAAAAATTTACTTACACCCAATGGGAAAGACCATAGGGAACTTGGTCAATGCAAACAATTCTGGGGGTTTTGATTGTTGTAGTAATTCTTTAAGAAATCAGTTTGCTGTGTGATGTATCAAGACCCACAAAAGTGTGGCATTTGATAGACCTTGGAAATCTTCTATGGATATAATTTGAAAAAAATAAAAAATGTTTTAAGGAGGAAGATATTTCTAGCAGAATTACTTGAGAACACACTGATGAACAGTTACAGAAATTATAATTTATCATTCAGAATCTTTAGCAATTAAATGATAAAGAAGTTATTAGTATTAGGTTTTAATTTTATTTATTTATTTATTTTTGGTGCTTTACTACTAAGCTACATCCTTAGACCTTTTTTTTCCCTTGAGACAGGGTCTCAGTTGCATAGGTTCCCACTTAATTGCTGAGACTGACCTCGAACTTGTGATCCTCCTGCCTCAGCTTCCCAATCATTGGGATTACTGGCATGTGGCATTGCACCTGGTCTGTAGTATTAGTTTTGATCACACTGGATTCATATAACTATAGAAATGTTTTTCTTATGTATGATAAAGTCTTTAAAAGTATAGGTGATGGAATAAAGGGAAAATGGTCAGAATGTTTCAAATGTTATTCAATTGTTGTAATTCTTAGGTGGAGAATTGAAGAACTGGAAGAAGAACTACAGAAAACCGAGCGCTCATTTAAAAACCAGGTAGTAATTAATACTGTCCTGTAGTTGCAGAATTCTTTGTATCTAATACAGACAATTATAGGCTATTATAATGAGTCCCTAAAAACATATTTTTTTAATGTGTTGTCTTTTTCAGATTGCTGTGCAGGAGAAGAAAGCTCATGATAATTGGGTAAGATTTTTTTCCCCCTTTTCTTCATTTTGTGCATAGCCTACAGCAACTGAATTTGAATATTTTCTCTTTAATAGCTCAAAGCTCGTTCTGCAGAAAGAGCTATAGCTGAAGAGAAAAGGGAAGCTGCTAATTTGAGACAGAAGTATGTGATTTTGGTATCTTACTATATGTTTTATAGTGTTTTAAGGTTATGCTAGATATTATCTATGAAGGAATAGATTGCTGTTTCATAATTCAGCCCATTCTTTCTCAATATTCAAGACTATTGGAAATGACCCAAAAGATGGCAATGCAGCAAGATGAACCTATGATTGTAAAACCTATGCCGGGAAGACCAAATTTACAAAATCCTCCTCTGAGAGGTAGGGGGCACTTTGTAAAAGGAGCTATTTTATTTCTTGGTGCAGAATGTATGTAAATTACTTTTTATTTCTGTGTGTAATGGTTATGAAATAATCTGAATGATTTGCTAAAGCAGGAGGTGAGGGTTGGTGTCAGGGAGAAGGCTACCTTAAAGTAGTAACACGGCATTGTTGTCTTTAGGTCCACTGAACCATAATGGCTCTTTTGGTCCATCCCCCGTGAGTGGTGGAGAATGTTCCCCTCCACTGATGGCAGAGCAAGCTGGAAGACCTCCTTCTGCTACTCTTAATCAAAAAGATATGCCCAGAAACGGATTTGGTGAGCATTCACATGTTGCTTTATAGTAAACTGCTTCAAGGTTTTGCTTTTTTTCCCTTTTGAATATTCTAATAAAAACATAGAATTTGGGCCTGTACAATACATAGAAGATAATTTCTTACGTTATCTTTGTGAATGTTTTCTGTAAAATCTGTTCTAGAATAGAAAACATTTTTTTTTTCCTGGAGGTCCCTGTATTGTTTTTTTCTTTTAAATTTTACACTGTGAAGTGTAAACCTTTATCTTTAAATTAAATCTCTATGGTGTTCCTTTCCAAAATATTATAAAAGTAGCCTTAAACTTTATGTAGCATACATATTTCCAACATGAAATACTGAGTCTTATTTCCAATTCTAAATAGGACTGTAGTCTTGGTAAGATTGGAAGTCAGGTTATACAGACTAAAGAAAAAACAGCCTACACATACTTCAAGTCTATAGCTTAAAGTTTAGGACCAGTACTTATTAATCTGATGTTCTATCAACCCAAGGCAGTTCTTTATTTTACTTAAGTCTCTTCATAAATTGTGATTTATGTATTGGGCAACCCATTTTTTTAAAAAAAATATTTTTAATTGTAGATGGACATGATATCTTTATTTATTTTTTAAATGTGTGCTGAGAATCAAACCCAGTGCCTCACACATGCTAGGCAAACACTCTACAACTGAGCTATGACCCCAACCCCTGGGCAACCCATTTTTAATGTTGCTTTCCAGTTATTGTTGAACCCTGACCTGTCCACCAGTGGTTTATTTCTTCTGAAAAATACATACAAGGGCTCTGATCTTTCTTTCCCAAGGGTCAATGGATGGACCTTTACCTCGTACTGGTCTTCTGAGGCATCTGGGAAACCCGTTGCCTCTGGTAAAGGACCAAGTAATTTCAAAGAATCTGTAATTGTGGATGGAGGATTTTTATTCTTTTCATGTTAGAATAAGTCTGAATCCATTCTTTGACCTCTAACAGACCCAGGATGTGGTCCAGCTCACATGAACAGCAGCTCCAGAAGTTCTTCTCCAGCTAAGGTGACGAATGAGGGCAAGGTAAGTTTTGTAGTTACTGTGAATCATGTGGTCATGCAGGAACATGTAGCTTTCCTACAGTACTTTCTCTTTCCTTTTCCTTCTTTGTGTTCTATTTGTACTATCCCATTTGTTTTTTAAAAAGCAAACTGTTCCCCAAGAAACTGAGACCCCCTCAGTCTCCACCATTACTTCTTTGACTGAGCATCCAGTTGGAGTAAGTACTTAGAGGTTGAGAACTGAATTGGGTTTTATTCTGTGCATTTCTGGGAAGGATATTCAGAGCATGACACTGATCTTGTTTGCTTTAAACTGCATGCAATATTGAGCTTACTTTTCTCCTTAACTTGGGAATGTTGCTTAAGTGTGTACAACTATAATGAACTACAGAATGTAAAAAGTTATCACTCTAACTTTATATGGTGTTTTGTGTTGAATCTTCTAAGGCAAAGTAAATTCATTATAAATTATATAATTCATCATTTTTATTTTTGTTTGGAAGAATGTTATTTAAGAATTCCTCCATTTGTGCAAACCCTATTTTGAGTGATTTTAATTAGATTGGTATCAGATTTTCTGAAAGTGAAATACTGTTTCAGTGAAACAATGATAATCTGAAATGACCTCTTGAGCCAGTCCCAAGCAATGGTCTCATTTGTTCACATAAGTGTATTCTCTTGTAACTGTGTTGCTAATATATCTGGTAGGTCTTCTGCAGCTCTATAATAAAATAAATTTTTAATTGTTTAGTTTCAAACCCACTACTCATAGGAAATGATAAATCAATATCTCAAATGGTGTACAGTAAATGAAAGTAAATATTAAAGCCTTTTCTTCCTAATTTGTGTATATAGCACTGTGATGGAAAATACTTCTCAAGTTCCAGTGTATATATATTCCAGGAATATACATCTCTGGAGAAATCTAAGGGCAGCTTAGATAAGACCCCAAACCCCTTTGTAGTAGAAGATTTAAAAGAGAGCAAAGACCCATTGTTAGAGAGGAGTAGAGGTGGGAAAAGCATGGCTTGGAGGCAAACCTGGGATTGAGTTTCTTTAATATGCAGTGTGGCCTTCAACAAATTATGATATTCCATTTGCTTTTGTTCCCTCTTATTTAAAACAAGACAGTCTACTTAAAGATCTCAGAGGTTGAATAATATATGAAAGACTTACCGAAGATACTCTGAATAGTAGCTATTATTACATGGGTAGAGAATGGATTTTTCATTTTATTCTGTTCATTCTTAATATGGAAGTAATGAGCTATTGTGATGAAAGGGAAGTGATGGGGAGGGGGGGGGAGTCCCTTTGAAATAGATTGTAGTGAATACAACATGACATACTGGTCAGAAATCACCTCTGTTAACAACCTCTGCCAGTCCTCTTGCCTTTCCCTTTCCTGTGCAGATATAATCAGTAACAAACTGGTCCCTCTTGTGGCATCCTTCCAACTTCTGTAAGCTGTCAGTGGAAATACACAGGAGGGGTGGGTAGAGTTTTGTTGCACTGATGGTGTTCTCTGGACAGGTGCCTGTTTTGGGTTTTAGCTTTTATCGGTGTTGGTACTTTGTCTTAATACATAGGAATTTTAAAACTTTTAACTTCTTTCAAATCTTAAATTGCAGGTTCATATGGCTATGAAAGGGCCCCCTCCTTTCTCAGGGGTACCCTTCATGGGCCCCCCCATGGGACCCCCAATGGGATGGCCTCCACCACCTCCCATTCGGTATGGACTGCCACTTCAGCTCGGTGGGCCTTTTGGGCCTCAGCCAATTCCTCCACCTTTTGGTATGATGATCTGAATAGTAGTGATTGACTTATAAATCACATTCATCTTCCACTTCTATTGCTTGCTAAAACAGTTGGTTGCTATCTCAGGTCTTAACAATGAAAGGATAAAGCTGAGTACATTTTAACTTTTCCTCCAGTTTTCTTGCACATATGGGACACTACATAATCTTATACTGAGATAGGCAATAGCTATCTCTCATAGACAAGGATAAGGGGCTATATACAGAAAAGCCAGAAATATTACTTCTGCAGATGTTTGTTGAAAATCTGTTGATATGTACTGCAATAGATGGAAAGGTGGATGAGATGCATGCCATAACTTAAAATTTTGTCACAGATATGAAAATCCTACAACATAAAGTTTGTAATCACCCATAATGGAAGCATAAGCAGTAAGTTATAGAATATAGAAAAGGAAAAGTCAAACCCTCCTTACCTTGAGAAAAGTCAGAGGGAAGTGTTAAAGAGGAGGATTTAACAGTGATCTAATAAATGTTGCTGATTTAATTAGGTGGCTGTGGAAGGCCTTTTCCTGGAGGGCCTGCACCTTGATTCTGATGGCATGTGTAAAGTCCATGCTGAAATACTTCATGAATTTTTAATGGATAGAGTAATAAATAGTGGGATTTCCTTTTATCAAAATTTCTTTGATGTAGTAAAGTTCTTATTTCATAATCTATCATCTTTTCATGGTAATATAGTACTTCCAAATATAAATGGAGCTCTTGTGAGATAGAAATAATTCTGCAATTATATAGTAGGAAAAGAAAAACGACAAGCCTGGAGCTAGGTAGAGCCATATTTAAATCCTTAATATGTTGCTTCATGGCTGGTTGGCCAAAGTCTATAACCTAAACTTGTTCCATTTCAGTTTGCCTCATCTGGCAAGTCAGGATGTTCACCAGTTGATGTTCTAGGCTTGAGAGAAATTAAAGACTATAATATCAACATACTTGAAATCACCCTAGTTCAGAAATTTCTGGGTATTTACATAACTTCCTTTTTATTTTCCAGGTCCTGGTATTCATCCACCAATAGGCTTCAGAGAATATGCACCAGGTGTTTCACCTGGAAAACGGGATTTGCCTTTTGACCCTCGTGATTTTTTTCCAGAACCTGCTCCAGCACCATTTAGACCTTTAGGCTCATTTGGCCCAAGAGAGTACTTCATTTCTGGTGCCCCATTACCACCTCCAACTCATGGTCCCCAAGACTATGGGCCACCACCTGCTGCAAAAGTCTTAATGCCTTCAGGCTTTAAAGATGAAGCTCCACCTACACCTGATTCTCAGGTGTGAGGGATGTTCACAGGCCTTAAAACAGGGCCTGTAAAATTAACCTCTGACACTTAGTCAGAAAATGGACTATGAACTATTCATCGAGTTAAAGGATTATTGGCTTCAAAATATAAAAGTTTATTTTAAAAGATTTATGTTTTTAGAATAAAGCTGCCTTGGCGCAGTATACATTTTGAGCCAAAATATTTTCCCCCTAAATATCCCCACTTAAGCTAGAGTATTCTTCCAATTTTAAAATGTGCAATAAGGAATATCTTTGTTTTAGTTAATGTAGCATATACAATTGCTAAATGATTTAGAATGTCATAATTATGGACATTTCTTGTGGAAATGCTTTAAGAACATGTATTTCCATTATCCTATTTTTAGTGTATTGCAGTTGATAACAGAGAAATGGTGTTTTATAAGCTTGATTTTTTTCTCTTTCAATATCTGGTCGCAGAGACTGTTACGCTAAAAATGTTTACTCAAAGATCATAAACTTCATTTTCCTTCTTGCTGAAGTTCTTTGTTGTAATAGTTCATAAAAAATTGTTTATTAATATTTCCCAAGTGTCTGTTGATTCATTGGATCGTCATGAGACTTTGTGCCATTGGGGAAGCATGTAAACTCACTCTCAGAACTGAAGATGGTGACTTGGCAGCATATTCCCTGTTGCTCACTGTTAAGGAGGCTGGACCTTGGTCAACTGTGGACTTCTATAGAGGATTTCTTTTACTTGTGAGAAGTCTTGTGGCTCTATTTTTGTAGCACATTCCTGTACTTTTTTCTAACCACTGTCTATGTGAGAATGGTTTTCTGAGAATGAGTTTACATTAGTAGCAAGAGTTGTTTGACCTGAAGTTCTACTGCTTTTGCCATTATTGCATTATAACAGTAAAATATAAGGTGGTATGTTGTGTCTATAAAATAAGGAAATTTCTTTTTAAAAATGTACACAACACACTCTTCTCTTTCCCATACCTTGCCACTGATTTTCAAGGAATATGATAAAAAAAATTAGAAAAGTATAATCCTCTAAGAATGAATGAAACTCATAAACTTATAATGTCTATAATCAGCAAATATGGGCTGAATTAAATTCTTTTTTTGATAGATACTCAAATATATTTTATTTAAAAATCAATTAAAGCAAATCCTGAATCTGTAACTACTGTCTTTAAAACAATGTTTCTAAGAACTAGCTCTCCAGAACTGTAATATTAATTACGGCAATTTTAACAGTACATTTTAAGAGGTTTAAGATTTAAATAAAATTATAAAAGCCTAGTACTTTTTTTTTACTGCTAGACCATATTCTTCCATTCTTTTAAATTCTAGAAAGTAATAGGATTGTTAAAACCTAGAACATAACATATTATTGTTCTTTTTATGTCCCCTAAGTATTCTCAAAATAGGGGCAAAAGCTTCAGTGTGAAACAAAATCTCTAAACTACTGAAGATAACTCAGAATAAAAAGAATTTGAGTCCTTTAGGAAGAATTCAATCTACATAACCTCCATTTAATATTAGAAGCAGCAGCTGTGTGTGTAAGAGGAAAACCATATAATAGCTTATGCCATTTTTAACCATGTAAAATAAAATTTAAGTCACAAACACCAATTTTGAATGTATCTTTCAACCTCTACAGGACACAAGGCAATGCTGAAGTTACTAAAACTTCTAATTTTAAAATAGCATTTAAATAAAGGTGATGTCAGCTAGGAAGATAGATTTTCAAGGAAAGGCAGATTTATTATTTTATTCAAAGCAACAGTAGTTTTCCCTCTAAAGCCTTTTTTGTATTTATTCTATTAGTAAGTTATAATGCATTCTACGTAGTTTATCTGAGCAGTTCTGAACCCACCTATAGTTGCCTCTCCTTACATCCATCTGATTGTACCACTTCTGTAGCAAAGCCCAAGGTATCTGCCAATATACAGGTTGTGTAGAGAATACTGTCCCCTGATTCAATTATACTTTTGTATCTCAAAAGTTTTCGAAGTCCTCTCCAGCAAATTGTGTTTCAGTTTAGTTACTAAAATCATTTCATTTGTGAAGCAGTAGTGTTTCAACCTGAAAGTATTACTGCTATAGTTGTAATTATTGTCCAGTGACTCATCCCCTCCCACACTAGAAAGTAAATTTAAACAACTAATTTGTGAGATACAGATTGCTTTGTGTTAACTGCTTCAAGATAAAATCACCTTTTTTTGGGGGGGGGGTTGGTCAATCAGGTCTGAATTAAAGCTAAGCTGACGACAATGTTCAATTTAAGTTTGTTTAATGCTGATGAAAGACATTCATATAAAGCATCCTCTTTTTTTTCCATATAACCCCATTCTTTGGTGGCAGCTGGGGTTGTGGCTCAGTGGTAGAGTACTTGCCTAGCACAGACAAGGCCTTGGGTTTAATCCTCAGCACCACATAAATAAATCGAGGTTAAAAAAAAGCATTCTTATGTGAAGGATGCTAAATATTTCTTCATATAAATTATCACTTTGAGGGGCTGGGGTTGCATGTGAGGCACTGGGTTTGATCCTCAGCACCACATATAAATATAAAGGTACTGTGTCCATCTACAACCAAAAAAAGTTTGTTTTTTTTAAATTATCACTTTGA
Organism: Ictidomys tridecemlineatus; assembly: GCF_052094955.1. Taxonomy (NCBI): domain Eukaryota; kingdom Metazoa; phylum Chordata; class Mammalia; order Rodentia; family Sciuridae; genus Ictidomys; species Ictidomys tridecemlineatus. The sequence goes on from NW_027521284.1 coordinate 133,929, forward strand.
TATACATATTTTATAGTATGAGAAAACAGAAAGAACAATGTATCAGTTTTGCTACATTTTAATAGTAGATTTTAAGGGAGCAACATCAAACATCAGTAACATCAAACAAAAAGGTACTGAGCACTCCACAGGGTACAGAGTAGAGTGCTGCCAAGCACCTTGGAAAGTTTACATGACATGGAGAAGATGAGGCCCTTCTCTTGAGAAGTTTACAGTCTGGAAATTTTGACTACTCAGAGTTTCGGTTGAGTGAACATTTTATTAAGGCAAATTCTTCATTTCCTAGAACTACTGTATACTGAACTATTTTTGCACTTGTGAAATTAACCCAATCCAGATGAAAGAAAAGACTAAATTTGGTTGAGAATTCTTTCAGGCTCATATAGTTTTATTAACATTCATCTAGTAAACAAAACTGACCTAACAGACAACTGAAAAATTAAAGACTAGATCTCTTGAAGTGCAAGGGCTAAAATAACTGTTATTCGTTTTAAAAAGCAAATTGATGGTATGATTAGGGTTTACACTAGTTTAAAAATAGGCCAAGTATTGCATTCCCTTCATGCATTGTTCATTTAAAATAGTGAATATTAAAATACATGGGTTCTACATGTAACCCACAAAAAAGCTCCTCACAAATCTTTATGTTCTGTGTATCAAATATCCACCTTGTGTACTATGACAGTTTTATTTATGTCTCATCAAGTTAAAAGTAATGTAAATAGTGAAATTATAATAGGCTAATAACCTGCATATTTTCATATGAATGTCAATATATCTAAATAGGAAATAAATGGCAGTCGTATCTACCTATATTAAAAAAATAGAATATCTTTCCAAATTTTGCATACTCATCACTTTATAAAGACAAGGTATGCAGGTTTTAAGGTTTCACAATCAGTTGTCAGAAAAACAGCAGTTGTTCCTGCAGTATCTCATTAGCATCTGACTCAATTATTTTTAGATGACATGATTTAGACGACGTAAACCCACTCAAAAATTTGTAATTATTCTGAGAGAGATAGTTTTAATGTTAACCCTAGAATCATTTAATGTTAACCATAGAAACAATAGCAATGTGATATAGAACAACTAATCAACATGACTAAAAATATGCTCACTTTCAGAAAAACAATCTGGTCATCTGGAAAAAAATCACAGCTACAATCTGGGGAACACTCCCATATAAGATATTGATCTGATCAAGGCACACTATTTCTAAGTAGAACTATCAGATGAGGGTGAATTTAGGCCAGCTCTAAGGAACAGCCTAAAAGACAGACCATAACTGATCCAATTTCCTTTCAAAGCAATCTAGTACTATCCTACCCACTTCAATTCAAAAGTTTGAAGTTAATTCAAATCAAAAGACCATATTGGAGCAAAAGTGAGCAAATGTGTAAACTCTAGCACATTCTTATTGCTGTATTAAGTTTGAAGATGAGCATACCTACCACAGCAATATTGTTCCAGGAAGCAGGGTAGGAACAGTGGTAAATTAGGAAACAGACTATTAATTGCACAATTAATAGAAAAGTAAAAACAAGTTTCAAAATCTACAATAAATCTGTATCTAAAGGAGTCATAACAATGAGGTGCTGGACTTTAGTTCTGTGGTACAGCTTTGCAATGGACTCACTGGCCTATAGATACGGTTCACTTCCTGCCTCCTGAAGGATGAATATGCTACACAGAGCTACGATGGTTTCTACTGAGTGGTAAAATTCACAGAAATTCCACATTACTCATGTCAGAATCATTCCTTGTGCAAAGTTTGATGTAGATGAAGATAAAGTGGTTTCTTGGTCAATAACTGCAATTTCTTTCTTTTAAAGTCAGTGGGTTTCTTGTATCTGTAACCACAATAGAAAGATCATTGTTTAAAATACTTTGATGATTGATCTACTCCAATGTTACATTCTCGATAAGAGGGACTAAGAAGAAACATGAACTAGTAACCATTAGAACAGTATGAATCCTATATGTATATCACTTACAGTTCTATTACAGTTGGCCCAGGTTTAATCTCATCCATCTCCATGAAAGCAAAACACTTGATGCTGGTAAACCTTTTTTAGGCTTGTAGTGTTTGAATTCAAAGAAGATAGCTGCACCTAAGGAATTAAAACAAACAACATAAGCCAGAGACCACACATTTCTTATGTGTCACCAGAAGCCTATGATTTTACAAAGTAACATGTGTCAAACAGTCTGATGACACAACTGTTGATAACTCACTGTGGCTGTCACTCCAAGCTCTGGTACTAGCATGTCTGAGTGACATTTCTCCATATCATTTAATTCTACAAAGTACAACAAAAATGTATAGCAAGAATGTAAGTTATGTACACAGGTAGAATCATAAACTACCAAAGAATATAAAATATTAAATACCACAAGAAAAACAGAAGTTACTTAAGTATCAGCAGTACCTATAGAAATGGTTTCAATAAGCACCTGTATTAGATAGAATAGAAATTTAAGAGTTCCTTTAAAAAAAATTCTACCTTATATCATTTCTCTCCCTCCTGAAACCACGCCCAGATTGTCCTTTCCATATTCTTACAAACTAACTGCCAGTTATAGTATCTTTTTACCCAATGCATCTTATTGAAAGAAAAAAAAATAATTCTTTAACTGTTAGAAAGTAATCATTAGGTTCCTAAAAGGACTTAAGGTAATTATTAGGGAACCTGCTTCCTTAACTCTGTATTATGAGAAAAACTTCCCTATCAAATAATATTTAACCACATTTATTACACAACTAGATAATGCAACTGCTAATTCTCATATTTTAAAAAAATTTTTGATTTGACTTTAAGTCAATATTCATAACTATGTGACATAAGATCTTGTGTTAAGTATACTATGAACACAAACCCAGATAAGTACTGTGTCCTTAAGAAGTCAGTAACTGATAATTACAAACCTTTGGTTAATTTTTCAATATGCTTCTGGAGCTCAATGTCCACATTAAAATGAACATATGTATCTTCTTTTCTTGAAGCCACAGGAGTATCTTGCACAGGAGTTAAATCTATGTCATTCAGATCTGGAGAAACAATTAAGTTTCTGCTTATGAGCATTCACATATACAGACGGAAAATATAGAAACTGCAAAGGTTACAGTTCCTAAAGAGGCATGGAAAGAGCTGAGAGGAGATTCTCAGGCTAAGAGATTCCTATTTGGTGTGAGCAAGTATGTGAGAGTTGTTAAAGTTCATGGGGTATGTGGAGATAAATGAATATAGACTGGATAGGAGACCTCATGAAGGGGACAAGGAAGCCTTTACATGGCCCAAGTGGACAAAACTTGATCTTCATAGTGAAGTGGTAGGAAGCCTTTACATGGCCAAGTGGACAAAACTTGATCTTCATAGTGAAGTGGTAAAAAGAACAAACATGTTTTTTTTTTCATAGGGAATATCCCACTATATATTTCTATGCCAAAAAAAAATCTGGAGTATATAATTTGCCACAATGGAGCTCTGCCACCAATTTCTAACTTTGATCAAGTATATGACTTATTTAGAAAAGCCTTTAAACCTAACCTTATCATAATTTCCCTGTTAAGAACCAAAAATGGATGAGAACAGCCAACAAAAACCCTTTGGTTAATGAATAATTTTTCATATATATTATCTAAATTCTGGTTATACTGTTTACAACATACCCTGAATTTACAACAACCAGATGGCACGTTATATATAGTTTTAATTTTCCGGGTTTAAAAATCTCAGTTTAGTCAAATTCAACATGGACTCATTTAATAACTCCTCAGTGTTTATGTGTTATTCATTTATGTGTCTCAAAAAGCTCAAAAAACAATTTAGTACATTTAATAATTAAAAAAATATTTACATAAAAATATTTCAGTATAACATATGCAAAGGTAATTTAACATTTACAACATCATTAAATATTTTTGTGTTTTAAGTATACTTTCTCAATGAGTATGCAGTTTTATAAATGGCCTATCAAACAATGTAAATATTTTCCGGTACACTATATATTTGATAACTGGTAACCTCGGAATTTAAAAGTGTACCAGTATTAGTGCTGTGGATTATGTTCTTTAAATAAATGTTTTTCTTTGTGGTCATATTTTTCTTTTAATTAGCACTAATGAACCCATGGATCTGACTTTATTTCTGCAATTGATAAAAGTTCCTCCATTTAATTTCAGCACCGATCTGTTCCTTTGGTGCAAAACTACAGATTAAAATAAGCCGTTTGTACTAACTATAGTTATTTCTGTAAAATGGTATAATTTATTCCTTAATCACATCATCATCCCACGGGATTGCTTTCAGGGCATGGATGTTATGGTTGCACCCTACTTCCCTGTCCCCTGATTTTCATCTGCCTCTGTAGGATTCACCTAAGTAGATACCTCAGTAGCACAGGAAGAAGAAGGGGCTGAAGCAGGAGAGATGGGAAAATAGGACATGGGGCTTTGTGGAGAGAAATGAATATAGACTGGATAGGAGAAGGTGAGGGGTGCTATTGTTAATCTATATCCTGAAGACTGTAGCTGCTGTTAAGGACAATGTGTATGTTTAGTCTGCACATTAGATGGAATCTGAAGAGCAAAAATCTATACAAACTCAAAAGCAAAAGTGAGTGTATAAGTAGGAAATATTTTTTGTAAGTCTTTCGAACTATGTTCTGTTATGATCTCTTCTAGGATTTTGCCTCATTATAGAATGCATTAAAGTAAGTTGTCACATATACAAGACTATCCCCTGTCAAAAACTTTGTCCCATATGAGAAAAAACATAATGCAATTTGCCAGTTATTTACCCTTTATACTAACTGTAATATAGGGATCGATGCACTGTCCAGTGTCTTTCAGACCAATTTTCTCAATCCTGATAGTGAGTAATTTCATTACTGGTTCTGATGGCAACCTTGGTAATAAAGTACCTGGCAACAGAGAAACCTCAGTAAAAGTTAGCTCCACCAACAATTCAGAGTAAATACTTTGACAAACAGAAGATATATCCTACCTCTTAGGAACTAGCTAGGCATTATGTATTTTTATTTCCGAAATTCATGAACATCTGATGTTATACTTTTTTAGAAAAATATTTAATTTTACACATAATATATCTGCATTTCCCAACCATAAATCACCTTTAAGCAGAAATAATCATTTCTATAATAATAGTATATAGTATGTATAATAAAAGTATGTTAAAAAGATTACTTGAGGAAGCCCAATTATACATAATTGTATAATATGCTCACATAATATTTATATTCCATATGTACTTCTATATTATACTCAGCATCTTAATATGAAGTGGTAGAACAAAGACAAGAAAAGCTTTTAAAATATTTGTTATACTGTTCTAAAGTCTGAGACATTTAATATCAGAGTTGATCAATACATTCTTCTCTTTAGTTACTCCTAATAAAAAAAATAATTTACAATTTGATATTTATGTTTTAATTTAACTATATAGTCTAACTTCTATTCTTCATTCTATTTTGTATGAGTTATTCTCTCAGAAATTAGTACTATACAGACTGCCATATAAAATGGCCATTTGTATAACTGAACATTTTCCCCAAAACCAACTAAAATTTTTAAAACTAAAAACCTACCCAGAACAACATGACAACATTCACCCACCAAGGACATATAAAGGAAGAAATCAACTGTTCAGTATGTTCCCTTTTTTGAAACTAGCAATAGAGAACAGATGCAAATAAGCTGATTTTAATCAAGTATGTATACAGAACCTCAAAATACACTTAACAAAAGATTTTGGTTGATGTTTTTCAAGTTTCTATTCAACAATGTGTTATGCTACTTTTAATGATGAGTTATTTGAAATACATGAAGCAATAAACACACTACATTTGAAAATACACATTTGATTGATGGCAAATGTGGCTTGAGAAAATTTTGGGAGGTGATGGGAATGTTCTGAACTTTTATAGTGATGACAGATGCAAAACTCTATAGAGGTGTCAAAAATCGATGAATTTTATACTTACAGAAGGGAAATGTTATGAAATGCAAATTATACCTCAACAGTGCTGTTAAAAATGTATTACTTTCTAATTTAAACAAATATGAAGACAATACAGACAAATGCAATAATGGGAAGGCCTGGAGGCTGCAGTCCACTGTTGCATTAACAAACCTAAATGGGCTCAGGCTGATATCATTAAATATATACATAATACCTTTTATGCATCTTCTTTGATTGACAAATGAGGGTACTTTTAAAAGAGGGGCTTGTACCAGGACATCTGGGATGAACTTCAGAGAGTTAAAAAACACCTCTGAAATTTTATGAAAAATGTGAATATGTATACATTTATATTTATATACATACATATTCACATGTATGTATATCATATATGAATTTTTCTGCAGAAAAGTTCATTCTATTATGTAGTACATGGCTGTATAAATATGCTACAGTTTATGTACACATTCTTGTGTTGATAGACATTTGAATTACTTCAAGTGTTTGGATATAGTTAACAAGGCTATAATAAATACTCTTCTGAACATCTTTTGGTTCCCATAAGCACCCATTTCTGAAACAGAGGAATCACTAAGTCACCTGGCATGTTACCTCCATACCTACTATGTAATGACAATCCATTTCCCAAGGTGGTTGTGCCAATTTTTATTCCTAGCCCAAGTGCAGTAGTGTTCCCATTGCTCCACATCCTCACTAGGTACTGTTTTCTCAGATCCTTCATGTTAGCCAATTTTGGTATAAAGAAATCAATCATTTGAATTTGCATTCCTCTGAAGATTAATAAGGTTGAGCACCTTTTAGAATAAATCAAATATATGATTTCCTCTTTTCTGAAGTGTGTTCAATTATTTTGCTCGATTTTTTATTGAGATATCTATCTTATTGAGCTGTAGGAGGTCTCTATTATTTTGCTGGACAAATGTTTTACAAATAGCTTCTTAGTACTTTTCCTTTATAAAGACTTTTTGTTGAAGTAGAGCATATACATTTTAAAATGTACAAATTGTTAGTACAGTTTGCTGAACTTCCACAAAGTGAATACACCTGTATAACTAGTATCATATCTAGGAAAGATATGATCAGCCTCCTGGGAGTGTCCTTCCCCCCACCCTATCCAATTCACTCTTCCAAAAGATAGCAACCATTGCTAACTTCTAACACCAAGTATTAGTTTTGAATGTTAAGAATGACTTTTCTCTGCCATGGTGTCTTCTGATTATGATAAATACTTACTGCTAGTAATATCAAATTTCTTAATATCTTCCTTTACTATCAGTGCTTTTTATGTCATATTTAAGACAACTTACCCCACTCCAAAATCATAAAGGTATTATCTTGAAAGCATTTTATTGTTTTGCCATTCACACTTAATTCCATATGTCACACAGAATTATTGACTACGATGTATAGTAGGGGCTTTAATTTCATTCAATTTCACATAAATACTCAATTGTCTCAGCACTACTCATTAAAAAGACTGACATTTTCCACCACTGATCTGCAGTCCCACCTCAATCATAAATCATGTGGCAATCACTTTCTGAGTTTTCTATTCTGTCTTACCGGACTGTTTATCCTCTTACCACTAATACAGTATCTTCATTCTATAGCTGCAATAAAAATTCAGATGAGTTTCAGAAAGAGTCTATCTTTATAAACTGCTTCTTCTAATTTATGAACTAGTATATATCTTTACATTTTAAAAATCATTACAATTATTTAATAGAATTTTATTTGACCTAAAAGCCTTCAGAAATAAAGACCTAGAGATCCAGGGAAAACTCCTGTTTTTATGTTTATGTTCCATGAAGAATGGATGGCCATGTAGAAATGACTGGAAAAGGGGGTGTGAGCTAATGGTAAAAGGCTGCCAGGGTCCCAGCAAGCCCTGTCTGGTCATCTTCTTGGCCTTCTTTCCTTCTGGACCTAAGGCAGGTCCTGTCTGGAATGAGGGTTTTTAAGAGAGGGGGGAAGGGAGGGTAGGGGGACAGGAAGGGAATAGCAGGGAAGGAAGGAAAGAGAGAGGGAGAGAGAGAGAGGGAGAGAGAAGAGAGAGAGAGAGAGAGAGAGAGAGAGAGAGAGAGAGAGAGAGAGAGAGCACTTTCTAGGTTTTATGACTGGCTTTGGGAAAGAAGGGTGAACGGACAGGAGGGCAGGAGGAGAGCAAAGGCTTTGCTGCCGAGCTTGCTTTTGAGATTCCAATCTCCTTCAGTTAGAAGTTCTCAGCAGGCCAAACCCCACCCTTTGGGTTATCATATTCTGATCTGACCCTGCCCAACTTCCCCCTCTCCCTCCCTCCTCCTCCTTTTCTCCTTTTAAGAAGGGAATGTGTAGATCTTTCCATCTTTTAAGATCTTCTTTGATTTCTCTCTTTAGGGTTCTGTAGTTTTTATTGTATAGATCTTTGACTTCTTTAATTGATTCTCAAGTATCATTTTTTTGAGGTTATTGTGAATGGAGTAGTTTTCCTCATTTCCTTCTCAGAGGCTTTGTCACTGATATACAGAAATGCCTTTGATTTATGGGTGTTGATTTATATCCTGCTCCTTTGCTGAATTCATTTACTATTTCTGGAAAGATCTACCTTGCTCTTGGATAGGCAGAATTAATATTATCAAAATGACCAAACTACCAAAAGCACTATATAGATTTAATGCAATTCCAATCAAAATCTCAATGGCATTCCTCATAGAAATAGAAAAGGCAATCATGAAATTCATCTGGAAAAATAAGAGACCAAGAATTGCTAAAGAAATCCTTAGCAGGAAGAGTGAAGCAGGGAGTATCGCTATATGAGACCTTAAACTATACTACAGAGCAATAGTAACAAAAACAGCTTGGTTTTGGCACTAAAACAGACTGGTAGACCAATGGTACAGAATAGAGGACACAGAGACTAACCCACAAAATTACAATCATCTTATTTTAGACAAAGGTGCCAAAAACATGCACTGGAGAAAAGATAGCATTTTCAACAAATGGTGCTGGGAAAACTGGAAATCCATATGCAACAAAATGGAATTAAACTCATATATCTCACCATGCACAAAACTTAACTCAAAATGGATCAAGGACCTAGGAATTAAGCCAGAGACTCTTCCTCTAACAGAAGAAAAAAGTAGGCCCTAATCTTCATCATGTGGGTTAGGCCCCAACTTCCTTAATAAGACTCCTATGGCACAAGAATTAAAACCAGGAATCAATAAATGGGATGGATTCAAACTAAAAAGTTTTTTTTCTCAGCAAAAGAAAACAATCCGTGAGGTGAACAGAGAGCCTACATCTGGGAGAAAATTTTTACCCCTCACACATCAGATAGAGCACTAATCTCTAGGGTATATAAAGAACTCAAAAAGCTAAGCACTGAAAAAACAAGTAACCCAATCAAAAAATGGGCCATGGACTTGAACAAACACTTCTCAGAAGAGGATATACAATCAATCAACAAATATATGAAAAAAATTTCAACATCTCTAGCAATCAGAGAAATGCAAATCAAAACTAAGATACAACTCCAGTCAGAATGGCAGCTATTATGAAGACAAACAACAATAAGTATTGGAGAGGATGTGGGGAAAAAGGTACACTCATACATTGCTGGTGGGACTGCAAATTGGTGCAGCCAATCTGGAAAGCAGTATGGAGATTCCTTGGAAATCTGGGAATGGAACCACCATTTGACCAAGCTATTCCTCTCCTTGGACTATACCCAAAGGACTTAAAAACAACATACTACAGGGACACAGCCACATCAATGTTTATAGCAGCACAATTCACAATAGCTAAACTGTGGAGCCAACCTACATGCCCTTCAGTGGATGAATGGATTTTTAAAAATGTGGCATATATACACTATGAACGTTTTTTAAAGAGAATAAAATTATGGCATTTGCAGGTAAATGGATGGCATTGGAGAAGATAACGCTAAGTGAAGTTAGTCAATCCCCAAAAAACAAATGCCAAATGTTTTCTCTGATATAAGGAGGCTGACTCAAAATAGGGTAGGGAAGAGGAACATGGGATGAATAGATGGATTTTAGATAGGGAAGAGGGGAGTGAGGGAAAGGGAGGAGGCAGGGGATTAGCCTCCTAATGAATGTGGAATGAATGTGATGGACATCATTATCCAAAGTACATGTCTGAAGACACATATTGGATGTCAACCTACTTTATATACAAACAGAGATATGAAAAATTGTGGTATATATGTGTAATAAGAATTGTAATGCAAAAAAAAACAAGTATATGTATAACGTGAATTGGCATGAACATACTTTATACAAAGATAAAAAAATGTGCTCTATATGTGTAATAAGAATTGTAATACACTCCATTGTCGTGTATTTAAAAAAAATAAAATCAATAAAAGAAAAAGAAGGGAATGGGGAGTGGGTAGGGAAAAACTGTGGAATGAAATCAAATTAACTTTTCAATGCACATATGTGAATATACTATAATGAAACTCATCATTTTGAATATCTATAACATACTAATTTTAAAAAATGTAAATAAATAGATCAGTAAAGTAGATGAAAGGGAACAGTGGGAGGGAGGATGGGGAGGGTGAAGGGACTGAATTGGAGCAAATTATATCCCATGCATTTATAATTAGTCCAAATGAATCTAATGTCAAGAATAACTATTATGAACAAATGAAAAAAAGAATAATGACTTCACTGTTTTTATAAAATGCATTCTCATAAACAATTCAATTGAGAGAAATGAAAAAAGTAAAAGAGAATGTACAATTCAACATCTCACCAACCATAACAATTATTAAGTCACTCTTTCATCTTTTTCCCTAATTTCAAGATTGCTCCAGTTTCCTTTTCCTTTTGATATTCTTTTATTTCTTTCAATAAAGGTTTATTTTCTACATAAAATTCTTATATTTCTTTTGTTGAATTTATAATAAGGTCCTTGATATTATTTAATACTACTATAAATATTATAATAGTTCATTTTCTAAGCAATTATTACTTGTTTGAGATAAAATTGATTTGTCTGTACAGATTTTCTATCCAGGAACCACATTATCTTATTAATGAGTTATGAATAGGTTTTTTGCATATATTCTCTATATATTCATAAATATGCAAATAAAGAACATCCCCCCTTTTATATTTCATTTTCTTGTCCTAGTGCAGTAGCTAGAGCTTCCAAAACAATGCTGATGAAAAGAAGTAATAGACACTCTTGTTTTGTTCAAATTCATCATTAAACGATTTTGGGCTGTAAATGTCATGTAGCCATGTTTTATCAGGTTAAGGATGTTTTTCTGTTCTTTGACAAGAATTGTTTAAAATCAAGGCTGTATTTCAAACTTAACTGAAAACTTTTTCTGCATTGTTGACAACTTTATGAAATCTTTCCCCTTAATCTGCTAATGTGAACTACCTTGATAAATTCTGCTAACAATAATTTGAAAAATCACTCATTAGTTCATGGAGATTTTCTGAATTATTTTCTACAGCATCCTATGTTTATTCAGTCAATCTTCATATGGCAGTTACTTTATTTCTAACTTTTTATCATTATAAAAAACACCTAAACAGAGAATCTTGTGTATATGCAAATGTTTCCTCCTCTTTTTCCTGTATTTTGGGGGTGCATCTTCAAAGTAAATTCTCAGGAATGGGATTGCTAAGGAAAAAATATGTACTTATATGTTGTTAGAGAATGCTCAATTCCCCTCCAAAGGAACCTCACCATTTTTCTGTTCCCACCAGTGATTAATAAGTACCTATTTCCCCTAAGACTCACCAACAGTAGCTTTAATTTCTGTTTTTTATTAAAAATAAAGTTGAGTATCTTTTTTATGTTTAACGGATGTTTTTTTAAATGTATGTGTGTGTGTGTGTGTGTGTGTGTGTGTGTGTGTGTGCACGCTCGTGCGCTCGCTCATATTGTCTGTTCCTCTCATGTATTCTGCTTTGGTTATTACAATTAAAATTTTTCTTTATATATTAAGAATGTTGGGTTGGGATGTAGCTCAGTGGCAAAGTGTCTGCCTTGCATTTGCAAAATACTGGATTCAAACCCCAGTTCTAAAAAAGACAAAAAAAGAACCCACCCCACCCCACCCCCCAAAACCCCCAAGAATGTTACTTCTTTTATGTATTACCTCTTTACTACCTTTTTTGACATTCAAAAGATGATTGCTTTACAACTTTCAAAGTCTTTTTGATGTTAAGATTATTTTTTTCCAAGTTGATATTAAACTTGTTGTTACTTTGGGGTGAGTCAATTTTATAACCTGTCATCATCTAGGTCTTTCAGTTGAAATGGTAGGGCTGATGCTACATTCCTTACCAACAATCTTTTTGCCTGAGACTACACAGTAAGGTTTAATGTAATCATTATGCTTCGAATAATTTAATATGGAGGCAGTGATTTCAAGTCTGAATTTCTTGTTTAATTCAAGGTAGAATGTCAAACATTGTGTTCCATTATGAAGGAAGCTGAGTGTAATTAAGATCATAGATTACATAGAAAGGTGCCTATTTAAGGTGTTTCAGAATGGTCTATGATGTGCTCTCTCTCTCTGCATGGTCAACTCCTACATACTCAGTGAGTCCTAAATCTGGCTAGATTTATTGAATTCCCTCAGCCCTTCTTTTTTGCCAACCTATGACATTGGTGCACATCTCTAATCATAATCATGTGCTTTTGGCTCTGTCTTGCTGACTATACAATAAGCATCCTGAAAGGTGTGGGAACTGTTCCTTTTGTAGTATGCACAAGGAATAAACAGATCTTTGTTGAAGAAATATTTTATTGAATGAATGACTGAATTTTCAGTTCTAGAGGTTATCATGCTCTAGTAAACAAATGGCTAGAGAATCTATATCAATGAGTGAAGAAATAATAAACATAAAAGAAGATCAAATGCTAAAATAATACCATACCATCTATATGCATGTTTTTCCATCAAAGATAAAACCATGATAGTTGTAAATTGAGCCAATGCATTAAAAGGAAGATTTCTAAGTGAAGAATTAACATATCCAATTACATAGTGTAATATGAGAACAAGTCAACTACATTCATAAAATTCCAAGACTAACAAGGATAAGAAAGAAATCACTACACACAATCCAGTGTAAACTGTGCTATTCCAGCTAGATCATCTGCTCTCAGATCTAGAGCAAAGATCAGAAGAAATGTTCTTCCACATGGAATTGCTATGTAAATAAGAAATAGCTAACACTTGTGAGTATTTGTGATGTGCCACATACTATCCTAATCCTCTCATCTAATCCTCACAACAATAGTTTAGTTCTATTTTTCAGAGGTGAAAAGTGAGGCATAGAAAAACAAATTATCCATAATCACACAGAAGTTTGGCTAGAGAGTCCATGCTTTTAACCATCATGTCTCATTTTAACATCTTTATTTTAATTGTCCCTAAAGCCTTAAAAGGAACTGCAGGAGAACCTCCCCATCTCAAGCTTCTGCAAAGTTCCTTTTGCCATGTAAACATAACAGTCACAGGTTCCCAGGATTAGAATATAGACATTTTTGTGAGGCCACTATTTATGCCTCATACTTTTAAATATGGAAAACTCTAAATGGCTACAGCTGTCCAAACCAAGTTTTCAATAACATCCCATGGATGTTATTGAGCTGTCACTAAGAACTCCAAGTAAGGGAGTGATTAAAAAAGAGTAACATTTGAACTTTGTACACTGGGCAATGCACATTCACAGGAATGGACAGAGACTGAGCAGCCCAGATAGCAATATGATAGGTCTTTAACACTCATATAGCAGTGAGCAGCAGGACTGTGTTCATTTGGTTAATTCCACTTTCAGTTTTTACTGCAAGACAAAGGAAGCCATTGGTAGCTGGTGAGCCCCAAGTTGTACTGAACACAGAAAGCATGTCTTTTTCTGACTTATCTGCCCCCAACCACCTCTTATGCACCAACCAGAGCAAGAATGCTCTCACTGGTGTCAAAAAGAGTTGGAAGGAATTACTCAATTCAGTGTGATTTTCTGCGAGAGGAAGATTCTAAGCCTAAACCTAAAGACAACTCTGATAAAGTAATGACAATGAATTAGAAGGTTTGGAACCATTTTACCACACTACTGTAATAGGGGATACCAAAAAGTCCATCTTGTTGATGGAAACTGTTTATTAACAGGTGGTACTTGGGTAAAAACTCAAGTTGTTCTATTTCATTGTGCTTCATCTGTGGAAAACAATTTGTGAAGGTAGCTATGGATCCCCCAAATGGCTGTTTGTTAAACATAGACAAGTTCCCTCAAGAATGTTTTAAAAACTGTGTAAAAGCGTCTGACCTAGCCAAGAATGTTACAGCAACTGCCACTGTGGAGAGGAAAGGGAATTGTGCAAGTAAGGCCTCGGCCTCTTCTGGGCACCCCACAGCACTGACACAGACCAAGCAATGAAGCACCACTCTACCTGCAACAGGTACAGAAAAACAATGGGAGAACATCTGAAGCCCCCCACCCCCTGCCCATAACTTCTTTGTTCCAAGAGGATGCTGAGAAAAATGAAGGTCTAAGTATCAAGTAGGATGGCCATAGAGATCATGGAGAATCAGACAGTGAAAGGACCACCAGCCTGAGGATGAGTCTGGAGTGACATGGATATGAAGGTCAATGGGATCCTTAAGACCCTGTCCTCACATGCAGAAGAGGAAGTCATTCTTTTCTTTCAACTTTTTTATTTTTGCTTTTTAAAAATTTCTATTGTTTATATCTCATATCATACTATAAGGACAATTTCTAGTCCAAAATTGGAAATGGCATGACAGTCTTCGTTGCAAAATAGTACATCATTGTCTAGGTCAGAACATTAAAAGAGGAAAATTACCAAAGATTATATTTTTTAAAACACTGATTTGAATTTGCTTTTTACATGATATTGTACAAATGTTTGTCACAGGCATTTACTTCAATAAGAGGTGAGTCAGTCTTCATTTTGCCTTGGTGCTTGGTAAATTAAATGTCATGAATAAGGAGTACAAAATTTGTTGTCCATACTTTTAGGACAGAGATGAACCTGATATCTAAAATGTAAACTAAGCATTATCATATGTGTGTGATTATATATTTATGTCTTCTTTGTTTTAGATTTATCATACTTGTAATTAAATTCAGATGTTTGATACTACCAATTCAAAGTCTGTCACACACATTTTTTAAGTGCACATTTCTTTGTAATTTTAAAATCCAATAAAAATGATATATATAAAATAATATTTTCTATTATTTTGGGATAATTTTAACATAATTTAAAATAATGGTATTATCAAATCATTATTTGGTCATAACATTTTGTAAATGGCACAAAACATGAAATGGGTCTTAAAAATCTAGCAAGAGAAAAATTTTGCAATTTGTACTGCACATCTGCAATTTGTACACACATACAAATTGTGTGAAAATATGAAAACACATGCACAATTTCTTTTGGTTGGTAACTGATTAGTAGTTGAGAAACTGGTCCAACCTTTCAAGATAAAGAGTAAAATCATAAGAAGTTTGTTCACTTTGAAATTATATTAAAAGTTTGATAAAAATCTTAGGGGTCATTAGCATTCAAATAATAATATTTCTAGGTCTGTGAAAAATTATACCTGATTAAAGTTGTTTGTATATAAGTTATATGAATATATTCTTGTTTTTATTTTCTTTATTGACTGGTACTAGAAATACGTATTTTTCTGTGTTCAGAAATATGTGATTTGGATAATGGCTGAATTCTTAAGTGTAACCATCATATCTGGAAAAAAATAATAAATACTCTCACAAAACCTAAGATGAATCAGTGGGTATATGCTTCATACACAGATGCCATTTAGCATGCAAGGAAGAGTTACTACAGGTGTTGGGTTAAAAATTTGAGTGGCCAGAGGACCTTCAAGACAAAGCAGGCCAGATGTTGCTTAGAGCCTTGATGAAGAGCATACTCAATAGAAATTTCCTATAAACCAATTTCTGCAAAGCTCTGGAGAAAACCTTTTGACTTCAAGTGACAAGATTCATGGATTAAAAAAAACTTAGCCAGACTTAGTGGTGCATGCCTGTAATCCCAGGAACTTGGCAAGTTAAGGCAGGAGAGGCCAGCCTGGGCAACTTAGCAAAACCCTGTTTCAAAATAAAAAAAAATAAGTCAAAGAGCTGGGGATGTAGCTATGTGGTAGAGCACCCCAGACTTCAATCCCCAGTACTACAAACAAACAAGACAAATTATAAAAAAGAAATCTTAAAATGTTTCCAAAACTGCTTGAGAGTAATAGAATATTAACAAGCCTTAAAACTATTGAAAAATAGCTAGGAGAACTTCCAGATAACATTGAATGGTATTTTCCTTTCCTTTCAATATAAGTACATGACTGGATAAGGGACTCTGGCTCTGACTGTTCGGCTCAGTCTGAGAATTTGAGACTTTGAGAGAAAGGAAGTGCACGGAGAGCCAGAGTTTAACTGCACACTTTGGTAGTATTTACTGCTTAACCCTAAATATATTCTGAAATTCTGTGAAATAAGGATGCCCTAATATTCATGGAACAGCAATGAATATTTTGTTGCAGTTTTCAACTTCCTATATGCATGAGTAAGAAAAACACTGCACTTTAGCTGAAAATGAAATCCATATTTGCTTAACTCTCAAGTTCAACTCAGAATTGAATATTTATGCAGGAAAGAAACAAGTACAGGCTTGATATTAAAGAAGTAAGATTCACTCTTCATTTTGAGTTTCAAAAAACAGTTTTTGTACATATCTAAGACTATATAAAAGATGAATAACCAATACAAATTTAGAATAATGTTGAGATTGCTAGGCTTATGTTTAGGTCACTCAGAAATGTTTTTTTAAATTTTGTCTAAAATTGTGTAATGGCTATTTGTGCATGTGGTACTAGGAAACAAATGTAGGGCTTCACACAGGTGAGGCAAGCACCCTACCACTGAGCTACATCCCTAGTTCTTTCTATTTTGAGACAAAGTCTCTCAAAGTTGCCCCCACTGGCCTCAAACTTGCAATCCTCCTGCCTCAATTTCTTAAGTAGCTAGGATTATAAGCATATAATCCTGACCAGCTATTTTTTTATTTGTATTACTTTGGTTTATCATTTAGAAGCTTTAATATTCAAAATGATAAATAAGTTTTCAGGTAATAAATAATAGGTTATAAATTTATATCCTCTATTTAAATGAAATCTACTGAGATTACCTTAAGAAAATTAAACTACTATTTGTACTTAAGCCAGTTAGTGTTTAAAGCAGTACACAAAAGTTACTGTTTGTCTTATGAGAATTGAAGGCTTTGAAAATGATATTAATGTCAAAGAAAGGTTTAAAAATTTTTTATTCTTTTCAAGAAAGGTTGGATAAAAATTCATTTTTAATTTTAAATGGGAATAAACTACTCTTGGTCATACCATAGTCATATATTATACTTCATCTCATTAGCTTAACAGTAGTAGTGTTTAGCATGTGTGTTTGTCAAAACTCATAAAGCTGCACACTAAAAAAAGATGCCTTTTATATATGTAAGGGACACTTTAATCAATATTTTTTCAAAAGATCATAATAAGCTAGATGCTATGGCACAAGCCTGTAATCCAGGTGACTTGGGAGGCTGAGGCAGGAGGATCCCAAGTTTAAGACTAATCTCAGCAACTCAGTGAGGCCCTCAGCAACTAAGTCAAATCCTGTCTCAAAATGAAAAATAAAAAGGGCTGAGGATGTGGCTCACTGGTAAAGTACCCCTGTGTTAAATCCTCAGTACCAAAAAAAAAAAAAAATACAAAAAACTTACAATTATATAAATTACATAAAATAAAGATAATAAAAATGTTATAATTCTTAGGAGCACCCTGCCATGATAATATAGACACAACAGCCTTATCATGAATGAAATCTTGGATGTCCACAGTATAACAATTTTCCCCATTCTACAATTAAGTTAAAGGTCAAATTGTCCTTCAATGACATTTTTAATTTTATAATGACACAGGCCCTGGAAAATATGATCAAAAATCAAATATAGCCAATTGAACTATATGTACTCTTTCTTACTTTGAGGAAAATAATTCAGGGAATAGAAAGGTTTAGTGAGCTTTCTGTATCTCTGAAATAAAATACCAAAATGCTATATCAGAATACAAAAATCTAATTACTTTGGGCTTAATCTTTCATAGCAAATAGACTTAATTTACAGAGTTTCTTTTCAACTCAGCAACCTGAAACCCATAAAGATCTTAATCTGTCCATTTCATGACTTACATCATCTGCTTCAAGGATCTTGTTTGCTACAGAAGTATAGCTAGTGAACAAATAATCAAACCAGAAATTTATAGAACTGGAATCTATTTCAAGTACAGCATGTGGTTTGAAAAGGAAATAAAAAATACAGAAAAATTTTAGCAAATTTATTTACCTCATCATCTCAGCAATCTTGAAATTTCCTACAAATATGACAAGTAAAATATAGCTCTTTCTTCATAAGGACAAACAGATTGGAAATAATTACCTTGTATCAAAGAAACACTAACAATAACATTTTATAGTGACTGTAATTTTTCCAATAACCCTATGGTGTAGGACTGTTAGCACCATTTAGAAGTGATAATGAAAATACAGTAGCCACCACTACCCCAGCAAATGAAAAGTATCATGCCAAATGCTTTGTATGTGGTGCCTTAATTTTCATTGTAACCCTATGCATTAGGCATTGTCAACATCTCCTTTTATAAAGAAAAAAGTACAGTCACTCAACTACTGATTGGCAGATGTTAGACTCAAAAGCGCAGGTATCTTGTTTGTCTAAGCCTATACTGTTTATATTTCAAACGTCTTCTACCAAAGAGTATTTAAATTACTGGAATATGACTTTAATTATGAAGTTTTCTGGATGATATGTATATTATATTTAATTATACCATAAAGCATAAAAAATGCATCACAATAGTACAGTGTTATTTCCGCACTTCCAAAAAATGAACTAGTTCATCAGAAGTAAAAACTGTGCACTGTATAAGAACAGAAGAAATTATAGAAGTGGAAGAGGCAAAAAATTTATTCCACAAATAAAAAGAACTTGCTATGTATTCTTTATTTCCCTGTTAAGGGCAACTGTATAGTATCTGTTCCTCCAGGTCCAGGTTTCACAATCATATATGATTATTTAAAGAACAGCTAGATATATAAAGAAAAGAATTAACATAGCAAACAGTTACTCTAGAAAGCCTACTTACAATGTTGGTCCATGGCTAGCATCTGGGAACCTGGATTTCAGCAGGATTCCCATCATGCCCTGTTAAGAAGATCACTGTGCCTAAACCGTCCATGCAAACAATATGGTTTGTGCTGAACACTTGCTTTCTTCCTGGAGTCTTTAGTTTGGGTTCATGCTAACCCCAATAAGTGTCTTGTGCACTGAATCTCTACAGTGTTTCCCCAATAGACAATATTTTTCATTTTACAGGTGTGAAATAATGTTGAGAGAATCAAGTACATATTTGACTCTGCTGGGAGAGGACTCTTAGAAGTTTGGTTTCCTCTGGAATTTGCCTGTGTGCTTTTACACTTTGCTAATTTTGTTCTTGTGTTTTCTTGTTGTAATGACTCAGAATACAACTGTGAGTACATCTATATGCTGAGTCCTGTGGGTCTTCCTAGCCAATCACTAAACCCAGGATGTTTTGAGGATCCCTGACACAAATAGTAAGATACTTTCACAATAAACCATTAGCTACCGCTATCAGAATGGCCATGATAATTTGCTTAAGATTGGCAAACCTGGAGATGTTTTACCCGCCACTAACAAGTACAAAAGTAAGTTCCAAACACCTGACCTTGAATTATATAATGTACATTTTTTGTACCCACCAGGCACTCTAGCAGGAAAAGAATCAGGAGACCCTGCTCCAGCACCACCTTCTTCTTCATCTTCTTCAAATTCCAAATGCTCTTCCTCACCAGGGGCTGAAATTCTCCTATATAAAAAAGGACAGAAAAATTAGTGAGCTACTCCACTTAATACACCAGCTAACCCTCATAGCCACTAACTTCCCAGATAAGATGCTGATTATTAGGTTAATGTTGATATAAATGTCAATGTCAATCATCTCATTGCTACCAATGGTATCAGCCATATCACCAATACCAAATTTGATAGGGAAAAAATACAGAAATATTTGAAAAACAGGCATAAAATAGATAATAAAATCAGAAGATAAAATATGGATGCTTATTTATTTACCTTAATGGGACAGGCTGAACATCAAATGGAAATTCTTTATTATATGTGAGAATATTCTTTAGGACTAGAAAAAATACATAGACCAACATTAGACTTATATCATAATCTTAGACTTATATATTAGTTAGTCTTATATGTTATATCTTAAATTGATACTTTTAATCATATTTTATAGTGTATTAACCACACATTAATATATGTATTTTAAATTCCGAGCTTCACTATCATTTCAAGACTCTGCAATTGACTACTGAATGTCATAGCAAAATAAAAATGTCCATTGTGGACTGCAGGTACCAGTATTTTCAGAGTACTGTAAGATCTCCAAGGAAAGTCTCAGAGCCCTCATAGAAAATGAACCATAAAATAGTTCTCCAATGTACAAGGTCCTAGGTGATATGAGGTACCAGTGAAAGAGAATACCTCTTCTCCTGAAGTATTTTAATTAAAAGATTGATACTGAAGATGACTAATTAAAGAGAAATAGATAATCACATCTTATTCTTTATCCTCAGTAGATTTTCCTCAATACTTATCACACTGGTAAGGTTTGTAGAAGCAAGGTTATAATTCTAATATTCCTTTTATGATGAAATTTATTGTATATGTGTAAATACATATATACATGCATATATATATATATTTTTTTTACACGTGTGTATACACACATACACATACACACACACACACACACACACAGCAGACTTTCTCCTCAGGGAAGTCATCAAACAACATAATGCTATCACCTCTTGTGTCCTGGTTGATTACTTTCTGGCATGTAAGCCTACAGACAGATGTTCTACAATTCTATCTGTATCTGGAAAAGTATTTTATGAAATTTATTGTTTCATTCCCCAATTTATGGGTTCCTAGTGACTACCTGCAATTATTTCAAGGTGAATATTTAGCATTATTAATTGTGCAACCCATGGTTTTTACTCTAATTACTCAGACTTTAATTTTGGAGTCTTGCAGATTTGAGTTAAAAGGAGTATGGCATATTGGATTCCTAAATAAGGAAATTCAAAAAGAACAGGTTGTAATTACATAACTTATTCCAATAGGAGTCAATCATCCAGTGAGAAAAAAGTTGGAAACTTGTACCTAGATTCTCATTACTCACTCTTATTCTCTCTCCCTTTAGCTCTTCCTCATCCTTTATCTCTTTCTTCATCTCAATAAATGCATACCGAGTACTCACAATGTTCCAATCACTGTTTTAGGTGCTAAAGATACACACAGTTATCAAGAACTCATATCTGGACCTTAGACCTTACTAAGGAAAAGTAGACAATAAATATGCCAACAAATAAACAAGATAATGTAAGATTGATTAGTGGTATGAAGGATACAAACAGGATGCTGTGTAAAAGCAGAGAGAACTTGGTGGAGTAGCTAAGGTAGACAGGGTGCCTTTCAAAACTATACTGTAAGAAGACATTTGAGCCAAGACCTGAGATGAGAGGAATCATCCACAAGTGGCTCTAGCATAAGGGCTTCCCAGGTATTAGAGAACAGGCTGGAGCAACAACAAAGGTTCCAAGTAGGAAACAGTTTGTCTTATTCAAGGCACAGAAAGGACTGTGGGAACTTAAGTCTGACAAGCAAAGGGGAAGCAGCAGGAGATCAAAGTAGAAGGTTTAGATCAAAACTTAGCCCTACAATTACAACAATAACTTCAACATTTACATAAATACTCTAATCTTCCCAGTTCTAAAATGAGAATGCTACTTCCTTCACAGGCTAATGAGAGAATTACAGCCTAAATAAATTTATACAAAATGGCAAGGGAAAATCTAAAATGGACATTCACTCTCTCCATGACCTTCTTGATCTAGTTGACTAGAATCCTAATATTTCTTATCTCACTAAGAAATACTGTTTATTTTTTAATATAAGAACATCTTTTCTATACTTCTGCATGATCATTGTTACTAAACTGTTAAATCAACTCAATATTAATAAGTAATATTAATAAATATTGATCACTTACACAACAATGGAATAGATACCAAGAATGGGGAGCAGGTAACAAAAAGATCATGTCTCACTCATATCAGAAACAAAAACACAGAAATGATCATATTGTAATAAGAGTTTAATGAAATGGGCAAAAAAATCAACCATTAAAAATGTATATAACAAAAATTTTTAAAAGTTGATCCTGTTATGGTAGCATGTGTCTGTAATTCCAGGTACCAAAAGCCTGAGTCAGGAGGACTAGAAGTTCATCTGCCTAAGCAACATAGGGAGACCCTGTCTCAAGAAGCATCATGATGGCCCCCTGGTTCTGACAAGGTTCACATGGGGCCAGGAATGGACCTGTCCCAGGTTCTTCTCCTAGATGTCTGGGGCCACAGATCCATTCAATGGTTATTTCAAATTCTCTGAATTTGTAACTGAAATGAATCATCCATGGACTTAGTGAGTCACCTGTGGAGTCAGGGATACCCTAGTAGAGAGGGTCAAGTACAATCTTCTGACATTACTTTCCCCAGACCAATATGTTTAAAATAGTATCCCATCCTGGAGAACACACATTTGTCCTCTACTAAGTGTATCACTTCACCTTGAGCTCACACCTGTGGCTTTAGAAAGTGTACCCTATAATCCGCATGAACCGAAGAATCCACTGGGCAGCAAAGGGTGTGAGTGTGGGTGGGGGTACAGTAGGCCTCAATCTACAGGAACCCCTCCTAAACACCAGACCAATCTGAAGCCACAGGAGCATAAAATATGCATCTGCAGAATCACTTGGGAAAGACAGCATAAGGATGGGCACCAACACTGGAGACACAGGAGATACCCTAATCTAGGGTGAGAAAACTAGGGCATAGAAATCTATGCCAGTGCCCCATTCATTGGCATGTAGTCTTCAGTTGCTCTCATGAGTACTTCATATAGAGACAGTTATAGTTTGGCCTGCAGAGGCCTGCCACCCCTTACTATCTGCCTTTATGGAGAAAGTAAACAACTTGTGCCTACTTTATACCCTTATATGATGCTGGATCCTCAAGAGTTAGATGAGGCTAGGATCCAAGGTCAGAAGTCTATAGATGCTACTACAGAAATGTATAGATGTACCATTGCTGTTAGGGGACAGACAGATGAGGAGGGTGGGAACACACGTTTAGAGAATAATTCTATGAAATGTCCCACTGTGCTGATTCCCACATGCTTTCTTCACCCCCACATGCTTTCTTTGCCAAAAACCAATTTACCTGCAGCCCTGACTAACCAAAGTGGAAAGAATATGTCTTATTCTTCAGCAAACTATTATCTACAAGGAAATTCAGGCAGGAAGTAACATTGACAAGAATAACCCAAGTTATGTGTCCCTTCACAGACCAGATTCTGGAAGATAAAGATAATTCCTCCTAACCATAAAACCTGTAAAAATGATTAAGAATCCAGATAGAACCAGTCAGCATGGGCCAAGGTGACAGAGTTGTCATGGCAAAGCAGACTTGAAATTCTGATGTCACCCTGCTGTCAGTCAAGAGCCAAGAGGTGGGCCTGGTGGGACTCTCTGGAAACTTTCCTGCCCCCACCCCCCAAAGAAAGAACTGGAGCACAGGAGAGTGCTCTTTGTCTCTCCCCTCTGAGAGGACCCACTCTCTCCCTTGAGAATGTCCCTTTTCCTACTTTGAGCAATGTCTGAAACCTTTCTGAGTTGATCAAAAGAATCAGGGTTTGAAGATGGGGGTCTTCCAGCTGCCTCAGTTTTTAGGAAGACCCCCAGCTGTATAACATCACCAGGGTCATTAGAGAAATGAGGCCCCTGCTCTTGCTTTAGGATCTTGGGTGAGGTGGGGGATGTTTGCAGGGTATGTCCTCAGGCAGAGGCATATGGTGCCAGGTGGTCCTGGTGGAGGTTAGGGTCCCTAGGAGGAAGGGAACTAGGGAGGCCCTGGATGGGGCGTGGCTAGATGAGAAAAGGAGTGAAGGGAGGTGAGCTGGGTGGTGGCTCACTGAATCACAGAAAAGTGATTGTGGCTGTTGGCTGGTGAGGCTCTGTGGGCGCATGTGCTGAGATCCCCAGGCAAAGTGTGGTGGGAAGTTCAAGAGTCAACAGCCTTGGGATGCTGAGGGTTTGCAGTGGGTGAAAGTCTGTAGAGCAGAGCTGGGTCTGGGAGTGTCTGTTGTCCTGACCCTGGGGGGATCACGCCCCTGTGCACGACCACACCTGGTCCTGGGGGTTGTGGCTCTGGCTCCGCTTCCTGGCTGCGAGATGTCACCAGAGACTGCCAGCCTGTGGTCTCCTTCCCTATTGTCTCTCCCACCTCCTGCCCTTTTCTTTCTCGCTCCTCTCGAGGGCCTCAGGAGAAGAGCCAGACACTTGCACCAGGTGGGACTGACCCTGCAGGGGCGGTGGAGGGGCCTGGGGAGGGACCCAGGCTCAGTCCTGTGATCTGGTGTCTGGACTGGAACCCTGTCCCAGTGATCCTCTGCCACACCCCTTAAATTGTAATGTGGGAACTCACCGGTGCTGACAGAAAAGAGCCAGGTGAGGGTACCCACATCCATATCTGGACTAGACAGAGCGCAAGAGGGTGCCGAGGTGTGCGGGCCACGCGCGGAACGGGGCGCGTAATCCTTCTGTGCGAGGGAGAGGGGCAGGCCGAGGTGAGGCCCGAGGACCATGCACGGGACAGGGGCGGGGCAAGGTGAGGCGCAGGGACCGCGCCCAGGACAAGGGCGGGCGGAGGTGAGGCGCGAGGACCGCGCGTTGGATGGGGAGCTTGACAGGGCGGGGTGAGGTGAGGCGGGACTGGCACGTAGACCCTTGGTGCGCAGGACAGGGGCGGGAGCAGGGTGCGGGGCCGGTCGCCGGTCTGGGAGGCCTGCTAAGGGCGGGGCAGGTCGCGGAGCGGAGCTTCCCGAGGCTTCTCCTGCCTTTGCTGCAGAGGTTTGGTGATAAATTTCAGACTTTTTACTTAACGGACAGAGGCCGCTTTCCCTAGGTTTCTACACCCGAGTTTCAAGTCTCCCCCCTTTTCTTTCCATAGAAAATGGTTTTATCAAAAACATGTTTTGCAACTTTTTTCCAATCGAGTTTTGCTGCTTTTTTTCCCCTTCATTTTAAACGTGTGTTTAAAAAAGCACAGGAGTTTTGTGTGTAGTGGTGACGTCTTGTCGGGTAACCTCTGCTGTACTGGGGGGGGGGGGAGGTGGACGAGGAGAAAGTGCTCATTTCGAGCCTGGAAGCTGGATCAGGCGAGCTGGGGCGGAGAAGTCGGCCCTGCTTAGTCAGGTCCAGCACACTCCCAGCTGTTTGCCACCAAAGCAGAGACTCCTTCAAGCTTCCGGGCTGGGACTGTGTTTTTGTTCTGATCTGACAATAAGATTGATTGACTGTTGGGCACTGCAGAATCAGAGCAGTAGACGACTAGTACATTTATTTTTCTGCAATCGGACAGGCAAACTCGGAATAGGTTATAGGAACAATGTTCTCACTATGAAAAGGAGAGCTGGGTTAATGCTTATTTTCAAAGCAAATATGAGCCCATATACATTCAGTTGTTCTCAGTTTATATCTTAAAATAATACATATTCAAGATAGTCCCAGACCATCGAGTTGTACAGGTACTTTTCTTTTTAACTCTGTAAGGCAATGAATGGAATGACTGACAATTTATATGTAAGTAGCTGTCTGTTGATGAAGATAAAGAAAGTCTCCTGTTAGTTATTTTAACCAAACAAAAAACAAAACTTTGGAATAACCATATGTGTATGAACCTCTATACAATTTCTTAGAATAAATTGCTGTGCAAATTGATCCAATTTAAAACTGCATCATTTCATCGGGGCAATTTTTTTGTAAAAACTTGTAATTGTTAAGGCCCAGCTTTGGAAAGGGAAGTGGAACTGTTACTATGCTAGGAGTGCTAACTGGTACAACGATTTTTAACAGAAAAGTGACATTATTCATCAACTTCCGGGGGGAGGGGTGATACATTCTCATGTGCTAAGACTTCCTGGGAGGATTACAAAAATCTAATCAAACTTTATCTTGAGTGTGTGGCTAATACCAGAGGATACAGGCTTGCATGGGGGAGACACTTTATGCATACTATAAGTTATATTTTAATTGTTTGCTCATGAAATGTGAGGATGTGATATATATATATATATATATATATATATATATATATATATATATATATGTGTGTGTGTGTGTGTGTGTGTGTGTGTGTGTAGCAGGGATTGAACCCAGGGGTCGTTTAACCACTAAGTCACATCCCAAGCCCTTTTAATATTTTATTTAGAGACAGAGTCTCACTAAGTTGTTTACTTAGGACCTTGTTAAATTGCTGAGGCTGGCTTTGAACTTACAATCCTCCTGCCTCAACTCCAGAGCTGCTGGGATTACACGCATGCATCATCACACCCAGCTTTCTTTTTTATTTTTAGTTGGCTGAGCCTTTAATTTTTATAATTTTTTAAAAATGGATAACATTGTATGTATTTTTATGTACAATATGATGCTTGAGGTATGTATATTTATTTCAGTTTTCCTAGTTAACTTTGTCCTGTGAGTTTTTCCAAGAGGCATCCAATTCAGAAAGTCCCATCAGACTATCTGGATTGGTCTCTCTGCTGCAGCTGTTGAACCACTAGTGCCGCTGTATGCCCAGGATTGCTACAGCTGCCCGGTAAATATTAGAATTTTATAGTGTTCCCTGGGCCAAAGCATAGGCCAAACACCAAGATATGCACATCTTTTGCTGTGGGCTCTTTTTTTTGCTTACAGTTGCTACAGTTAATCCAGTTCTGCAAGTTCTCCCAATTTTTTTTTGGGGGGGGTGGCAAGAGAGGGGCCTGCCTCTTGTGAAGAGCCCCAAAATATCAGTGAAGCTGAATGTCCACCTCCACCTCACATTTTCCACTGTAAAAGCTCTTATGTGTAGGGGGATGTGTGTGGTTTCATTCCAGCTGGGTGACGGACAGCATGGGAAAAGCTGTTTCACTTACCCTTTGAATCCTGCATTTCTTGAGAAACGTTGTCTAGGCTCACTCCCAGGGTAATGTTCTTGTCTTTGGAAATTTGCTGGGTGAATTTGTATGAATGGGGCAGGATGAAGCTGAAGCACTCCTATTTGTCGATCTTCCTGATGCTACCCATACTAATTATCTTTGAGTAGTTAACATACATGTAAGTTTGTTTGTTTGTTTGGGGTACTGGGAATTGAACCCAGGGGCACTCAACTACTGAGCCACATACCCAGCCCTTTAGACACAGAGTTTCACTGAATTGCTTAGGGCCTCACTAAATTGCTGAGGCTGGCTTTGAATTTGCAATCCTCCTGCCTTGACTCTTGAGCTGCTGGGATTACAGGTGCCATTGCACCTGGCTATATATTACTGATTTTCAAATGGTCTGTGTTATGGTCTAGATGTGGTATCCCCCCAAAGCTCATGTGTAAGACAATGCAAGAGGGTTTGGAGGAGAAATGATTGGGTTATAGCCTTAATCCAGCCAGCGAATTAATACCTGATGGGATTACTGAGTGATTACTGAAGGACAGTGGGGTGTGGCTATGGGGTATATATTTGTTTCTGGCAAATATTTCTCTCTGCTTTCTGATAACATGAGAGCTGCTTCCCTCTGTCACACTCTTGTGCCATGAGCTTCGAGGAATGGAGCTGGCCTTCTGTGAAATAAGACCTTGGAAATTGTGAGCCCTTAAATAAACCCCTTTTCCTCCTCTACAGTTGTGCTGGTTGGGTCTTTTAGTCATAGCAGTGAAAAAGCTGACTAAAACAATCTGTGATCAGTATGAATCAATTTTGCAGTCAGAAATTACAATAATTAGTTATAAACCATCCCTTTAGTGTCTGGTTCTTTCCATTTTTTTCTGATCACCATCTCTTGCTTCAAACTGGGTGCTCCTTTTGTATTGACATTCATGTTTGTCAGCTTCAAGCACTGAATGATTTTCTGCCTTACTTCAGTTTGAACAATAATTCTAGAGTTCAGCCAAAAGGAGTGAATCTTGGACTTAGAGGAAGAGAATAGACCTGATAATAGGAGTGCCCCTGGGGAGAGCCAAGATAATGACAGTCCTCAGTATTCTAGTAAATTCTAATTTCCTGTGCAAATAAGTTCCATTCCTGGGCTTTGATGAATGTGCAGACAATAAGATTGGCCACTGTTGGAACTGTGTTATGTGTTAGGAGCCATGTGTGAACTGTATGCAAACTGTACAGTGTTGGAGCCATTAAGGCAGGGAAGTCAGTCTTCCAGGACTCCTGGGTAGAATTCTCTAGTTGGAGATATCCCAGATCATGCTGGGATCCTGACCTGGCTCTAAGCTCCTGTTCAAACACAGCCACTGGAAATAGGCATAACCTGCCAAGGATAAACAACCTGTTTGTCTCCACTCTCATCCTGTCCACCTTCCCGCCCCAAGGAAATCTCTATCTATCCCCTTTGTTCTGTACCACTATAAATAAGCAAGCATGGGCTTTTTCTTTGTTAGAAGTCAGACCCCTCTGGTCAGCTAAACAGGTCATGACATTGCTTTGAAAATATATAATTCTTGCCTTTTGCTTTTATTTCACAGCAGTCCATCCCTCTGATGGGTACCCACTTCCTCACCCAAGGAGGATGTGAGCGACGTGTGGTAATGTGTTATGGGCAATGGGCACAGGCCAGTCCAAATTCTGAGAGATTTCTTAGCCTGATAATTACTGCCATTTGGGCCAGATAGTTCACACCCTCTACCCAGTTGTAATAGCCTAATTTGCCTCCAGAAAGTGCCAAATGTTCCACTGATGGACAAAATCATCTGTAGTTGAGAAGTGCTGGTTTAGAGGAGAGTTCTAGAAGGACTACCTAAGTCTTCTTGTTATGAGACTTGGAAAATATAATTTTTTGTAAAAGATTCTTGAACCAGTTTTCAAGACAAATTGTGAGAACTCCAAGAGGAAACAAGTGTGCTCCTCCAGCTCTTAAATAGGCTTCCTATGTTGGGTGTACAGGGGCAACAACATTTACCTGTTCAGATGATCTCATGTGTTTCATACTGACATGAATGGTAGACTAATCTTTTGAAAATATTAGGTAATATTTACTTATACAATTTTACTTTTTATTAAGAAATAGAAATTTTTGATATTGGAAACTGAATCCAAAGGCACAGTACCACGGAGCTATACTGCCAGTGCTTTGAAATTTATTTATTTTTGATACAGTCTTCCGAACTTGCTTAGCCTCACTAAGCTACTGAGGCTGCAGGCTGACTCACAATAAGGGGAGGTTCTCGGGATTAGACACAGGTAAATGGGGAAACAGAGGGGGGTGGGAGAAGGAAAAACAGTATGAATCAGACATAACTTTCCTATGTTCATATATAAATACATGAACAGTGTAACTCCACATCATGTAAAAACCGCAACAATGGGAAGTTATACTCCATGTATGTATGATATGTCAAAATACGTTCTACTATCATGTATAATTAAAAAGAGCAAATAAAAATACTAAAAATAAATAACTAAAACAAAACAAAAATATTATAAGAAAAAAAAGATGCCATTTTTTAAAAAAAAAAGTTGCTGAGGTTGGTTTTGAACTTGATCCTTCTGCTTCAGCGTATCCAGTCACTGGGAACTTCACTGGTAGTTTTAGAGAAGACTGAGAAGTATGCATTGGGAAGGGGCATTTGTGTGGTGAGTTACTCACTGGCCATGCCAAAATAATACAGAATAATGATTTGGAGAGCAGTGGTGTCACTCTAGGTCCAATTGTGAAACTAAAACTAAAGTAATTTATAGAGGCAATGTTTAGTACGAGGAATTATTAATTCTAACAGTGATTATCTATTGAGAGGGAAACAGCTCTAAAGATTCATAGATGATGTGTCTGGGGAGCAGCCCTTATCCCCAAGGCTGCGGCAGAGCCCTTAAGGAAAGAATATCTGAAAGAGCCTCCTGCCCACCTCCAGGACTTCAGATCCAATCTTTCTTGGACAGAACATGCCTTGTTCCTCTGGGTTGCAATGAAGGTTGCTAAGAGTCTTTTGTGCCAGGTGTCACAACAAGATGTTAATATATCCACATGTCACTTCACTCTATGGCCTTAATCATTTGTGTCATAATATCTAGTGAGTTAGCAGAGTTGACTTGTGGTTTCTGTCCATCAGTAACTTAATTATATACAAAAACAAGTGTGAATACATAGATAAACCTCATTAAATCAAGATAAATATCCTTTTAAATCATCTTCCTCTATAAATAAGGAAAATGTCTACAGGCTTTCCAATTCCACTCAAATGGAGGATAGTTTGTTGGAAAGAGTGGCAGAGTAGAGACAGTCATCTAAGGACACTTCTTGCCACCAAGGGTGGTCTGATGATGTTGCCTTCCCATGGTCCACAGAAGACATAGTAGATGATGGAACAGCTTCTACACATTAAGGAAAACTATTAACCTGTGTTATATTTTCTCAGAGAGCAAATAACTCCTCAACCAAAGATCTGGAGCCAACACCCACCAGATTCTCCAGATCTGAGGCACTGCCCCACTCAGGAGGAGACTCCTATGTGTCCCTCCTCTCACTGCACTGCTGTGCTACCTACAGTGGCCTCCTCTACTCAGCAGCAGTCATTCCAGCACTACTGTGGAATGGGCAGTGCTCAAGGCTAAGGAAGGCCATTACTTCTGTGGAGAGATATCAGTGGCCAGGGGCTTGGGTGAAACTGGTGGGACACCTGTCCTAAGGCCCTACCAGACTGAGACAGCACCACCCAAAGGCCAGAGGACAGACTATTTCTCACCTTTCATGGTGTCTGTTGATTTCCTATACAACTTGATGGGCATGAAGATGATGATGACTGACGACTAAAATTAAGACAATGATGATCCCTAAGCTGGTCACTGAAACAGATGAGGTACGTGGAGACCCACTGGTAACTGGGACTGTTGATGTTGGTGCTAAAACAAACAAAAGAGCAAAATCCCTGTCAAAATTAAAAATATCCATTGTTCAGCACCTGTTTTCCCCATACAGTGCATTCAACTCATATATACTGACTCATCATGGGACAATTATTCTACCAGGTCCTGGGGGTACAGAGATGAACAGAGGTTGTGCTATGTCCTTATACAGCTCACATTACAACTGGAGAGGACAGCAAAAGTCCATCCAATTTGTTGTAACAAGAGAAGGCCTGGAAGTTTACAGAAATATATATATATATATATATATATATATATATATATATATATATATATATATATATATATATATACCTGGGAACTAGTTGGCCGACCATTAATGACTGCATCATTGATTAATGGACAATGGGGGCTTCTGTAAAGAAGAGACCTTGGGAGGTGAGATGAGAAAGGAGGCTAGTGACAAATCCACATGGCTATCACTGATTGTCCAGTCAAGAAGCCGATGAAGAAGTCAGTCATTCAGCCCATCAAATTTTCCATTATATGCACATGCTCACACCCCACAGGGAAGTCATCAGACCTTTAAAGAGAATTCCCACATCTTTCCCATCCTGCTGAGTTTCATAGTAACTCAGCTCTCTACCTGGCATTTCCTCCAAGTGCTCTGAGAATTCCCCGAGCCACTGATTGCAATCTCCCATGGAGACCTTCCTTAAACGTTCTGTCAGTTCTTTCTCATTCTCCAACTTCTCCTTGATTCCTCTGGCTCTAGGATTAATCACTGTCCACTCCATGTGCATCACATTTAAGTAGAGAGATGGCTGTCCATCAATGCTGAAATTCCAGAATGAACCAATGTGATTTTTTCCTTCAAACTGACAAGACATCTTGGCCTGCAGGGTGAGATGACCTGCAATACACAACAAAACTATCATCTTTCACTCTTGATAGATTCATCACCTCCCAATAAGTTGAGCATTTCTCTGCACATTTAGAGGCCTGTATTCTTTTCTTCCAGATTTGCCCTTTCTTGCCCATTAAGCCCCATATCCCTCTAAGGCTGGGCCAATGTTAATCTCTTTTACACAAATACATCCAGAGCCTTCTCCACATGTACACTCCATCCCTTCCTCTCTCCTGTTTTATCTCTTCACCCCATTCCATACTTACCCATGGTCTTATTTTTTTTCCAAGTCCATGTCAAGCAGGATCATCCTGAGATCTTGCCTCAGTTCTCTCAGCATTTCGGTCAATTGTGTCCATGTTTTGGTGGCATTCACCTCCCTTCCCAGGTGACCCAAAGGTTTGATCTTATTGCTCTCACAGTCATACTGAAGGAAAGCAGTCTTATCCACTGAGCCCTGCACTTCACACCAGGACTCCCCAGGTCTGCACTGAGATTTGACAGTGAAGTTGAGGCAAAGAGAGTGAGTAACTGTGAGAGAAACATGGATATGAGGTTCAGGACAGGGAGAAGAGGGCCATTAGTTTCCATCCTTTTGTGACTCTCAGACTCCCTCTGAAGGGCC
The DNA here is from genome assembly GCF_052094955.1 of Ictidomys tridecemlineatus. Classification (NCBI taxonomy): domain Eukaryota; kingdom Metazoa; phylum Chordata; class Mammalia; order Rodentia; family Sciuridae; genus Ictidomys; species Ictidomys tridecemlineatus. The sequence goes on from NW_027521284.1 coordinate 166,609, forward strand.
AGGCTGGCAGATAGAGGACTCTTTATCCTAGACCCCCTCAATCTTCTAGATCCTTATTTTGGTGTCACATTTAACTGAGATTGTAGGATGCTCTTGTTCTATCAGGGACCCCTCACAGGCACAGTGTTACCAGGAGAAAATCTGAAAGCACTTTCAGTGACCTCTACTAACTTTTGGGTACAAAAAATACAAGATGGTATCTGTCCTCCTGAAACTTAAAACCTAGCTGAACAGTCAGTATTTCCAATAGAGAGAAAAAGGAGGCATCAGGGATCACAGGTCAATTCATCATGGTCTTGGTGTTCAGGCAGATCATCATGGAGTAGATACAGGAACATGGCAGCAGAGGGGAGCTGCCACACAGGAGCACAGAACCTAGTCTGGTGTCCTAGGCTGGTGCCCTATGAGCTGATCATCAGATTCCAGGGAACCTCTCTAGCCAAACCACACCCTTTCCCCATTCTTTAGAAGAGGTATCCACTTATCTGTGCCCAGCATGGAGCCCCAATCTCTTCTCTCTGTTCCCAACCAGTTCTTTTTTATTTTTTATTTTATTTTTAGTTTAGATGGACATGAAACCTTTATTTTATTTATTTATGTAGTGCTGAGGATCAAACCCAGTACCTCACACATGCAAGGTAGGTGCTCTACCATTGAGCTACAAACCCAACCCCTAACCAGTTCTTGCTAACACTTATGACTCACAGTCTTCCAAGATTCTACTAGCAGCATAAGTAGCAAAAGAAGATAGCTACTGGAATATACTGGAGACTTTCTATTGAGAATAAGTCTCAGAGAAATGCGCAAAATTAGCCTCTAGGGTGTGGGCATGCCCCAAACCTACCATTGGAGGACTAAGGACCAGTCTATTGAAACTCAATGAAGAAAAAGGTTGTTTGAGGCATGTTTAGCAGGTAATGCAAAACAGAATTACTTATTAATAGAATTCTAAAAATTAGAAATGCAGATGTTAAAAAACAAAATTCACTGTGAATACCCAGTCTCTGTAGGGGAAGCAGAGCTTGCTGGAGGTTATATGAGTTCCTTCCTTCTACATACTGCTTCTCCTCTTTTCCCTGCCTCTTTTGCTATCTGCTTTCTTCCCATGTCTGTATTTTTTCCCAACCTCACTCTCCTCTGTCCCATTACCTCTAACCTTTCAAACCCGTCTTCTTAAAGACTGAGATCCATTTGCATTCAATACCCCACAATGAGAGATTCAGTCAATACAGACACGAGCCCTAGAGCCCCAGAATTACCTTTTTGGTTGAGAAATAGAGGCTGACAAAGATGATCACTTTCAGGTGGATAATGATGAAAATGAACACAAGTAATTTTTAAGAATGGTCTTTTGATGGGTGGTGCAAAGAATGAACTGCACCTTGCTGAAACAAAGGCAATGGATTATGAAGGCAGTCCCAGTAAGGCAATGGTGGCAGTTTTGAAAAATGTCTGTGCAGTAAATAATTTCCCTTGGGGACTTGAAAATTATACCATGTATGGTCTTGATATGAAGTGTGGTCCCTGGTCTATGCACACTGTGGAGGACGATCCCAGGTCAGAAGCATAGAAGGATGTCAAGCTCTTTAGTGAATATGAAAAGCAGTTGGACCCTAGAAGCAGTAGTAAGGTTCAACAGAAAGCAGTAAAACTTGTTGCTACTAAAGATGATGATTTTGTTGATGAAGAAACTAAATAAAAGCACTAGTGAGGAAACCTCTTTGTGACTCTTCAGCTAAAAATGCACAACAATGACATAAGAACAGGGAAGATGAAAAACCACTGACACCTAGATCAAGAGGTCAAGAATCCTCCAGAACACAGGGAAAAACTCCTGAAAAACCAAAGACCCACTTCTGCCAAAGCAAAAAAACAGAAATAAAAGAAAGTACAAAAGGGTCCTTCTCTTCCCAAAATGGAAGCCAAGTTCTTCAATTATGTGGAGAGATGTTTCTGGATGATTGATCTGGAGGCTATTCAAGATCTCTGGTATTGGAGGAAGTTTCTTTAAGAAAATACCAGTTTGTCAAAAGTTTCTGTCTTAAATCTCTAGATACATATGATCTACTAAATTGAATCAGGAGGGCATAGAAAATTTGAATGTACCAATTTCAAACAATGATATTGAAGACACCATCAAAAAGCTATCAACAAAGAAAAGCCTAGGACCAGATAGGCTCTCAGCCAAAATATACCAGAACTTCAAAGAAGAACTTACACCAAATTATTTCATGAAGTAAGAAAGAAGAGGGACCTTCCCAACTCATTCTATGAATCTAATATCATCTTGATACCAAAACCAGACAAAGACACTTCAAGGGAAGAAAATTTCAGATCAATATACCTGATGAACATAGATGCAAAAATTCTTAATAAAATAATTGCAAGTAGCATATCAAAACATATTAAAAAGATACTGCATCATGATCAAATGTGGTTAATTCTAGTGCTGCAAGGTTGTTTCAACAGATGGAAATCAATAAATGTAATTCAATAGACCTAAAGACCAGAATCATATGATTCTGTGAGTACATGCAGAAAAAGCATTTGACAAAAATCAGCATCCATTTGTGCTCAAAACAGGATAAAAATAGGGATAATAGAGACATAGCTTACCATTGTAAAAACTATCCATGCTAAACCCAAGCCAACATCATTCTAAATGGGGAAAAATGAAAGCATTCACTCTAAAAACTGAAACAATACATGGATGCCCTCTTTTTCCTACTCCTATTCAACGTAGTTCTTGAAACCCTAGCCAAAGCAATTAGACAAAAGAAAGAAATTAAAGGAACATAGATAGGAAAAGAAGAGCTCAAACTATTCCTATTTGCCAAGACATGATTCTACATTTAGAAGACCCAAAACTCCACCAAAAAGCATCTAAAAGTTATAAATGAATTCAGCAAAGTAAGAGGGTTTAACATTAACACCCATAAATCAATTGCATTCCTACACACCAATGATGAATCAGCTGAAAGAGAATTTAGGAAAACTATTCCATTCACAATAACCTAAAAAAAAAGAACAAACAAAAACTTGGGAATCAATCTAACAAAGAGGTAAAAGTCCTCCACAATGAAAACCATAGAATACTAAAGAAAGAAACTGAAGACGACCTTAGAAAATGAAAAAAAAATCTTCCATGTTCTTGGATAGGCAGAATTAATATTATCAAAACAGCCATGCTACCAAAAGTCCTATACAGATTTAATGCAAGTCCTATTAAAATTCCAATGACATTCTTCATAGATATAGAAGAAGCAGTCATAAAGTTCAGTTGGAAAAATAAGAGGCCCAGAATAGCGAAAGCAATCCTTAGTGAGAAAAGTGAAGCAGGAGGCATCACAATACCAGACCTTGTATTGTACTACAAAGCTGTAGTAATGAAAACATGATGGTATTGGTATAAAAACATTTATGAAGAACAGTCCAGTATGAAGGGAATATACAGAATAGAAGAGACAAACAAATAGAAGAGACAAACCCACATATATACAGTTATCTCATACAAGATAGAGGCATCATGAACATAAATTAGAGAAAAGACAGCCTCTTCAACAAATGGTGCTGGGAAAACTAGAAATCCATACATAGCAGAATGAAATTGACCCCCTATCTCTCACTTTGCACAAAACGCAACTCAAAGTGGATCAAGGACCTTGATAGTAGAGCAGAGACTCTGTGCCTAGTAGAAAAAAATATAGGCCCAACTCTCATCATGTCAGCTTAGGAACCAAATTCTTCAAGAAGACTCCTAAAGCACAAGAAATAAAATCAAGAATCAATAAATGGGATGGCATTAAACTGAAAAGCCTTTTCTCAGCAAAGGCAACAATTAAGAACATGAAGAGAGAGTTTATAGAATGGGAGAAAATATTTGCAACTTGTACCTCAGAGGATCATATTCCAGGATATACAAAGAACTCAAAAAACTTAAAAAACAAAATATATAAATGGGCAAAGGAAATGAACAGGCACTTCACAGAAGAAGAAATCCAAATGTTCAAAAACTATATGACAACATCTCTAGCAATTAGAGAAGTGTAAATTAAAACTAAACTTAAAACAAAAAAAGATGTCCAGTGTTCCATTTAGGATTTTGGAATTCATCACATCAATAGACTTAAAGAATAGAATCAGGAAAAGGCCAGGAAATATATTCTTTCTTAGAGTTTTCTGAAGGAATACAGCCTTACAAAGAAATGATTATTGATTATAACCCTGTGAGAGTTTGGTGTTTACATCTTCAGAACAATGAAAGAATATATATATGTAATTTATTACAGTAGCAATCAAAATCTGGCACAGTGTGTTTAAATAGGTCACAGAATGAGGGGAGGGGAAAAACTCAGGTTGAGAAGGTTCAGGACTGTTCCAGCAGGTGGAGGTATTACAATTTTAAATAGATACCTTTACAAACAAAATGGTTAAAGGGGGAAATATATATATATATATATATATATATATATATATATATAATATGACAATTTTAAAAATTAAATAAAGAATAAATGAATAAAGGATTCAAAAGGGGGAGGCATGGAAAGGTGTGTCACCTGAGAACTAGATGTGAGAATGACACAAGTAGATTCCTCAGGGAAGAACAGTACAGTCTGAAAGGATGGCAGTGCAAAGGCTCTTAGGCTAGAGAATTCTGCAATATGCTGAAGACCAGCGAGTAAGCACTGGGGTAGGGACTAAGTGAGCAGGGGACAGAGTAGGGAATGGTTGGCCTGACTATAGAGATACCTAGGCCTTTGGTTTTTACTCTGATCATATTCAAGTGACAAATACAAGGGCTATGTGCCTTATTCAAGTTTCTTCATCTATTTGGTGAGACAATTCAGCAGAAGGATTATTATAGCCTGAATATTTGAGTTGCCCTCAAATTTATATGTTGAAACCTAATCAACAATGTGTATTAGGGATTTAGGATAAAGAGAGAGAAATATGGAATCTTAAGGGAAACACCCTCAATCCACTGAAGTGCAAAATCATGCCACCGAGATGCAGAAGACACAGTTGCAAACCTTGGCCCATGCCCTTGTAAAATGAGGGAAATACACAAGTGCAGAAAAACTTGGGAGAAATTTTGCAGCCCCACCCTGGATCCACCTCCACTCCAGCTTCTAGTACAGCTCATCTCTAAATATTGGGCCTCCAGCCCAAGTCAGGGCTGCTCCTCACTCAAGTCAGCTGCGTTCTCCCTTGGATGTGTATCTACTTTCCTAAATAAAGCCCAGTCTATGTCTTTGTCTGGCTCATGCTGAAATTCTTCTCTGATGCATATGCCAAGGACCCAGCTAGTCCTGAGATGAGTCAGCCTGCTTCTGGGAATCCTCAGACCCCTTCTCCAGAAATTTCTTCTCCTGTGACAAAGTCATTGGTTGTTGGGAGTGGTGACTGAAGTATGGGTCTTGAACTGTCCTGTGACAGAGGTGATGCCTCTCTTGGGAACTCTCAGGGAGAAGGTGCTATTGAGATAGCCCAGTTGCTGTGGTGACAATAGGAGGTTGTTAGCCACAGAGTTATCCAGTTCTTGACCTTGAGGTTCAGATGCCAGCTGTTCAGGGGTAGAAAGTTATGGGTGCAAGCTAATTATTATAATTGGGCTGCTTATAGCTATGATCTTGATTCTGCTTGCTTTAAAGAAACTTTCTCACAAAACCCTTTTAATGATGAAACATAATAAATGTGCTGAGCTGACTCATGGTCACTGCACTCCTCCAGAGTGTAATATCTACCAGGTCCCAGCTTTTTCTCTCCCTCTGTGTCTGTCTTTTTTTTATGGTGCTAAGTATGAAATCCAGGACCTGTACATGCAATGCAAGCACTCTACCATCTATTTGTCTTTTCTAATCCCCTATTGCCCCTCATCTGGTTTCCTGAATTAACTGCAGTGCAGGTCGCAGCATTAGGCCATGAAGATGGAATCCCTTAAGAATAAAATTAGTTTGCTTTTAAATGAGAAGGTAGGGGTTGGGGTTGTGGCTCAGTGGTAAAATGCTTGCCTTGCACATGTGAAGCACTGGGTTTGATCCTCAGCACCACATAAAATAAATAATTAAATTAAAGTTATTATATCCATCTACAAGTAAAATATATATATAAAGACAAAGTTGCTGTAGGGATTCCCCTTGCCCACTTTTGCAAAGAATGAGTTCTGTGTAGTCAAATAATGATGAGACCTATGAATGGGGCAACTCCAGAGTTCACCAAGGCCAGAGTGCACCTTCTGGGCTGGGATGCTAGTTTTCCTAGAACATTGTGCACTCGCTCCATTTCCAGGCCACTTCCAAGATGGGTGTGGGGAATGGGAATGGGTCATGTTAACATGCCATAAATCTCACTGTTCTTATTGAAATTTGGCCATTTTTCTTGAATAAATGCTCCTCACGTTGGTGTAAGTTTTGATTGATTTTCAGAGGGAGGCCTGACAAAGCTGATTGTTGAAAACATTTGTACCTGTTATCAATAGTTCTATGAGGAACAGATTTTTAGGCATCCTCACTATACCATTCCACAAGGCCTGGACTTAGACCAGGATAAAAAGCTTCTTCACATCAAAGGAAACAATTTTCAGTGTGAAGAGACACTGAACTGAATGGAAGAAGATGTGTGTAAATGGCACATCTGATGAGAGGTTAATATCCAGACTACATAAGGAACTAAAAAAAAAAAAAAAAAAAAAAAAAAAAACAACCCAACAACCTGATTAAAAAATGGAGAAAAATCTGAGCAGACATTTCTCAGAAGAGACACACAAATAGCCAACAGGCATATGCAAAAGTACTCAGTACCAAAAATTGTCTTTGAAATGCAGATCATAACTACAATGAGATATCATTTCCCTCCACTAAGAATGGTCATTATTAATACACAAAAGATAATAAGTGCTGGCTTGGAACCCTTATATACTATTGGTGGGAATGTCAATTCATAGAGCCACTAGGAAAAGCAGTATGGAGTGTCCTCAAAAATTAAGAAATAACACCAGGATATGATCCAGGAATTCCTCTACTGGGTATTAGCCAAAGGAAATAAATATAGTCTATCAAAGACACCTGCACTCCCATGTTTATTGTAGCACTATTCACAGAGGCCAAAGACACCTGCACTCCCATGTTTATTGTAGCACTATTCACAAAGGACAAAGAACAGAAACAATCTACTGATGAACAGATAATGACCATGTGATACAAAACATACACTGGAATACTATTCATCCATAAAATGGACAAAATCCTGTTATCTTCAACACAATTGATGGAAATAGAGATCATTATGTTAAGGAAGTAAGTCAGGCACAGGAAGACTAGTACCATATGATCTCACTTGGAGATAGAATCCGAAAAAGTTGATCCCAAAAGTTGAGAATTGAGAATGGTTCCAGAGGCTGTATATGGTAATTGAAAAAGGAGGGCTGGGGAAATGTTGACTGAGGGGTCCTAAGTTACAGTTACAGTTATGTAGGAGTAAGAAGTTCTGGTGTGCTATGGCACAGTGGGGTGACTATAGACAACAACAAAGTCCTGTGTATCTCAAGTAGCTAAAAGAAAGTATTTTGAAAGTTTTCACCATAAAAAATTATAAATGCTTGTAACAACAGACACATTTAACATGATTTAAATCTCACACAGTATTAAAACTTCACATGGCACCTCCTTTAATATATATAATTTTATGTTTATATGTAGCAATTAAAAATAAAACAAAATGAAAAACCTGGCAAGAAGGGCACCAACATTGTCTAGGAGGTCACTGATGATGACTGGTAAGGGCCAAAGTGCTTCCTGGGTGACAACCAGCAACTATTTGGGGATGACTAGGACAGTGGGCAAATCTAGTGCCCCATCCATTTTCATGTTGTCTTTAGTTCCTCTCACAGTAAAGCAGAATTGAGTATTTGATATAGGGACAGGTATAGTGTGTTCTGCAGAGTTGAAAGTGCTTACTGTCTGCCTTTACTGTCTGCAACTTGTGCCTACTTTATACCACTATAAGATGTTGGCTCCCCAAGAGGTAGACTACATAGGCTTAGGATCCAAGGTCAGGAGTCTATAGATGCTCCCACAAGAGAAACGTATAGATAGCACCTTTGCTGTTAGATAGTTGACAATGGTGGGAACATGATGTCAAGTGAATAATTTAATAATAATTATAAAATGTCCCACTGTGCTGACCCCCATATGCTTTCTTTGCTAAAAAGCAATTTATCTAACTCTGCTGGACAGGATATGTCACATTCCTCAGCAAAGTACCTGTTATCTGGAAGAAATTTAGGCAGAAAATAATGTTGATAAGAGGAACCCAAGTTACTTTGAAGGGAGAGCTATGTGAAGGGGGGTTTCACAGAACAGATTTTGGAATATAAAGATAATTCCTTCTAACCATAAAACCTATAAAAATGATTAAAATTCCATTTAGAACCAGTCAGCATGGGCCAAGGAGAGAGAGTTGTCATGGCAAAGCTAACTTGAAATCTGATGTCACCCTGATGTCAGTCAAAAGTCAAGAGGTGGGCTGGGGTTGTGACTCAGAGGTAGAGCGCTTGCCTAGCATATGCAGGGCCCTGGGTTCGATTCTCAGCACCACATAAAAATAAATAAAATAAAGGTATTGTGTCCCACTACACCTAAAGTGTGTGTGTGTGTGTGTGTGTGTGTGTATATATATATATATATATATATATATATATATATATATATATATATATACATGTATATATATATATATATATATATATATGTATATATATACATATATATATATATATATATATACATGTATATATATATATATATGTATATATATACATATATATATATATATATATGCCAAGAGATGGGCCTGGGCAGGAAACTTTCCTGGGATCCCCAATACAACTGGAACACAGGAGAGGCAGGTTGTCTCTTTCCTCTCTGAGAGAACCCACTCTCTCCCTTGAGAGTGCTGCCTTTTCCTTTTCCTATCTCTTCAATAAACTCATTTTTGTTATTCTGGCAAAATGTCTGAAATCTTTAGGACTTGATCAAAAGAATTGGGGTTTGAAGAGGTCTTTGCACTATCTGTTTCTTAGATGACCCCAGCTCTATACCATTACCAAGGTCATACTTGGAAAAATGGGGCCCCCTCCTCTTGTGTTAGGATCTGTGGGTGAGGTGGGGATGTTTGCAGGGTATGGCCTCAGGCATGGGTATATGGTGCCAGGTGGTCCTGGTGGAGGTTAGGGTCTCCTAGGTGGATGGGAAGGTAGGGAGGCCCTGGATGGGGCATGGCTAGATGAGAAAAGCTGTGAAGGGAGGTGAGCTGGGTGGTGGCTCACTGAATCACAGAAAAGTGATTGTGGCTGGTGGCAGTTGAGGCTCTGTGGGCGCATGTGCTGAGATCCCCAGGCAAAGTGTGGTGGGAAGTTCAAGGGTGAAGAGCCTTGGGATGAGAGTCTGTAGAGCAGAGACGGGCCTAGGGATATCTGTTGTCCTAATCTTGTGGGGTCACGCCTCTGTGCACCTGGCCTTGGTGGCTGTGGCTCAGGCATGCTTTGGGGAGACAGCGGTAAGGCTGGGAGACATCACCAGGGATTGCCAGCTTGCATTCTCCTTTCCTCTTGCCCCTCCCATCTCCTGCCCTTACTTTTTTCTTTCCAGCTCCTCTCAATGGCCTGAGGATGAGAACCAGACAAGATAAAACTTAAGGGGTGGCAGAAAGTCATGTGACAGGCATCACGTATGTACACCTGATGGCAGGACTGAGCCTGGGTCCCCTCCTCAGGCCCCTCCACCGCCCCCGCAGGCTCAGTCCCACCTGGTCCAAGTCCTCTTCAGTTGAACTCACCGGTCCGCGCCGGCCAGAAACACTCGGGCAGTAGAAGCAGAGCTAGGGTGACAGAAAAGAGCAGCCAGGTGAGGGTATCCAGAGCCATGTGTGGATTACACTGGAGCGCGAGGGGGTGCCTGTGTGTGCCGGCTGCTTTTTAAAAGATCCGCGGGCGCGGGGGCAGAGAGCGGAGCTGGGCGTGGAGACTTCTATACATTGGGCTAAGACCGGTTTGGAGGCAGGAGGCAGGAGTCAGGACGAGGCGGGAAGCTGGATGCTAGGCGGGTGGCCCATAGCACAGACCTTCTGTGGGCGCAGCTTGAAGAGGGGTGCCGGGCAGTCCCGAGGAGCTGGGGCCAGGGGTCGGAGCTGGGGCCGGGGGGCGGGGCTGGGGCCCTGGAGTGGGGCTCTGGGATCCACCCGGAGCAGGGGGGAGCGGGGTTCGGGGCGGAGTGGGGAGCGGGGAGCAGGGAATTTGTGCATGCTGGTAAGGGTGAGCAGGGGGTGCTGGGAATTTCTGGGTGCGGGGGAGGCGTGGGGGTGTGGGCCGGGCTAGGCACTGTGGTGGGCGTGCATCCTGGAGACTTTCTAGGCCTCCGCTTTAGTACTTTACTGAAATTTCTCTTTTCCTCTTGCCCGAGACTTTTCACTGAAGGGAGTGAGGCCGCTTTCCCTTGATTTCTGCATCATCCTTTCTAGTCTCCGCCCTTTTCTTTTCCATAAAAATGGTTTGATCAAAGTAGAATCACACCATTCGTGCCTTCATACATCTTCATGTACTTCATCATCATTCTAAGTACATGTATGAAGACACGAATGGTGTGATTCTACTTTGCATACAACCAGAGATATGAAAAAAGTGCTCTATATGTGTAGTATGAATTGTAATGCATTCTGCTGTCACATATAACAAAATAAAAATAAATAAACTAAAAAAAATTTTTAAATGGTTTAATTAAAAACATGTTTTGCAAGTCTTTTCGTCCCAAACAAGTTGTGCTGTTTTTTCTTTCTTTTTTTTTTCTTACATGTGTGTTTAAAAAAGCACAGCAGTTTTTTGTCTAGTGGTAACGTCCTGTCAGGCAGCTGTTGCTGTACTTGGTGGGGAGGTGGGTGAGGAGCAGGCGCCCACTCAGATCCTGGGACCTGGCCCAGGGAAGCTAGGGCAGAGAAGTGGGCCCAGCTTAGTCATGTCCAGCACACTCTTCTTTTCTTTGCTACCAAAGCAAGCGACACCTTTAAGCTTCTGAGCTGGGATCATGTTCTTGTTCTAATTTGACAATAAACTAGGTTGATTGTCGGACACTGCAGAATCAGGGGAGTTGATAACTAATACTAGTGGCTTTTCAAATACATTTATTTTTTGACATCAGACAGGAAAACTTGGAATGAGTTTGGGAACACTTCTCGTTAGGGAAAGGTGAGCTGTGTCTAGTATTAATGTTTATTTTCAAAGCAAATATGGAGCCCATATACGTTCAGCTGTTCTTAGTATATATCTTAAAATATTACATCTTAAAGATCCTCCCAGACTAGCTCATTTTAAAAGGACTTTTCTTTTTCCTTCTGAATGGCAATCTATGGACTGTCCATCAGATTTATATGCAGCCAGCTCTTTGATGAAGATGAAGATGGTCTCCCATTAGTTACTTTAGCAAAAAGAGAACATTGCAATAATCATACATGTTTAAACCTGTATACAATTTCCTAGAATAAAATGCTGTGCAAATTGATCCAATTTAAAAGTGCATCATTTCATCCAGGGCAACTTTTTTGTAAAAACTTGTAATTGTTAAGACCCAGCGTTGACAAGGGAAGTGAAATTGTTACTATGGTAGGAATGCAAAGCGGTCCAATTTTTCTCAACAAGAATGTGACAGTATTCATAGTGAGCCTAAAATTAACAAAATTTCCAGTGGAGAATAGATTCCCATGTGTTGAAATTGAGTTAAGACTCCCTGGGAGGATAACAAATAATCCCATAAAATTTTTTTTATCTTGAGTGTGTGGCTAAGGCCAGAGGGTGCAGGCTTGCATGAGAGATAAATTTATGTAGTCTATAGGTATATTTTATTCTATTTAAAATTTTTTTGGGAGCTGAGGATGTGGCTCAAGTGGTAGGCTCTCATCTGGCATGCTTGAGGCACTGGGTTCGAGCCTCAGCATCACATAAAAATAAAATAAAGATACTGTGTCCACCTAGAGCTAAAAAATAAGTATTTAAAAACATTTTTAGTTGTATATGGATTCAATGCCTTTGTTTTTATGTGGTCCTAGGATTGAACCCAGTGTCTCACACTTGCAAGGAAAGTGCTCTACCACTGAGCTACAACTCCAGCCCTATGGGCTATATTTTAATTGATTGGGAAATGTGAAAAAAAAAAAAAAAAAAATATATATATATATATATATATATATATATATATATATATATATATATATATATATATATATATATTAGGGAGGTAACAAGGATTGAACCCAGGAGCACTTAAACAAGTGAGCCACATCCCCAGCCCTTTTTATATTTTATTTAGAGACAGGGTCTCACTAAGTTGCTTACTTAGGGCCTCAGCCTCCTGAGTTGTTACAGGCATGAGCCACCATACTGAGCTCTGTTTTATTTTTAATTGGCTGAAACTTAAATTTTTATTATTTTAAAAAATGGACAGATAATATTGTGTATATTTGTCATGTACACTATAAAGCTTGAAGTATGTATACTTACTCCATTCTTCCTAGTTAAGTTTGTCCTGTGAGGTTTTCCAAGAGGCATCCTATTCAGAAAGTCCCATCAGACTATCTGGATTGGTCTCTCTGAAGAACCTGTTGGACCACTAGTTACCACTATATGACCAGGATTGCCACAACTGCCCGGCCAGGTCAGAATTTTGCAGTGTGCCCTGGGCCAGAGCATAGGGCATCCACCAATATCTACACATCTTTTGCTGTGAGTTCTCTCTCTCTTATGTCTTTGTTTATAGATGCTACAGTTGATCCAGTTTTGAAAGGTTTCTCAATGTTTTTAGTGGGGAGAGACAGGGGCCTGCCTCTTGTGAAGGGCTCCAGAATGGTGGTGAAGCTGAATGTCCACCTCCACCTCACATTTTCCATTGTAGAAACCCTGGTGTGTAGGGGGATGGGCTATGTGTGGTTTCATTCCAGCTGGGAAAGGGAGAACATGGGAAAAAAATGGTCTCTCTTACCACTTGAACCTTGCTTTTCTGGATTTAAATGTTTGTCTCTGGTCACTCTTGTCTGTGGATATTTGTGGGGTGAATTTTAATGGGAGGGGCAGGATGAAGCTGAAGCACTCCTACATGGCTATCTTCCTAATGCCACTCACACTAATTATCTTTGGGTTGTTAATGTACATGTAAGTTAATTTTGTTATTTATGTATTCTTACTTTTCAAATGGTGTGTGATCAGTATGAATCAATTTTACAGTCAGAAATTAAAATAATTGGTTATAAACCTCCCTTCAATGTCTGGTCCTTTCCATGTTTTTCTGATCACCATCCCTTGCTTCAGACTGGGTGCCACTCTTGTATTGCCATTCATGTTTGGTAGCTTCAAGTACTGAATGATTTTTTGCCTAACTTTAACAGAGACAAGAATTCTAGTGTTCAGCTAAGTGGAGTGAATCTTGGACTTAGAGGAAGAGAATAGACCTGGAAACAGGAAAATGGGAGTGCTGGGTGTGGGCAGAGAGCCAGGATAAAGACAGTCCTCAGTGTTCTCAGTGAGTTTTAATTTCCCGTTCAAGTAAGTTCCATTCCTGGGCTATGATGAATGTGCACACAGTAAGACTGAACAGTATTCATGTTTCAGACAAACTTGAATAGTGGACTAACCTTATGGAAAATATTAGGTAATACCATTTTCATAGTTTTACTTTTTAAAATTATTTTATTTTTATGTGATGCTAAGTATGAAAACCGGTGCCTTGCACATGCTAGGCAAGTGCTCTGCCACCAAATTACAGCACCATTCTGTGGTTTTACATTTTTTAAAATAAGTTTTTATAGTTGTAGATGGACACAATACTTTTATCTTATTTAGTATTATGTGGTGCTAAATGTCAAACCCAGTGCCTTTCACATATAAGGATGTACTGTTAGTTGCAGAGCAGGCTGAACAACTTTTAGCTGTGGGGCAGGCTGAACACTCAGCGCTCACCTGTCTGGTTCCCACCCTTCATTAGCCCTTCCTTTTGGGATGATTATTTTGCACCTTTTCCCTTTACTTCCTCTTGTTGTTTTTTAATTTGAAACCCACACCTAGCCCATGCCCAATCTGCTTGAAGGCAGAAGATGACACCCTTATCAACTACAGTGTGACCCAATCACTGTACACCAACAAGGCAGCTAGCACAGTAAAGAGCTATTAAAAACCTTCTCCTGCTGGGCCCTCTCTCTCTCCTCTTTTTCTCCGAGTCAATCAGACACTGCTGCAATAAAGATCCCTTGATTGCTCCGAGTGTAGTGATTACTTTCCTTTCACCATGAATAGGTATAAACCTGTCTAAGAGAAAGACAGTTTACTGCAACACAGTCTTACCTTTGAATGGTTTTTCTGGATTATTATACAATTCAGAAGTTGAAGTAGGCCTATCAGGAGTAAAGTATATGAAGGATCCCGTATGGGCAAGCACTTAAGAAGATCAGGGTTCTCAACCATCAGGAACTAAGCAGAAGGTGCCAAAGGTGTTGCTGCTGGTGTGCAAGGATAGCAAGACACCAGAGGAAAGGGTCAAAAGATTTCAGTCTTTAAACCCAGAGCTGGAACTCCTAGCACTGTTCCTCATCCTGGCCCCTGTCAGCTGCAGGTTATCTCACTGTGGGTCATGGACACCAGCCCTAAACCTGGGGGAAAATTATAGAAAACTGCCTGGGCTCTAGAACAATAGCCAAAGAAAGCCTGGACTCTGTCCTGCCTTTCTGCCCCTTTTGTTCTGGTGTGTGTGGGGGGTGGAGGTCGCTGGCTACAAAGGATGTGATAGTAGGTCCCAGCTCTGTCAGTTTATGACTTGGGGACAGGAATAGTCTCCACTGTTAAGATCTGACAGGACACTCCATTTGGCCAGGGCAAATTCATCACTGGGACAAAGCAGTGTTCTTGCTACAACACTATCCCATAAACTAAAAGCCTGGGGAGTCTGGCAGGACAAATAACTGCACCCAGAAAAGAAAAAGACAGAAACTAAGGACAACCTGTGTTTCATAGGCAGCCTCTGCAAAGGGATCTTCAAGAATTCCTAAAGAGAAAAATGGAAAGGGCTTCTTGCATTGCATATCAGTCTGCTAGTATAAGAAAAGGCCCAAATGGAGCCTCTGGGTACAAGTGACAGTGGGGAACTCACTTAAAGTTGATGGCATTGTGATAGTGTTCATGGAGACAGGTCAGGCTCAAAAATGTCATTGAAAGCAACATAGGAGAAAAAGATTAAATCATAATTATTGTATATGTTGGATTGTCCAACCCTCTCCTGGGATGAAATTTGTTATGTAAATTAAATGCAAAGATAACATTCATAAGGATTGTTTCAGAATATGAATTTTAAAAAGGTTCCCAAAATAGTAAAGATAAAAGAAAATTACAGGTATAGAAATACATTTTTTAGTATGGAAAATTAGAAGGTAAGAGAAATGTTTCTGAATGAGAAAATATTTTGTCTGGTAAAGTAATATTCTTGTGCTAACGTCCCAGATTAAAGGTGACAAAACTAAGGATGTAAAGTTGTGAATGTCTAAATAAGTTACAGAAAGTTTGGGGAAGGGGAAGGTGTGTGTTTGTTTAATTTGGCTATAATTTATCTATCAAGATAATTTTATTCTATTTGTTGGGCTTGTGGAAACTAAGTCTTAAAGTAATTAAGGTTTGTATCTTTTTGAAAGTCTGAAATAATTACTTTGTAACTTGTTAATCAAACAACTGTTACTTAAACCTACCAATATAGATGTCACCCTAAGTATATGTGACTAGGTATAATGTATTCATTATACCTAGTCACATATACTGAGAACTATGGCTATCTAAGCCTTGTATAAGTATTATTTAAAAATTTATAAAATGAGGGGCTGGGGTTGTAGCTTAGCAGTAGAACAGAGACCCTGGGTTCTTTCCTGAGCACCACATAAAAACAAAGAAACAAATAAATAAACAAACAAAATAAAGGTATTGTGTCTACTTACAACTGAAAAATATTTTTTTAAAAGTTTATAAAATGAAAGTATATGCAAGTTTACTGGCAAGATAACCACTAAGTGCTCTCTTTTATACATTGTATCTGACATTGAAGGACCATGCTCTCAATTGAAGACCTGTCTTATATATGTTTGCTTTGAGTAAGTCAATTTCTTATCATTAACCCTGTTTCCTAAATGTATAAGAAACTTAAGGCTATTGATTTTGTTAATCCATACAGACCTGTGATTACTGTTACTATACACTCTGGATTCTAAATTGCACTTTAAAGTTAAACTTAGTTGAATGCAAAGCTTTGCAAAGTTAGTGTTCTCCAAACTAAAATTATGTGTAGCAAAATCTTTTATTTGTATAAAAATAACAAATTTGGTTGGTATTTATTCATGTAATTTGAGGTTTTATAGCTGTATCAAGTAACATTTTGAATAAGTTATATATATAATTTGGTGTTAATCTTCACATTGGAATTGGAATTTAAATACATTTTTGGAAGCTAATAATGAGAGTCTGATCTGTTTAAAGGTGAAATTGTAAAACAGGGATGCATTTTGCTGCTTTTTTCACAAAAAAAGTTAAAATTTCTCTTAGTCTTTGTTTAATTTATGTTTCAGATGTAATGTTGTATTGTGTTTTTTTGTAAGGATCCCCACCTTACCTGAAATAAGAGTCTGCATCCCACCCTACTACATGTTAGAATGGCTGCAAAATAGGCTAGACTTGAGATCATTTAGAGTTGTGATAGGTGGGATTATCTAGAGTTTGATGATAGCTCCAGTCTGGTGGGGGCCAGACTGGTTGGCTGGGCAAGTTGATAGCAAGATGCTCTCACACCCTCTTACAACCTTCTGACCAGCTCCATCTGTCGCTGGACACTTCAGGACTAGTGGTGCTGGGAAACTTGGCTCTCTTCAGCATTTCCAACCAATGCTTCCCCCAGGCAAAATGCCCCTAGTCTGTGAAGTTTCACAGGATTGCCTGGACATGAATGACCCATGCAGACCCACTCACTATCTGACAGATAAGGATGTAAGATACTCCAGGCTCAGCCATGTTGCAGTCCCAGAATCTGAACACCATTTCACCTTGCAGAAAGACCATGAGGGATGTGCTCAAAGGAGGGACCCTGCAAAGAATTGGCAAGATGGTGGCCACCAGCACTCCCAGCAGGAGGACCTTAGGGCAGCCAAACACTAGGCACCCTGGCATAGGACATCTAGGTCTTGGCTGGTGTCCCCAGACAGAGTTGGCTGCACCACGAGGTGAGGTGGTGGTGGCAGCAAACCTGCAAGCATCCTGCCCCCCATCCCCCAGGCACTGGCAAGTGTCTCAAGATGGAGATGGCTATGTGCAATCAAATCTGCAGGCAACTTGGCAATGGACCTCTGGGTGCGGGTGGAAGCAGCAGGACTAGTAATTGAAAGTGAGGTCAGGTTGAGGTTTTTGCGGTTAAAACAACAACAAAAAATCACTATCAAGGGTGAAGTTCACTGGGGTAAAATTTCATACCTTAAGCACAAGAACATTAGTTTTGAGCCAGCAAAATGTTTGAGATTGCAATCTAGACTACCTGTTAAGAGTGATCCTTACATTCTACTTATATGAACCAATTTAGCAGAATCACTGTTTTTTGTTTTGTTTTGTTTTGTTTTTACTCTACAATATGAAGGAAATATAAAATATCATTCATTCTCTACCAAGACTTTTTGGTCAGAGTTCTGCAGGGAATCAGAACCAAAAGACTTATTGTAGAAATTGGCTTATGAGTTATGGAGCCAAGAAATTTTAGTGTTTGTCTGCAGGCAGGAGAATCAAGAAAGCAAGGGGTATAATTTGGTTTGAACCAAAGACCTGGGACTGAGAAATAGTGAAGGTTTTTCATATCCCAGAACCAGGAAAGATGGACATCTCAGATCATGCAGAGGAATTTGCCCTTACTATGACTTTTGGTTTTGATGAGCCCCTAAAAGGACTGGATGATGCCTGCTTTTACTAAGAAGGGAGACTTTGCTCAGTCTACTGCTTTGAGAGCAAATCTTTGCCGGAATCACTGTCAGAACACCACCCAGAAATAATGTTTTACCAGCTATCAGGGTATTCCTTAGGCAGTGTGTTGACATATAAAATTAACCACCACATTTATTGCATTAAAAAAATTGTCAATTCATTAAAAATTGTTTAAAAAACAGAGATGTTTATTTAAGTACAACAAAACATATAAAGAGAGTCCCTGAAGTTAAAAATAAAGTCTGCCGACTGGGGAGGTGGTCCAGTGGTAGTGTGCTCGCCTGGCATGCTTGAGGCCTTGGGTTCAATAACCAGCACCACAAAAACAACAACAACAAAAAAAATAAAGTCTGCCATGGTATTTTACAAACAATATTGCTTGCACCATCAAGGTTGTTAGCTTTCCATCACTTTGAGGAAACTACTGAAGACAGTAAACTAAAGGAGGAAAGATTAGTTTCTGCCTCACTGTTTCAGAAATTTTAGTCCAAGTTTGGTTGACTGTATTGCTTTAGGGTCTGAGGTAGGGAAGAATATCCTAGCAGTAGGATCTGTGGCAAAAGAGACTGCTCCCTTTATGGTAGCAATGGTAAATAATTTATTCTTTTTGAAAGTAGAGACGAGGGGGGGAAGAGAGACAGAGAAGAGAGGAAAGAGAGGGAGGAAAGGGCCTGGGACACAAAGAGCCCTTCAGAGAGTGACCCAGCTCCTGTCCTCATAAAGTTTTCCTCACTTCTCAATAGCACCATAGTCAATACATGGATCTTTGGGGGACACCCCAGTTCTAAATGATAACAAAGGTCAACTCAAGGTGTGGAGAAATATTTGGTTACACAAACCAAGATGGAAACTGTTGAGATTTCTTGTTCCAATAGCCAGAGGCTAAGTGTATATTTCCACAGGTTAGCGAAGGACATGGCTTATCACATTAATGAAAAGTGCAGAATTGAACTATCACAAAACACAATAAAAAAGCTCAAAGTTGGCTTTTCTGCCCACGGATGCAGCATAGAAAGCATCGTTAAAGTCTCTTTTCCTGCTGCCATCATGTCTAAATCAGTGTCCCCTAAAGAGCCCGAACAGCTGTGGAATCTATTCATTGGAGGGCTGAGCTTTGAAACAACTGATGAAAGTCTGAGAAGCCATTTTGAGCAATGGGGAGCACTCACGGACTGTGTGATTGTGAGACACCCAAACACCAAGCGCTCTAGAGGCTTTGGGTTTGTCACTTGCGCCACTGTGGAGGAAGTGGACGCAGCCATGAATGCAAGACCACACAAGGTAGATAAAAAAGTTGTGGAACCAAAGAGAGCTGTCTCAAGAGAAGATTCTCAAAGACCGGGGGCCCACTGAACTGTGAAAAAAGATCTTTGTTGGTGACATTAAAGAAGTCACTGAAGAACATCACCTACGAGATTATTTTGAACAATATGGGAAAATCTAAGTTATTGAAATCATGACTGACCAAGGCAGTGGAAAAAAAGGGGGCTTTGCTTTTGTAACTTTGATGGCCATGACTCTGTGGATGAGATTGTCATTCAAAAATACCATACTGTGAATGGCCACAACTGTGAAGTGAGGAAAGCCCTGTCAAAGCAAGAGGTGGCTAGTGCCTCATCTAGCCAAAGAGGTCAAAGTGGTTCTGGAAACTGGTGGTGGTCGTGGAGGTGGTCTTGGTGGAAATAACAATTTTGGTCATGGAGGGAACTTCAGTGGTCATGGTGACTTTGGTGGCAGCCATGATGGTGGTGGACATGGTGGCAGTGGGGATGGCTACAATGGATTTGGTAATGATGGAAGCAATTTTGGAGATGGTGGAAGCTACAATGATTCTGGGAGTTATAACAATCAGTCATCAAATTTTGGACCCATGAAGGGTGGAAACTTTGGAGGCAGAAGCTCTGGACCTTATGGTGGTAGAGGCCAATATTTGCCAAATCATGAAACCATGATTGTAATGGTGGTTCCAGCAGCAGCAGCAGCAGTAGCCATGGCAGTGGCAGAAGGTTTTAATACTGCCAGGAAACAAAGCTTAGCAGGAGAGGAGAGCCAGAGAAGTGACAGGGAAGCTAAAGGTTACAATAGATTTGTGAACTCAGCCAAGCAGTGTTGGCAGGGCCTAGCTGCTACAAAGAAGACATGGTTAAGACAATACTCATATGTATGGGCAAAAAACTCAAGGGCTGTACTTGCGACTAATTGTATAACAGGTTATTTTTAGTTTCTGTTCTGTGAAAAGTTCAAAGCATTCCACAAAGGGTATTAATCTACTTTGTTTTTGGCACCCGGGCTGTTGATTGCTAAATGTAATAGTCTGATCATGACGCTGAATAAATGTCTTTTGAAAAAAAGCTCAAAGTTGAAGTTACAGGATCTTCATGAGGGTCATCATATCCTGGGGTATCGGGGATCAATAGGTGGCAAAGAAAAAGTGGGTGTGGCTGCTGCAATGGACAGGAGAGTGAAAGCAGCTATCAGAATAGTCCATCTCTTGCAAAAGAGGGTATAGGCCCATTGTGTCCCTAAAAGTGAAATACCTGAGGGTCTTCTAAATCCTGACTGGATGTGAATAAGCAAAAGAACCATATATAAATTAGGGGTTTGTTTGAGCCATTAAGGCACAGAAGCCACTTTTCTGGGAACTCCTGGGTGAAATTCCCCAGTTCAAGAAAGCCCAGATCATGCTGGCCCTTGTCTTGGCTCACAGCTTTAGGACCAAACAACCTATTTCCTTCAAGATCCTTGCAACACCAAGAAACAAGCACCAAAACAACCCTCCCACCACATTGAAAACTATCTACTGACCCCCTTGATCTGTACCACGATAAATAAGACAAGCATGGGCCTATTCTTTGTTAGAAGTCAGACCCCTTTGATCAGCTCAATGGGTCACACCTACCTTTGAAAATATATAACCTTTGCCTTTTTGACTTTACTTCTTGATATATTACTTTCATAGTTTTTGGTGACCTTCACCCTTGTGAGATGGGCATGGTAACCATTACACTATGGTGATCCTCTACTCAAAATCTGAATCCCTCTAAAGCTAACAAGCTACAATTCATTGCTTCATCAATAGCCTTCAGGACAGGAACCCTCTCATTTTCTTAACAACTAAAATGTCAATAGCCAAAGTTAAATGAGAAAAATTCCAAAGTTAATAAAGAACATTTAAATTATGCTTTTTAATGGATTATTTTAATGGATTATTATGTTTGTTAGGGATGATGCTAACAGTAGGTCTGAAAATTATTAGAACAAGAAGCTGGCAATCTGAAATAATTTATTTCAGTGTTCTCATAATTGTCAGATTTCAATGTGGCTTATCCATCCAAGCAGGCCTGCCTTGTAATTAAATCATATAAATGTTTTATTGGTTCTAATGTAATTCCTAAACAGGTTAAATCAAATAAAAGCTTTGATAAGTATTTGTACCACTCCATACTACCTTTGGAGCTCCACTTACAGAAAGTTATAAAAATTCTTTTATTTTTCTGATTTGTAAATGTGTGTACATAATGCTTATGTCTATGTTACATGATATTAAAATTGACTTATAAATCAATAAGCATGCTCATATTTTAAAATTAACATAAAATGGACCCAAATAGCTTTAATTCACTTGATTTAAAAAGTTTCAATTGAAATAGGGTAGAGAGATAAAAATAAAGATATCTTTAAAATTATTAATTCAAAATTTTCCAGCTGGTTAAATAATTAAGTTGGGGTTCAGTGACAGAATGCTCCCCTAGCACATGCGAGGTGCTCGGTTCAATCCTCAGCACCACAATAAATAAATAAAATACAGATATTAAAATAATAATAATAATAATAATAAAGTTGTTAATCCCTATGATATTTAAAATTTATATCTATTTGCTTCTAACAATTTTCTTTAACAGGAAAAAGATAATTAATACTGTTATCTACATTTGTTTGATGTCTTGTATCTTACAGTTAAGAATAAATACATTTAAGGTAAAGGGGAGTAATTATATGTCTTTATTAAAAGAGGTACTTATTGATTTGCAAGGTTAGAGTGCTAGAATGTCATCCATTGGATGCTAAAATATCATCTACTAAATATAAAAACATCAGATCCTATTAACTAAAATATACTTAAACTTTAGATGTGTTTGTAATTTGGTTAATATAAAATAAGATCTAAAATTTCTTTATTTTCTATGTCCTCATGAGAACCAAGGGGCTGGGAGTTAAACTTCTATCAGGTGTGATTTATATAGAAAGGTTTAAGAAAAATTTCACCCAGTAAAGTAAAAGGCTATAAATGTCTCAGTAAATTAAAACAAAATATGTACAAAATAATTTTCAAAATGTTTACATATAGCTAAATTGGTTACATGAAATTAACACAATCAGCTGAAGTTATTGAAAGATTTTTACTCTTTAAATCCTGCTAAGTTTCTGACATGAGGCCTATTTACCAATATAGATAAGATCTTTTCACAGACCTTTATTACTTGGGCATTCTAACTAAAGGATAAAAGAAATAAGAAATACTGAAAACATTAATCTACTCTCATTCCAATAAAATAATTTTTTATGACTGTTGAGTTTTATTATTTAAAAAAAACTAGTTTTAAAGGATTTAAGGTATATAATATTTTGTTTAAACAATAACTGTTATTTTAAAAGTACCACATTACATTCCATATTTCAAATTTTTCTTTAAAAGCTAAACTTGGTTAATATAAAAAAATCAGTGTAATTATGATAATTATTAATAACATATTAATTGTATCTTTATTTCCCAAATATACACGTCATTAAAGTACAAGATTTAAAAGAACATTTTACTGAGCTGATGTTCTTCAAACAAAAGTTTCTACAACAATAGCTCTTAAACTATATAATAATAACAAATTAATTGGAAATTAATGGTGTTATTTAATATTTTATATTTAAATAAATACGTTATAAAATTTTACGTTACTCTCTACACTGAGAAGTAAACTATATTTCGAAAAGACAATTAAGACACACTGGCTTATTTAAAAGTTAACAATATGAAGTATATAAATTTTTTTGTGTGTGTGGTGTTAGGGATTGAACCGGGGGCCTTGTGCAAGGGAAGCACTTTACCAACAGGTCATGCCCTGCTTTGAAAATATGATTCTTGCCATTTTGTATTTATTTCTTGATAGATTACTTTCACAGTTTTTATTTCACAGCCAGCCCATCTCTCCCATGGGTACCTCGCCCATGCTGGATATGAACGGAGAGCTGTAGGCTAAGTTAGAATACATGATGACGTACTGGAGGCCTCTGGATTTGTACTTCAATCTTCATCTGCTCTATGGAGGAAGAGCAGGGAGTAGACGGGCAGAAGACCGTTAAGGCCAGTTATTTAACTGAATCACATTTTCAGAAGTTTCTTGGGAGCACCTTTAGAAAAGAAACAGGTGTTACTTCGACTCTCTGAAGAAATTCTATCTCAATTCTTCTGGGTGCTCACCTTGGGATATGTATTTCCCTCCATCCATTACCCAAGGATCCAACAGCCTCTATCACCCTCCTCCCTTCTTTCCCACAGGCCAGAATCAGTTCCTGCCCTGCTATAGGCTTTGGTCTCAGGACTGAAGCCCTAATGACTGGATCTGCTCCCTGACTGGAAGTCTGCTCCTCCCCCGATAGGAGGGTCCATAGGACCTGGGGATGCGGAGAGTCCGGCCAAAGAGAGGGGATATGGAACCTAGTTCCCAGACTTTGGGTGGGGTTGCAGATGACATGTTTCTTCCCCCTTCTCCCTCAACCTCTCCTTACCTGGGAGCAGCAGAGCTCTAAAAGTGACTGGCCCTGCCTACTCCCTCCACTCTGGTTAAGTCAGCTGGAGCATCAGGCTCCAGCAGCTGCTCAGCCCCACCAGTCTCTGCAGAGGCTCTGCTCAAGGCAGGGGCTGCTGAGCTGGCTCAGGATCTGGAGTCTGCAGGAGGCTGGGTTCCAGGGCCACAGCCCAATCCTGGTGTTGTAGGAGTCCCCAGAGAACTGGCATCCTCTGCCTTCATCCTGAACAGACTCCACTCTGTTTTCAACTCAGCTTCTGGAAATGAGCCTCCTGTGGGAATGCAGCCCTGAACTCCAGCCTTCCAGTTGGGCTGGGAAAGGCCTTCCCTGTGCCTTACCCTGGCATTAGCCATAGGACCCTCTCTCCCCCTCTCTTTTATATATGAACATAATACCTTTATTTTAAGTTTAAACTCAGTGCCTAACACATGCTAAGCAAGCACTCTACCACTGAGCCAGGACCGAGGTCCCAGGACCCTCTTCTTTGACTGTGGGTATGAAGTCCCTTTCTCTGTACACACTGAATGGAGATACCATGCTGCCATCTTTCAGGATTGGGTATTTCCTTCCTGTGTTCCTGTTATCTCCACACCATGCCCCACTGTGTCCCTCTTATAGAAATCTGGTCTGAATCAGACCTGCATAAGCTAAAACCCTTTAGAATCCACAGGCGGCCTTGGTATGGCCACTCCTCTTTCCCTTGGGCCCTGACAGGGAGGATTTCTCAGAACTCAGGGCTGAGCATGGTCAAGCTATTGCTTCCAGTGACTGGAGGCCTGATTCTTCTGTCTCACCTCAGAATGGGAAGGACCAGTCAAGGTACAGACTAGGATCTTGGGAATTTACTTGCCTGTCCTCATTGCTCCCCCATCTCCCCCATCCCTCTCTTCAATCTGCCTACAATACCTGTCAGAAAAAAATTATGATGCATCCTATGATGAGGATTCTAGTGATTAAAGGTACTGAATTCCAGTGATTAAAGGTACTGGCTGAGGACTTCTCAGTGACTGTGTCTGGGGTGGTGGTTGAAGGTCCTGAAATGAAAACACAAGAGTGTTAGCCCTTCTTCAGACCAAAATATGAGGACATATCTGCTTAGATCCTGCTGCCCCAAGTCATTCAGGAAGGCAGATCTCTGCTATGTGGCAGCTGCTGTGACAGGTCCTGAGAAGTGAGGGAGACAGGAAACAGGCCATGTCTTTAAGGGGCTCATATAAGCTAATGGGAGAAGCCTGGATGACCATACAACTCATCCTTCCTGGTGGCAGAACATGAGGAGACCCATGAGGATGGTGGTGGAGAAGCTGACATGTGAAGTGATTTAGAGGAATTTCCAAAAAGAGACGAGCACATGTCAGACCCAAAGAATGTGCACTAAAAAAGAGGCATTAGGAGGTGAGAAGGGAAAAAGATAGGAAGACTATAACTATGAATGTTAACCTAGGTCTGACTCATGCTTGATGGATTGTACACACACACACACACACACACACACACACACACATAGCAGCATCTCATGTGAATCCCACTTCTTCCCCCTCCTGCCAGTTACCTGTTGGCTCCAACTCCGCCTCCCATTCCTTCAAGTTCTGAATCCAGGTTCTACAGTAACCTATCGAGGACCTGTGCAACAACTCGGTCACCTCCTTGTCATTTTCCCACATTTTTTTCATCCAGTTGGACCCAGGATGTATCTCTCTCCACTTTCTGTTGTCTGAGTCAAAAAGGAGCCACATCTGTTCATTGAAGCCAAACTTCCAGGAGCTGTTGGATTTATGCTGACAACACATCCTGCCCTCCAGGGTGTTCACACCTGCCCCCATCAGAGAGAAATCATCCTCCTTTCTTAACAAATCCTTTGTCCAACTCAGTACCACCTTCCCTGTTTTCCTTCTAATCTGGCTGTGTTCTGTCCTCCAAAACAGCTATGTCTGGGCTTTTAGAGGGACCAACATCTAACTCTTTTTTTATATGCACACAATCAATTTCCTTCAACCAATATCAGTCTCTCATGTCCCTGGACTATCCTTACATACCTCTGGCCATGTCATTTTCTGCTTTAATGTCAGCTAGTTTCTGTTTTAGTGTATTCCCAATATCTCTCAGTGAGGTTTTCTGCTCTTCCCAGGTGACTGTGGCACTCACTTTCCCTCCCAGGGCACTCAAGGAGTTAACCTTGTCCATGCCACAGTCATAGGAGAAAAAATTCTTCTGGTCCACCTGGGCGTGGACTGTACACCATTGCTGTCCAGGTGCTGCCTTAGAAGTCATAGCAAAGGGAGTGAGTGCCTGTGAGGGAAAAAGGCGGGTTGGGCTGGTGAGAAAGGACCCTTTAGGCATCTCCTCTCCATCCCTCTGAAGGGCTGAGCTGGCAGAGCAATAATGGCCCTTCCCAAGCTCTCTGCTTCACCTGTTTAAGGTGAGCATGTTCCCCTCCTTTGAAGTGGAGGGGACAGCAACCTCATGTCCCAGGACATAGCCCACTTCCGCTCTGCCCTTTGAACAATGCCTACACACAGCAGCACATCACCTTGCAATGGTGGTGCCAGGCCTGCTGTGAGGGAAGGGCCTGCCTGGCAGAGGACGATCAGACACAGGAGAAGGGACTGTGCATGCTGAGTCATGGTGGGTGCAGTGAGGATGGGATCACAGCTCCATGAGAAAGAGTTCATAATTATGGTTCATAGCTTTTAGCTTGACTCTTAGGAGATGGCACTACTGTCCCAGGAGATTGCCTTTTTTTAGGTTGGAAAGTGATATTGTAATCTGAATAAAATGAAAAATCCATAGTTTGAAGAAAGGTAGTAAAGGAAGGAATCAGAAGCATGTGCTTTGTGGCTCAGAAAATTGTATATGCCAGGTTAGATATACTAGAAAAGCCAGAAAAATGACCAGTCCACTGTGATTTTTAAGAAAGCCTGGGAGACTCTTGTTTATCAAGTGTATTAAAAATATCTAGTATCCAAACCTGAACCAAAATTAGTGGAAAGGAAGAAATAAATAATAAGTTCAGAGCAGAGCACAAATAATGAATCAGAGACTAAAAAGGAGCACGAGAGAGTAATGAAATAAGGAGCTGGTTCTTCAAAGAACTAAACACAGGTGAAAAGTCAGTAGCTAGACAACTAGGCAAAGTAGAGAGAAGACTCAAATTCAGACAAGAAAAGGGAAAGGTTGCAACTGACACCACAAAAGTACAAAGGATCATTTGAGATTATTAGGAACAAAGATACCCATGTTTGTTATTATTTGCAAAAATTTGGTAACCTAGAATAAATGGAAAAATTCCTGAACACTTACACATATATATCTTACCCAGCCAGATTGAATCATGAATAAATAAAAAAGCTGAGCAGACCTATAATAAGTAACAAGATTGAATCAGTAGTAATAGCCTTCCAGAAAAGAAAATTCCAATACAAGAGAGCTTTACTGCTAAAAGTTCTACCAAATATTTGAAGAACAGTTTCTAGTTCTCCTTAAGTAATTCCCAAAAATAGAAGAGAAAGAAATTCTTCCAAATACATTTGATAAAGCCAGCAATTCCATGATACCAAAACCTGACAACACACACAAAAACTAATCCACAGCTATTTTTTAAAAATATTTTTTAATTATTGATAAAACTTTATTTTATTTATTTATTTATATGTGGTACTGAGAATCGAACCCAGTGCCTCACACACGTCAGGCAAGTGTGCTACTGCTGAGCCCCAGCCCCAGCCCCCACAGCTAATATTTTTGATGAATAAAGATACAAAAATCCTGAACAAAATACTAGCAAACTAAATTCAATTGCCCACTAGAAAGATTATTCAACATGACCAAGTGGAATGCATCTCAAGGATGCAATAATGGTTCAACACTATCTAATCAATAAATGTAATATCCCACATTAACAGAATGAAGGACAAAACCGATATAATAGATGTAGAAAATGCATTTGATAAAATCAACATCTCTTCATGATGAAAATGCTGAACAACTAGGTATAGAAGGAATACATCTCAACATGATAAAAGGTGTGTCAAATAAGCCATCAGCAAGCATCATATCAAATGGATAAACACTGAAAGTTTTTTTCTCTCAGATCTGAAACAGAAGAATGATGCCCATTTTACAACTTTTAATCAATGGAATTCTGGGAGTGCTTGCTAGAGCAATCAGGCAAGAGAAAAAATGAAGGGCATCCAAACTGGGAAAAAAGGAATAAAATTCTCACTGTTTGCAGATGAGCTGATGTTACATTTAGAAAACTCCAAGGACTTCACCCAAAACTAGAAGTGGTAATAGATGAATTCAGCAAAATTGCAAGATACAAAAAAATAAAATTATTAGAGTTGTTATATACAAATAGCAAATCATCTGAAATAGAAATCAAGGAAACAATACTACTTACAATAACTGCAAAAAATATAAAACCTTGGAACAAATTAAAATAAAGAGGTAAAAGATCTCTAAAATGAAAACTATAAAGTAATGAGGAAAGAAATTGAAAACAACAACACACACACACACACACACACACACACACACACAAATAAAAAGATAACCAATATTGTTCAAATGTCTATTCTACCCAACAAGATCAGCAGATTCAATGTAATCACTACCAAAACACCAAGAGCATTCTTCACAGAACTAGAAAAGACAATCTTAAAATTTCTATGGAACCACAAAGCTCCTGAAGAGTCACAGTTATCCTGCATGAAAAGAACCAAGCAAGAGGAGTTCCATGACTTGACTTCAAAATACAGGACAAAGCTGGAGTAATCATAACAGCATGGTGCTGAATTACAAACAGAAGCATGGACCCATGGAACAGAAGAGAGAGCATAGAATTCGACCCACACACCTACAGCAGCCTATTTTTGAAAAAGGTGTAAGAATGTACAGTAGAAAAAGGACAGTTTGGGGGCTGGGATTGTGGCTCAGCAGTAAAGCGCTCACCTACACAGGAATGACCCGGGTTCGATTCTCAACACCACATAAAAAAAAATAAAGGCATTGTGTTGTGTCTATCTTAAAAAAAAAATTCTCTCTCTCTCTTAAAAAAAAGACATTTTTTTTCTATACATGGTGTTGGGAAAACAGGGTAGGGAATTCACAGGAAAAAGAATGAAACTAGACCCCTGTGGCTCTTTACTCAGAAACAATCGACTCAAAGTGGTTTAAATGGGCAGTGGTAAAATGCTTGCTTACCAGGCAGGAGAACCAGGGATTAATTGAAAAAAATAAAATTTTATTTTTAAATATTTTAAGGCTATTGTAATGGGAAAATATTTTTTAAACAAGACCCTAAAAGTAGAGAAAACAAAAGCAAAAACAGATAAACAAGATGAATCAAAATAAAAAATCCTCTGCACATCAAAGGCAACAGTTTTGGGAGTGGAGAAACAACCTACAGAATGTCAGAAAATATTTGCATGTTGTGTATCAGGTAAGAGGTTATATATGGAACTCAAAGAACTTAATAATTAGAAAACAAATAGCCTGATTGCAAAATGGAGAAAAAAATCTGAAGACATTTCTCAAAAGTGATAAGTAAATGGCCCATAGGCACACAAAACTGTGCTCAGTATCACCAGTCATCTTTGAAATGCACATCACAACCACAAGGTGACATCATCTCACTCCAGTAAGAATGACTGTTAACAATAAAACAAACAAACAAACAAAAAGTGCCTGTAAGAGAATCTTGTATATTGCTAGCGGGATGTAGATTCATAGTGGGGGAGAGGTAGGAGGGCTTAGGCAACCAGGGCAAGATGGCAAGGGAGGAGGTTGGGCAGGGCCCAAACAAAGGAGCGTGGGGAGGGTCTTCTGATGAGGTCAACTTCCTGCTTGACCTAAGTGCTGGTGGTCACAAGTGGGGGACCCAATCAGATAGACACTTCCATATTAGCACTCCCAAGCAAGAGATCCAAAAGGGAAACTAAAACAGATGCATGGACAGAGGGGGAACCAATAAATAATATTTAGGAGTATGTAGACAGGGGAGGAGATAAGAAAAGGAGGAATTCCAGAGACCATGAAAAGAACAGGCCAAAACTCCCACTGGATTCCCAGCTCTGAGGCCCCCTTTTCTCAGAGAAGTCCTCTCTATATCTCTCTCACTTTTGCAATAAACCCACTTCTATCTCAGTTTCCTGTTCTTAGATTCTTCAATGAATGAACACAATGATAGGTGTTTTCTAATTATTAATTATAGGTGGTAATAATAGGGCCACTAGGAAAAACAGTATGAGGTCCTTAAAATTTAAAAATTGAACTAGCATACGATCCAGGAATTCCTCTACTGAGTAATAGCCAAAGTAAATAAATACAGTCTGTCAAAGACATCTGCATTCCCATGTTCAATGTAACACTATTCAAAAAGGCAAAGAAACATAAACAACCTAGGTGTCAATCAAGTGATTAACAGATTTAAAGACAATATGATACATAACACAAACTGGAATACTATTCATCCATATAAAGGACAAAATCCTGTCATCTGCAACACAATTGATGAAAATGGATGTCATCATGTTAAGAGAAGTAAGCCAGAAAGACAAGTATCATATGATCTCACTTTCATGTGGAATCCAAAAAAAGTTCATCTCAGTATTTGAAATCAGATGGTGTGTACAGAAAAAGGGATGGGAGATGTTGATAGATGGGAATTAATTTGCAAGTAGATAACAGTGATAATTTCTGGTGTGCTCCAGCACAGTAGAGTGACTGTAGAAAACTGTATTTTGTTTAACTCAAGAATCTAGAAAAGGGCTGGGGTTGTGGCTCAGTGGTAGAGCATTTGCCCGTCAAGTATGAGGCACTGGGTTCCATCCTTAGCACCACATAAAAATAAAATAAAGGTATTGTGTTCATACTATATTAAAACAAAAACCTTAAACTAACAACCAAGCCCTAAGGAGGGGCTCAGGTTCTACTCCTGGACATCTACTCATATCAGAAACAGAGAAAGATACCAACAAAGGGACACATGTAAAAAAAAGAGGAAAGAAAATCCATCTCATTTGAAGTGAAAGTCCGTGATCTCAGAAAACATGAGGAAACAGGCACGCCCCCCCCCTTTCACAATGCTCCAACAAAGGATCCCACAGTTATAGAAGTAGATAAAATCACAGATAAAGATAATGAAAAACTAATTATTAAAATGTCCAATGATCTAAAAGAAGATCTAACAACTGAATAAGAGAATAAATGCAGACGAAAGACCATGTCGATAAAGAAACGGCGATATTGAAAAGAAACCAATGAGAATAGCTGTACATGAACGAGACAAGGAATCGAATTAAAAGATCCCTGGGGACAGCGCCAACGCGTTAGACTGCTTAGAAAGCAGCGCTTCCAGCTTTGAGGATAGGACGTCAGGCAGTGAAGACAGAGTGAATCAGCTGACTACCCGGTGCGCAAAGAAGAATCCAAACGAGGGGCGCGGCAAGGTCCCGGGCGCTGGGCTGTACGGCTCTTCCCGCCGCTCTCCTTTCCCTCACGGGTCTCCCTGCCCAGGCCGCCCTCCTTAAGCCGGGCGCCAGAAGAAAGCCGCTGCCGGCAGCGCTCCCAGCTCTCGGACAGTGACGGACTTTTCCCTGCTGGGTTAGGTCCTCTGCCACTCGCCCCCATCCCCGCAGTAACTGTCTCCGGCATCAGCAAGGAACCCACCGGTCCGCGGCCCCCGCCCTTCACCCCCCAGCAGCCAGCTCTCCAGACCCCTTCCCTGCACCCTCTCTCCGGCCGCCCTCTCCCCCCACCGTCTGGCTCTCCCCCCACCTCTCGCCCGCTCCCTCCGCTCTCGCCCATTCTCCGCGCCGCCAACTCCACTGCCCCCCGCCGGCTCTCCCCACTCGGCCTCTCCCTCACTGCCCCCCAACTGTCCCACGCGTCTCCATGGCTGTCGCTCCCAGGCCCGCGCCCTCCGCTCTTGCCCGCTCTCCCTGCCGGTCCCCGCTTCTCTCCGGGTGGGCCAGGGAGGGAGAGCAGCGCGACCAGGGTCCCCCTGCCTCTCTCCATCTTCCCCGCCCTCCAGCCTTGCTTCTTGCCTGGGACTGGCTCGCGGGGCTCTGGGTCCGAGGGTTCCGGGCACCCCGCCTCTGCGTCCTCCCCAGGCCGGCGGGACGTCTGGACTCCGTCGTGCTCTGGCCACCACTTGGAAGCACTTGCCGGTCCCGCCTGGTCCCTTTCGAGGACTCCGAGCCTGCTCCCCATCCGGCCTGGTATGGGGCTCCTCCTTGTGGCCAGAGGAGAAGATGGACCGGATCTCGGGGCCATGGCGCCTCACCTCGAACTCCTACCAGCTGGGTGTTCTGGGGGCGGGCCGCTAGGCGGCTCCAGTCCTGAGGCTGGGGATAGGCAAAGCGCTGCTCTGGCTAAACTTTGATAGGTGGCACAATACCTTTATTTTATTTGTTCATTTTTATGTGGTGCTGGGGATCAAACCCAGTGTCTCACGACTGGTAGGCAAAAGCTCTACCACTAAGTCCCACTAAGTCCCACTTGCAGGTTTTTTTCCCCCTGGGTATGGGATAGTTTTCAAACTTTTTTTCCCTTAATGTGTAAAGCTGTGACTGTAACAGTTACAGTTCATCTTCTGAAAGTAGCCATCATTGCTCTAAGGCTTATTTTTTTTAATTCCCCCCTTCTCTCCTCTCCCCCTCCCTAACAAGTTTAGGGAGATGGTGTAATCTTTTCTTCCCCTAGTTGATTGCCCTGGAACTCACCCACTACTGGGAGGAGATGACTGCTGAAGATCTGGAAATCAAATGGATCTAAAAGACATCTACAGAATATATTACCCCCAAGCAGCTGAATTTACCTTCTTCTCAGAAGCTCATGGAACCTTATCCAAAATAGACCATAATCTAAGTCACAATGTACATCTTAAAATACCAAAAAATTGTCATAATGGCATGAATCCATTAGGATTATAATGGAATGAAACTAGAATTCAACAGTAAGAAAAAAGAATTGATACCACATAAATACATGGAGATTGAATACTCTGAAATGAATAATGGATCATAAAAGAAATTAGATAAAAAATCATGAAGTTCTTAGAGACAAGTGTGAAGTGAGAAACAATATATCAAAACCTCTGGGATAGTATGAAAGCACTTCTAAGGGAAAAATTCATAGTGCAAAATGGCAATCTTTAAAAAATGGAGAGATCCTAAATAAATAATCTTATGCTCCATTTCTAAGACTTAGAAAAGGAAGAGCAAACTACTCCCCAAAATAATGAAATTGAGAATTAAAAAATATACAGGGTCAATACAGGAAATGGTTGGTTCTTTGAAAAGGTACATAAGATTGATAAACCCTTAGCCAAACTCACCAAAAGAAAAGGAGAGAGAAGCCTTTAACAAAAAGGATGAAAAAAGAGATGTTATCACAGACATTTCTGAAATTCAGAGAATCATCAGAAACTATTTTGAAAATGTATACTCCAATAAATTGGAAAACCTAGAACACATTGAATAAGTTCTAGACATATACAATCACCCAAAGTGAACCAGGAAGACATTTAAAACCTAATATAAAGTAATAAAATTGAGATGACAATTAAAAGTCTTCCAACAAAGAAAAGCCCAGGACAAGATGGATTCTCAGCTGAGTTCTATCATACCTTTAAAGAAGAAATAACACCAGACTTTCTCAAATTATTCAACAAAATTGAAAGGGAGGGAATACTCACAAATCCACTCTCCAAAGTTAGTATAACCCTGATACCAAAACCAGATAAAGATAAATCAAGGAAAGAAAATTACATAGCAATCTCCCTGAAGAACATAGATATAAAAATCCTTAATAAAATGTTAGCAAACCACATAAGAAAACATTTTAAGAGGACAATACACCATGATCAAGTGGAATTCATCCCAGGAAGGTAAGGTCTGTTCAACAAGTGCAAATCAATAAATGCAATTCTTAGCCAGGTGTGGTGATGCATGCTTGTAATCTCAGTGACACGGGAGGTGAGACAGGAGGATCCCAAGTTCAATGCCAACCTCAGCCTTGGGGAGGCACTAAGCAACTTAGTGAGAAACTGTCTCTAAATATAATACAAAATAAGGGCTGGGGATGTGGATCAGTGGTTGAGTGCTCCTATGTTCAATTCCTGGCATGCCCAAAATAAAATAAAATAAATGTAATACTCCACACACACATAGAATTAAGGACAAGAATTATGTGATCATCTCAATAGATGCAAAAAAGGCCTTTGATAAGAAACAGAACCCATTCATGTTAACCTGGAGAAATTAGGTATAGAAGGAACATACTTCAATATTATAAAGACTTGATAACAAACCCAAAGCCAATATCACACTGAATGGAGAAAAACTGAAAGCTTTTTCTCTAAAATTAGCAATATTACACTTTCACCATTTCTATTCAATTTAGGTTTTGAAACTCTACCCAGAGCAAGTTGTCAAGGGCAGGAAATTAAAGGGATACAAATAGAAAAAAAAAAAAAGAAGTCAAACTATTTGTTTGCTGATGACATGATCCTATATCTAGAAGACCCAAAAAATGTTAATCAGAAGGCTTTCTAGAAATGATAAATGAAACCATCCAAGTAGCGGGATATAAGAACACATTTATAATAGTTTCCTATACTCCAACAGTGATTCAGCTGAGAAGATGATAAGAAAAATCACTTTATTTAAAATAACCTCCACAAACAAACAAAAACAAAACCCCAAACCAAGAACCAAAACCCAAACCAAACCAAACAAAAACATCCAAACACTTGGGAATTAATATAATCAATGAGATGAAGAACTCTACAATGAAAACCTTAAAACTCTTAAGAAAGAAATTGAAGAAGACCTCAGAAGACGGAAAGACCCCCCCTTGTTCTTGGAGAGGCAGAGTTAATAACGGCCATACCTCCAAAAGTAAAATATAGATATAACGCTGCAGTCTGGCTGGGCACAATTCATGAGCCACTTATTAAGCAGAAACAAACTTTATTTTTTGAACGCACACACCGCACCACACCAGCT
The DNA here is from genome assembly GCF_052094955.1 of Ictidomys tridecemlineatus. Lineage (NCBI taxonomy): Eukaryota > Metazoa > Chordata > Mammalia > Rodentia > Sciuridae > Ictidomys > Ictidomys tridecemlineatus. The sequence continues at coordinate 201,454 of NW_027521284.1, forward strand.
CTTCAGGAATTCCCTCAGAGGCCAACTGCCACCACAGGCTCTCCCGGCCAGCACCTCAACTGCTCTTGAGGCAGATTAGCTGGGTTGCGTGGGCAGATCCAAAAGAGTCCCCCAATGAGCAGCTCTGTGGTCTGAAAGGGCTGGGAAACAGCCCAATGAGCATCACCACAGAGGAGCCAATCATCTGGTGCTGGGGCCAGTTTGGCTGAGGCTCTCAACAATTTAATATCATCCCCATTAAAATACCAATGACATTCTTTACAGAAATAGTGTTGAGAGCCACAGCCAAAGGGGCCCCAGGAAACTTCCAGCTGCCAGCAAACTTCCAGCTGCCAGCAGAAGATAACGCCATCATACAATCCATAGGGACAAGGCATAGTTGAAAGAGCTCATCAAACTATTAAAATGATCTTATTAAAGCAAAAAGAAGGAATTGGGAATGGGTATTTATTCCCCAAAGATAAACTTAAAATAACCCTTTTTACTCTAAACTTTTAAAATTTGGATTCATCAGGGTTTAGTGCTGCAGAAAGGCATATATGTCCAAAAAATGTACATAAGCCCAATGTACTTTGGAAGGATATTCTAACAGGAAAATGGAAAGGTCCTAACCCAGTAATTGTCTGGAGTTGGGGATCTGTTTGTGTGTTTCCACAGGGAGAAGAGCAACTGATTTGGATTCCAAAGAGATTAACCAAAGCGATTTCTATAGACCAAAAATAAGATGATTTGGCTCAAATCCATAACAGCTGATATCCAGAACTCCAGTTTGGCTACCTTTACATCTGTGACAGAACCAGGATGCTTTTTTTAATATCTATTTTATTATTGCCCTTTCCCACATCATGAAGTTCTATTTTGTTTTTTGAGCTCATACAGACCTAGGTTAATGTTTTGCTGATCAGTTCTATTTTTTGACTGTAGAGTTTTTAAACATTGCAATAGAGATTTCACCTTTAAAAAGTTATAAGGCCTTTACTATTATGTTATGTGTTGTGTGCACACTTGTGTTTTATGTTGTATGTTTGTATGTACATATGTCTATATATCATATATGATAAACGCTCATGAAAAAATGGATCCAAATATATTTCTTATTCACGTGATTTAAATGGTTTAATTTAAATTGGGTTTAAAATTAAATTAAACCATTTAAATCCTGTTGAGGATTGTTTTAATATGTGAACAAAAAAGGTTAAGAGATCTGTTTGTTTACTTTCACCTTTCCTTTTCATTATATTTAATAATTCTGTTCAAGATAATGTAAATTGTCAAGAAAATTGTTTTCTTTTAGTGACTTCTGGAATGTTACATAATTTTTTCTTTAACTGCTGAGGGCCTTTGCCAAGTAGGAATGACGCATGGCATGACCCAGGTCATTTGCAGTGACATTTCATATAAGGTGACCTTGCTCAAGGACCAGGGCGGATTGGGTTTAGGGCGGATCAGGGTTTAGGGTGCTCCTTGGGTTTAGGGCGGTTCCAGGTTTAAGGTGCACCCTGCTGGGAATGGGGCGTAACCTGCTGCCTCAGGCAAGCCCACTCCTTGAGTTCCCATTTAGTTCTGGTGGGATTCAGAGAGTATTTGGGATTCAGAGCCTGGTGGATTTTGCCCAGAAGGTTGATTTCCCCAGAACGTGTGTAGAGTGCCGGTGTGAGTTCAAGAATAAACAATTGCTGTTTGAATCTACAAGGCTGTGAGTGGCTCGTGATTTTCTGCCCAGCCAGACTGCAGCATTTAACCATTATTGCCAGAATTCCTATCTTCATCCCAGTGCTGGTGAAGACAAAGATAAAACCAATCTACAGCTTCTGCAATAGCCATCACTGAACTTCTTGCAGAACTTCCCAGTGCTGGTGAAGACAAAGATAAAACCAATCTACAGCTTCTGCAATAGCCATCACTGAACTTGCCTGGACTATGTATCACTTGTATGCATTGTAAATTCACCTGTATGCATTGTGAACTATCTGTTGGTGCAGTGACTTGGTAGTGTTGGGGTATTTTTGCTGATGATGTCATCAGTGGTACAATTTATCCAAAAGGAGCCATCAATTGGCTTGGTGTTTCTTCCTCCCTTCTGCTTGTCATGATCGTTCAGCTAAAATTTGGGGGCCAACAGAGGTGAGGCAAAGAACCTCACCCCCCCCCCGTACAAAGACCTCTCCACAGGTGTGGCTGTATACTGGACCAGTAGTCAGTGACGGGTAAGATCCAATTGCAATGGTACCAACCTAAGACAGGAGGCTGACGCCTTGAGGTCAGCTTATCCAACAATGGGTAAGAACCATATGTACTATTGGACAACCTAAGGCAGGCACGGTCCCTAAGCCACATGCTTGTTGTTTAAACAGAGAGGGGGAGATGTTGAGAGCCACAGTCGAAGGGGCCCCAGCAAACTTCCAGCTGCCAGCAAACTTCCAGCTGCTGGCTGATGATTGGCTCACAGCGGCCCCAGCAACATCTAGCTGATTGGCTCCTCTGTGGTGATGCTCATGGGAGATGCTCATTGAGCTGTTTCCCTGCCCTTTCAGACTGCCAGCTGATGAATGGCTCACAGCAGCCCCAGTAAAATCTAGCTGATTGGCTACGCTGCTGTGATGCTCATTGGGCTGTTTCCCTGCCCTTTCAGACCACGGAGCTGCTCATTGGGGGACTTTTATGGCTCCATCAATGCGACCCAGCCAATCGGCCTCAAGAGCAGGAGGATTTTGGGAGGTGGTGAGGCTTTTGGTTGAGAGAGAGGCTTGTGGGAAGCCAGTGGTGGCAGTTGGGCTCTGAGGGTTTTTCCTGAGGAGCTGTTTTGTTTTGCCTGTGTGGTTCTAAAAATAAAGTTCGTTTCTTTTGACAAGTGGCTCCTGAATTGTGCCCAGCCAGACTGCGGCACAACCCTCTCTGGACCACAGCTCACTCTCTGGAGGGCAGCTTCTGCAGAAATGAATTTGGGCTATGGAAGTTAGCTTCTGCCACAGGCCCCATCTCATGATAGACACCATCATTCATAAAAGACTTAAAGTTGGAAAAAATTTTCAAAATCCATGGAAGAAATTTGTCACACGGAATTACAGAATGGGGGGTATTCTTGGAAGTGGTGCTTTCCTGAGCCTCTTAACCCTCCTGCAGTTTCTATCACCCCTTTATTGACATTCACCCCACGCTGTGCTGAATACTACGTACATACTTTCATGTTTCATACATACATGTTTTTTTCACAAGCTCATGAGATTGACTTTTGGACATCTGAACTAAGACCCCTCCTGGGAAATCTGTCAAGCTGCCTTCCTCTTCTTTCCTTACGTGGTTCAAGATTCGGCTTATGTACCCTAGGTAGCACAGTTCCATTCTCTTCTCTCTGTCCCACTGGGACCTGTGAGCTGGTGTCTGAGAACATCTCTGCCTGCCACCTACCTTCCTACAGCTAGTCCAGTTTATGTACGGAGAGATCTGAGGCAGCCCATGCTTATGGGTCAGGGATTTTCAGAGAAAAAGAACCAATAGAGTATTGAACCAATGTATTCTACTAGAATATAGAACCATTCTATTGGTTCTTTATACACACATAAGCAAACACACAAGTATATTTGTATATGTATACACGCATATATAAATCATAAGAGGAGATCTATTAGATTGGCCTACACAATCAGGCTGATACTCCCACAATGGCTGCCTGCAGGTGGGAGAGTCAGGGAAACCAGTAGTTGCTCAGTCAAAGAAGTTGGAAGTCTTTGAACAAAAGAGACCGAAGATGCAGCCCTGGTCCAAGGCTGAAGGCCTGTAAGCCTCCTGGACAGTTGCTGGTACAAGTCCACCGCCAACACTGAAGGATACAGAAGCTGAAGTCCACGCCAGGGCAGCAACAAGGACTGCACCTGCTCAAGAAGTGCTTTGCAGCTGCGCACAGTGGCCACACCTGTAATTCCAGTGACTCTAGAGGCTGAGGCAGGAGGATCTCAAGTTCAATGCCAGCCTCAGCAATGGTAAGACACTAGGCAACTCAGTGAGACCATGTCTCTAAATAACATACAAACTAGGGCTGGAATGTGCCCCTGAGTTCAATTCCCCCCAAAAGCTGCCCATGTGCACAGCCGCAGGCTACCCCTATACCTTCCTTCCATTTGTTTTGTTGTTGTTGTTCCAAATGGTCCCCCAGCCTACTGGGTGGTCCACTTCTGGGTGGTCTTACCCCCTCTCAGTATGACACATGCCAATTATCTCTGGAAACACACACCCAGAAATGTACTTTATCAGTTTTCTAGACATTCTCAACCCAGGGGAGCTGGCCACTGAGACTAACTGGTACAGAATGTCTTCTGCATAGTCATAAACCCCCTGGAACCTAACCAAGCTACTTTCCTGTAGCTGATGCTTAATAACCATGTATTTGAATAATGAATGCATTCCAATCTTCTAAGTCTTATTTATTAACTATTCCTTTAGTTCTTAATCCTAATAATGTCAGAATCAAACAGGAAAAAATGATACCATATCAAACTTTTCTGGGGATAGGCTTCAGAAATCTCTCTAACAAGTTCCTCAAGCAATTCAGAAGCAGCCAGTTTGTTCCCAGCCTGAGGACTGGCATTTGAGAATCAAAGGGCCACTCTGTCTTTCTTGACCCCAGAATCCTATAACATCTCCCTTTCTCCACTATCCATGTAACCCTAACCATTTTCTCTTAGCAACCAAAAATCAATAACCAAGCTCACCCATCCTGAGAGTCTCACCATGAGACAAAGACATGCTTGCAAAACATTCATCAAATATTAAGCTTTGCTGCATATTAAAACTTTCCCTAGCCAATCAGTCCCCATCTTCAAATAAGTGACCATGTCTGTAACTCTAAGTCAATGGAGATGTACTTCCTGGACACTGTTTTGCCCAGTGTTGGACTCTCATCTTTCAGCTGTCTTTGTTTTCTTCTTGGTATTTTGGAATCTCGTGCTCTCAGATGGCCTGATTCTGCTCTTTCTGTCATGCTGACCCCACCTTCAGGATCCCCTTCTGGGGAGTGTTTTGTAAAGAAGCTGTTAAAGTAAAACAAGCAGATTTGAGAAGACTGCCATCTGGTTTCCACGCTGCAGAGGCTCACATGAGCCTTGAAAATATCTGTCCATCGGGTGGGGTTGGGGGTAGAAGGTCCTGGGATTGGCTGACAGGGAAGGGCTGCCTAGCGGACTTTCCGCCCTGGGAGCTCCTGCAGTCAGACCCTGTCACCATAAGCTGAGAGAAAGAGCATCCCCTTGTAGCAGAAGAGTCTGTGACATCTGAAGTCTTAAGCAAACCACCTCATTTTTACATTCCATATCCCAGAGGCACACACTGTACAGCCACCTTCGTGGCACCTCAGAACTGTGAGGGAACAAACTTCCTACTTGATCCCTGGCATTCTGCCCTCTTGCTTGTGTTTTCTGTCCAGACTCCTGGGGTGACGAAAGGACCAGAGTTTTCAGCTGTACATTCACATGTGTATCATTTTAGTCATTTGCATGTTATATGCCATGTGTATTTTATGTATACTTAAAACATAGGTTTATTTTCCTTATTTGATGAAGACAAAGAAAAAGTCGGGCTATTAAAATGTAATTAGACTTTTAAAACATGGAATTTTGGAGCTAAAAGAAATCCTAAAGATTATCTAAAACAATCAGCCCTCTTTTAGGGGATAAAGTAGAGGTGCACTCCTGTCTCCCCGTTTCCTAAGAATTTTCCTTTGCGGATGGGAGAAGAGCTCTTACCATGCTCTGCCAGGCCTCTGCCCCTCTGGGAAGATGTAGTTCTCCAGCGTATACAAGTCACACATCTTGTGTTTGGTGGGGACAAACCCAGCTTGTGCAAGATTCATACCTCATACCCCGACAGTGACGAGTGGTTTCTGGAGAAAGCAAAGATTAGAAGAGAACCCTACAGGTTTCTTCCTCTTCCACTGACAGTGACCCCATAAAACCAATCTGTGGTCACCCTCACTGAAGCCAGAGCAGGTATCGCAGACCAGAAGCCCCCGACTCTGTCTGTCTCCCCACCGGGCCCCGTCCTAGTCTGAGAATGGCAGGACTGTGCTGGCCAAGGCAGCAGCAGCACGGTGGCTGCTCCTGGGGTCACCTCAGCTCCAGCTTCTCTCCTAGTCCAAGTGTCCCCTGCCTCGCCCCCAGCAAGCTGAACCATGAGTCAAAGACCAAGGCCCCCTGACCCACCAGCTGACCCCAGCAGCGCTCCTTCCTCTTTCTTCATGACTTTCCATTCCATCGGACGTCATTTGTTGGCCAAATGATCTGGGTCACTTGCTCATGTTCTCTGGCACTCAGTATCCTCGTCTGGAAACAGGAATCCTGGTGCCCATCTCACAGGGTTGCTGTGAGGACAGAAGGGGTCGTGCGGTGAGCACTCTGGCCATGGGCCGACAGCTCTTCCTCACCAGCAGTGGCCTCCTCTCAGGAAGACACATCTTCTGCTTTCTTCTCTCACTTCAAAAGAAGCGGCCACGTTCTCCAACAACAGGGACATCAACACACCCGGGTGGTGCAGAACTTGGGTCGGAGTCTGTCTGCTTCTCTTGGGATCCGCGTGAACTCATACCCATGTGCCATAGCCACACATTTGGAAATGTCCTCACCAACTTGACATTTGAAAGGGAATTCTAAACCTAGGCCACACTTTCAACTCTGTAGATAATTCAGCTGTTTCTCTCTCCTGCTACTTCCGCTTATTTCCCCTGAACATTACGTTGTAAATGCATTGACACACTGACATTTCAAGCTCTTTTAATTTTAAGCTGTTTCTCCTTGAAGATTTCTCACCACCAATCCCTGTCTGCTCCCTCTCAGGGATGAAAATATCAGAGGGAGAAGGAAGCAAGTCATGTAACTAAAAAGAGAACTGCATGTTTGAGGAACATAGACCACATTGTTGGCCTGTGGAAAAGACAGATCACTGCTGTCAACTGTGTGGCCACTGTGCAAATCCAGAGGCCCTGAGTCTCAGTGGGTAGTGATCAGATGGAAAAGAAGAAGAAAAATAAAATTGAAGAAGGTGCTGTTTTCAAACAGAGTACATATTTGGGTTTTTTAAAAAAGGAGAAAAAAGCCTGAAATTTAATAATTATTTCAAAAGAGAAAAAGAACACAGATGGAGGAATTTCCCTGTGCCCTTGGTCATGCCATCTGCCTTATAAACACTTATTTTAACACTTTTAGTTTCATTTTAAAACCACTATAATTATATTTTCGGTTGATGAATTTATTTGTCAATATCATAGTTATTTTGACCAGATCCTATCCTCCAGGTTTCAAATGGGGAATAGAATAAAGAAATATAATGGTCTTGGCAACTTCACTCAGTGAAGACACAGGGCATCTTCCCCCGCACAGTACTTTTGCTAAGGAGAGCTAATATTTATGGAGCATGAATTCTGTGCCCTGCACAGTTCTCAGTACCCCCTCAAGCCACCTCCCTTGCACGACACTCCTGTGAGCCATGTTATGCCTTGTTCCTTAGAGCTGAAGTCTGTCTGGGAGGTGGCCAACCCCTGCCTCTGATACTGACTTGGCTGCACCTGGAATGTGACTGTAAATCTCAGGTCTGGACCGTGGGTTTCTAATCTGCAAGTGTGACACCCCACTGAATCATCTCAGAGGACTCCACCCCCTCCAAAGTACCCGGATTTGGGGCTTCTATGTTTTTTTTCTCTAGAAAACTGGATTTTAAAATTCATAGAATATTTTAAAATGGAAAACAGGGAAGACTACTGGAACAAAGCCCTTGGCAGTGTCTGAGGGTGCAGAACAGGGTGCCGACTGAGCTTGGCTTGGGAGTCACGAGTTTCTATCTCAAGAAAGAAAGAATCAGAAATTGTGGATAAGGAGGTTAGCATGATTCAAAATGAAAAGTAAGTCTAAAAGCCAGAAAAGGATAGGATGGGAAGAGATTTCCAGGATAGGTAAGTGAGGAACAGGGCAAGGGAGTTGAGCACCATGACATGTTTTCCCTTTTAGAAGACCATCTGATGAAATGGAACACAAGAACACAATGGGATTGAAGGATAAACAAAACAAAGAAAATTCTGAGAAGTCTTCAGACAGAGCAACTTCCAGAGCAGCCAACTTCCTCAGCCAGGCACAGCGGCACAGGCCTGTAATTCCAGTGGCTCTGGAGGCTGAGGCAGAAGGATAGCGAGTTCAAAGCCAGCCTCGGCAACTGTGAGTTGCTAAACAACTCAGTGAGACCCTGTCTCTAAATAAAATATGAAATAGGGCTGGGGATGTGGCTCAGTGATCCAGCGCCCCTGAGTTCAATCCCTGGTATTCCCCCCACAAAATAAAATAAAAGGGAAAAGTGTGCATTTTCTTCTGTCTAGCAGAAGTCTGTTGAGGGCTCACTGGCTATGCGATGTGGTCCAACCTTCACACAGTAGAGAGCCACAGAAAGGGGTAAGGTGGATGTTGGGGACGGAGGCTTCGTAGCCCTTGGGCACTGAGTTAGTGGCTTCTGTCAAAGGGGACAAGAAGAAATGGCAGGGATGGGCTCCGTGGTGGAGCACTTTCCCAGCCTGCAGGAGGCCTGGCTCAACCCAGCTCTGGCTATGAGTGAGCTCCAGAGGGGATCCCGGAACTCTGCTGCCCTCCAATCTCTACTGCTCACAGGTGGAGAGGCCAGGGCCCATAGAGGCCAGGCAGGACAAGGTCATCACGCCAAAGATACTCTCATTTACTATCTTAAATATGTGAATAAGCCAAGAAAAAGAAGAATAAATTTCCCAAAGAAATAACTAATCAGCTACTTTTGGACCCTTCAGTCATCCAGTCATTGCTGTTTATGCTTTGAGATGGGTTTCTTTGTGGCCTTGAACCCGTGATCCTCCTGTCTCTGTCTCCTGAGTTGCTGGGATCACCATGCACCACTGGACCAGATAAGCAATCTGTTTTCAAGGTCATGGTATTAATTTATCATGTCTTCTAAAACTGCTGATTATGTGTAAGAAATTGTGAATCAGTTGAATAAGCTTAAGTCTATTGTCTTTATATTGTCCAATTTAGGGTCTAACACTAATGACAAGATTCTAAAATACAAGCATTAAGCAGAAGAAAATACATATTTAAAAAAACCACTTAACAAACACAAAGTGCCCTCCTTAGAGGAAAGCAGCAACATCACAAGGGCCTGGAGAACTGTAGAAAATCAACCCAGAGCTATTTTTGGCAGTTGTAATTTTTTAAATGTTATTTGTTAAAAGTAAAAAAAATGAATCAGAGGTGAAATGAAGATTCATCACTGGGAAAGGAAAAAAAATTGCATGAATTTTTAGTGACTTACTGTTTATGTATTTTCATTAGTTATTATTTTCTTTTTTTAAAAAAGAGAGAGAGAGAGAGAGAGAGAATTTTTTAATATTTATTTTTTAGTTTTCAGCAGACACAACATCTTTGTTTGTATGTGGTGCTGAGGATCAAACCTGGGCTGCATGCATGCCAGGCAAGCGCGCTACCACTTGAGCCACATCCTCAGCCCTAGTTATTATTTTCATTGTACACATTTGCGGGGGGGGGGGCAGTGTGACAGTGACTTATATATGCAGTGTCTAAGGATGATTAGGAAGTTCACATTTAAATGAATGTCTTGTGTGTGTGTGTGTGTGTGTGTGTGTGTGTGTGTGTGTGTGTGGTGCTGAGGATTGAACCCAAGGCCTTGAGCACACAAAGCAAGCACTCTATCAGCTTAGCTATATCCCCAGGCCCTGAGTGCTTTAATTTAGCTGCTACATCTATAACCTACAATAGTTGCCGTGTCTCATTTTCAGAAATGGCAAAAATCTACAAGGAGACAAAGAGGGGAAATACTTTGAAAGTTATTTTATAGCTAGAAGCTGGGACTTAGGCAGTGAGCCAGCCTCTGTGGCCCTGGTCACCTGCACCATCCATGGCCCAGGGCTGAGGGTGGAGCGTGGCATGGCTGGTGTCCTCTTCCATCTGAGATGGAGCGTGGCCGTCGCTTGGTCCCTGCCTTCCTGAGCACAGCTGGCTCCTTGCCAGCTGTCCTGCCCTTGGTCCCTCCTGGGATCCTGGAAACCATGAGCCCCAGGGACTTGAACAGGTGGCGGCCATGTATCCTGCTGCTGTGAGAGAGCCCTCAGGTTGCGCGGTCCCTAAACAGCAGCCCTCTTTTCCTCAGTCTGGAAGCCTGGAATCCAAGATCAGGCGCAGGCAGTTCCAGGCTCTGGCAGGGCCACGTCTGAGTGCTGTGCCCATGTGGCAAACGGCATGGAGAGGCACAAAGGTCAGACGCCATGGCAGAGGGCTCTCCTAAAGGCCTGAGCCCACTCGCCTGGTCACCTCTGGAAGGCCCTCAGATCCAAATGAGACTCCTTTCCTGGGGACTGCATTTCCTCCAACGAGAGTAGGGGATACAATCTTCCTGCCACACAGCCCTGTGATTAAAGATGGAAGCCAACACCTGGCTGTCCCCAGTCTGGTGGGCAGCGTGTGCATCCAGGGAGAGGACCCGAAAGCTGGCAACGCTCCTCCTGGGGGTTCTCCCCATCAGGCCAGACGTGCCTGAGAGCCTCTGCAACCTGCCAGACATCCTGCCTTGGGAAAGGGGGCTCTCTGGTGGCTTTGAGGATGAAGCGGGAAAGGCTGCAGTTAGGTCTGAGCCCTTTCAGAACTCCAGGCCCCTCTCATGAGAGGTCCTTCTGAGCTGCTGATGGGTATAGACCACCTATGGCGCTTGTCCCCACAGTCCATCTCTGCCCTGTCTGAGAAGGGCTCTGGCTATTCTGAAGAGGAGTCTCATTTGGATCTGATTGCTTCTCTGAAGCACTTACTGTGAGGCAGGATTGTTTGGGAGCTAGTCTGGGGCATTTGGAGCTCACATTTTTAGCAAAGATTTCTCCCTCCATTTTATCTGCCGCCTCCACAGTCACCTTGTCCAGCCACCGCTAATTCTCTGGGTCACTGCGACTGGTCCTGATTGGTTGCTGTGAATCCTCCTCTTCCCCACCACCTCAGCTAGGGACCTTGCCACGCCCACAGCCCTATACTTTCCCCCTTCTTTCTCTACTAGGCATCACCTGTGCAGTTCCTGGTCTCTGCGCAGTCTCTCTCCCACTCACCTCCTCTTCCTGCTTCTTGCCCACCGCCTGGGCCAGCTTTTTCCCATGGATCTGCTGGTGCCCTCTGTGGACGCCTTTCTGTCATCACCTCCTGTGGCCTGGCTCTGACTTGTCAGTCAATTCAAGCACCCCCTTGCAGTGGACAAGGCATTGCCGTCTCCGCAGTGTGGGCTCCTGGAGGCCAGAGGCTAGGACCCCAGGAGTCTTGTCCAGGGCTTGGCACTCATCAGAGCTCAGCCCACATCTAGGATGAATGCCACTGACCCTGACAGAGGAGGGCTGCCTGCCACTGGTGGCTGGATCTTGTTTCTTCTTCCATTTTTCTTTCCTGGCTGAGCCTCCCCTTGGCAGAGGGGGATGGGGAGCACAGGGGTCTTTGTTCCTCCTCCTGATGGCTGAAGCTGGGACGGAGCTCAGCAGCTGTGTTTGGGTGAAAGGCAAGAGAGCAGATGGCCTGGTGTCTGTTTGCAGACAGCCCGAGAGGTCACAGCCCTGTGCAAGGCACAGTAGGGTAGTGTAGTGGGGCAAAAGCCAGGCCCGGCCACCGAGACAGCATTCACTGCTCAAACACTGACCAGTGTGATCTCAAGGCAGCAAAGAGAGAATACTTTATGGATCTCATGTTCCTGGTGGTGGCTTTTAACATTGCAATCCAAACAAAGCCTTTTCTATGTGAAAACTCCCTTAATTACTATCATTTAAAAATTTTCTGCAAATTTTGGCAGCCATTGAAATAGTCACCCAACCAATGCTGGTGGTAGGAGGATGGGGAGCAGAGGAGGGGGCTTCTTCATTGTCTAGAGTATCTAGAACCAGAACATGACCTGAGGCCTGAGCATCTGTGTGAGGACAGAGGTCACATGCCGAGACTCAGATGCACTCACTGATGTTCTCCCACTCAACAGCCAGCACTCTGACTTAAAGGAGGGGCAGGATCCTTGGAGAACCAGGGCTGAGCAAGGGGCAGCAACACCGCCTCCCTCTCTCCTCCCCTGACTCAAGGCCATCACACCTGTGTCCCTAGGATATACACCTGGCTTTCCTTAAGATGCCAATTTCCACACACGCTCATGGACAGCCCCCTCCCAATCTGGGATTCCTCATTCTGCTCTTTCCCATATTAAAAGCCCAAGCTCTGACCTGAAGCCACCTTCCCATCTCTGCCTGCAGTACGATCTATCACCAGTTAGCATGCCATACTTCTGGCACACTGCATGGTCTCCTCCACTAGAGCTGCTTTCCTGATTGACACAGCTAGAACAGTGGTCTACTATCAGGTGTCTTGTGCTCTTCGCGCTCACACGCTGCCCCTCATATGATGATCAGCACAGGAGACTTCCTTACCCCTCATTGTCACCAGCACATGAGTGATACATTCTGCTAAGGTGTTCCCACAGCCATAACCCTAGGTGAGGGGGATTCTTAGGCTGCACCTCCATCCCCAGGGACCTCTGTCATGCGGGCAGCTAGTTGTCTCCTGAAGTGTGGTTGCCTGGCAGTGACCACATGCTGGTTTGGGAAGTCTGTAACAAAGGAACACACCCTTGTGGCTTAATGACAGAAATGTATCCTCCAAGTTCTGCAGCCTAGACATTCAAAATCAAGGCATTGGCCTCAAAATAACTTTTAACAATCACAAGGAATCAAAATCCACTGAGAATCAAAGAGGCCTTTCAGCAAGGAAAGTAGAGTTGTCTTGTCGCCCCTCACCAAACGCACATTTCCACCTGGCAGGCAGAGGGGACCTCAGAACCTGGTTCCTCAGGCCAGATTCCTCCCTCCTGCCTGCTCCCCAGGGGCTTGAGCTTAAGCTGTCCAGCACAATGGCCATGAGCCATACGTGGCCACCACCACAAACATTCAAATGAAATAAAACTAAACCAGCCAAACGTGCAACCCACCACCATACCAGCCCCTTTGTGGGCTGGGCGGGCCATGGTGCCAGTGGATATTGTTCAGGATGACACCAACACAGAGTGCTCTACCATTGCAGAAAGTTCCACAGACGTTCTCCTGAGGACCCGCAAGGCTCCAGACCAGCCTAGACTTGCTGGATCTCATGACTGAACTGACCCATTGTCAGTATGTGTTATTTGGTTGGTTTGGACTAATGTGCACTTGAGCATCCATGGAGCACAGAATGGAAGTGATTTGGTCCATGAAATGGTCATAGAGAACTGGAAGTGTGGACAGTTGGAGCAGACACTGGGGGCACCGGGGCTGGGCTGAGCACTGGGCCTCTGGTCTCGGTCCTCACAAGGGCCCTAGTATCATCCTGCTGGCGAAAGAGTAAGGTGATAGCAGCCATGGGAGGGCCCTCAGTGCTCGGCTACTCCAGCTCAGGGTCCGTGGGTCAGACTTGGGTCAGACTGCCTGGTACTTGAGCAAGTACCTGTCCTCTCTGTGCTTCGGTCTCCTCATCTGTAAAATGGATCTTAGAGATTGTTGTGAAGTTGAGTCAAGTATTGAGAATCCAGACAGCATTAATGCTTTGATTATTTACTGCAGGCGAGAAAGATCCAGGGCATCACTGGCTTGTCCAGTACGGCCCGGCCAGTGCTCGCTCTCACACTGAGGCAGCCTCTTGCCCAGAGTCACATGGCCCCGCCCACTGCAAGCTTTTGCTAGCCTGCCCCGTTTATCTTAGCCAGCCACCAGTATCATGGACAGCCACACCTCTGCATGGGCACTGTTGGAGGGACTGCCCCACAGAGTGGCCAGCGGCCAGTGACATGGCACATAACCCAGATGACCTCGAGGCCCCATTTCTTCCAGCATCATCAGATGATTGAACTATGAAAGCAGAAGCAGGTTTCCCTGTTAGATAAAGGAGAATGGATCTCGTGGCCCAGTGGGAACACAAACATGTGGATCTCGTTGTAGTGGAGAGTTGAATGGTGGTGACTATAAAATGGCGAAGAGGGAGGAATGATGGTGACAGCTTATCGATGAGCACTAAGTTACAGTTACAGGGGAGCAAAGAGGTCTGGTGCCTCTCTGCACAGGACAGCCACTGCAGGGACCCCGAAGCATTGGATGTAAATGTAACGTATTTCTTCAAAGAGCTAGAAGAAAGAATTCGGAATGTTTGGACCATAAAGAAATGATATCTGGTTGAGGTGATAGGTATGTTTAACCTGATTTAAGTATTGCACAAAATATACAACTGTAGAAACACCCCCTGATACTCCATTAATATGGACAATTTTTATGTATCTGTTAAAAATAAATTAATTTTTTTTGGCAGTAGGGTAAGAACTGAGGGGGGGGGAAGAGACACACATAAAAAAAAGAAAAAGAAGAAGAAAACAAAACTCCACGAACATTAGTTACTAGACTGGCCACTCCAAGTGGAGAGCTACACAGTTCCTACCACATTTATGACGTAATGCCCGGAGGCCTGAGCTCCCAGCATGGTGAGTTCAAGGGGTCCATGGAAGGCAAGGCGTTGGGCCTTTCCGGCCTGCCCTCTTTGGCTCACCCCCGTGCTCACCCATGCGGCTCACATTAGAGTTCTTGGGTGTCTTAAGGGGATGTCAACTCACTGAAGGCTCATGGGTTGGGACCCGTCTGCTTCGAGTACTGAAGAGGAAAATTGTCCTTGACCTCAACTCCAGAATGACTGGGTGACCCCTGAGCAGCCCATTGAGCTTCCTCTTGGGAACACTGACCATGTAACTCACATGTTTCCTCTTCTGCTTGTCTGCTGGGAAAGTCAGGACCAAATTTGCAACCAATTTCTGGCAAAATGAACTATACACCGTGACATCTATTTTACACAGACCCTCCCTCCAGTAACTTTTCACAGCTTTTCCTACTTGGATTTTAAATTATTCAATTCTTAGCACTATACAGGATACAGGACATAAATAAGAAAGGTGGTCTCTTTCGTTTCAGGACCTAGGAAAGCCGTGGACACATCCCCATATTCAGTGTTCTCCAAAAGGCTTAGGTCTTCTCATTTTACTATTTCCTGTGGTGTGCCGAAGACCCTTGTGCCATGCAGAAGTGCAGTGCCACAGGAGGTGAGGCAGAGAAGGCACTGGTTATTTAAAAAAAAAAAAAAGATTATAACCTGGAGAACCCAAAGAATACAAGGAAAGAATAAGAACTGAGGCTTGTCTTGGGGCCCTAGAGACCAGTTTGCCTGAGCCAGTCCTGAGCACTTGTCAGCCCCTGTGGCACAGGCACCAGGTGGCCTTCTGCACTGCAGCTTGGACATCTCCTTATTTGAAGGGCTCCATAGCAGCGAGTCCCAAGCTGTGGTGTGTGTGCAGACCGACCACCAGGGTGCTTGTTAAAACTAATTGGGGTGGCAGACCTGGGGGCAGCCGAGAGTCTGCTTCCTTGACAAGCTCCCAGGTGAGAAGGAAGCTGCCTGCTCACTGTCCAGCGCTTGAGCATGGAGGATCTACAGGATTTGTGTGGCAGCCCCTGGCAACGGGAGGTCCCCAGCTTAGCACCTGTGCCATCTCATCAGTTTCACTAGTGCAGGTCTCTGAGGCCTAGCCTCCGTTTCCTTCCAAACCTTGCTTGGATTTTCCTGTTTCCTCATGGAAACATGAAATGGAGCAGCCACTAGTGATCAGAGACACATTAATTCATAATAGCCAGAAAGTGGGAAAATGCAAATGCCCACCAACCTATGAATGCATAAAAACGTGGGGTATCCACGGAGTGCTATTCAACAATAAAAAGGAATGAATTCCAGACACACACTGAACATGAAAGAAGCCTGAGAATACAATGAGCGGAAGACACCAGCCACATGTCACTAACAGATTTTATTTTTGATGTGATTAAGAGTCTCCTAAGATTAGATTGTATCAATTTTTGAACAATCCCATGAATATGCTTAAGAACTGAATTCTATACTTAACTGGGTGAATTTCATGACATGTGAATTATATCTCAAAGATGATTAAAAGCAGCTGGGCACAGTGGTGCACACCTATAGTCCCAGCAACTCAGGAGGTTGAAATGGGAGGATCCCAAGTTTGAGGCCAGCCTCAGCAACTTAGCAAGACCCTGTCTACAATTTGGAAAAAAAAGAAAGGGCTAGGAATGTAACTCAGTGGTAGAGCACCCTGGGTTCAATCTGTACTACTAAAAATAAATAAATACAAATAAGAGATGATAAAAGTCTCATGGGGTGGAAAGAGACGCTGCCCTCCACCTTCATCCATTCAGGTGGGAATTCTCTGGTCCCAGTGGGGTTATACTTGCCCCTCTCCCTGCTGGGAAACCCTTCACTTCATGAGGTACTGTCTCTGGCTTGGGGCTATTTCAAGTAACCTCACCCTAGGGTTTTTGAGTATGCTGAAATAGTGGGGTTTTCATTAGTTGTGAAACTTTGGAAAAATTTCAAGACCAAACCTAATTAATGGGCATTCCATCTGGTGTTGTGACAGAGTGTGCCCTTGTGTTAGTGGTGTCAGTCGTGTTGTGACAACAATCTGCTCCATTTGAGTTAAAGAAATCCCAGGTGCTCGGGTCGATGGACTTTTCCTGGCTTGTTAACTATGCTTCCGTTCCCATGGAGCATCTCTCAGTTCTGGAACTCACCAGAAGGACTGGGTTGAGAAATGTGCATCAGGTCTCAATGGTTACTAAGACCATTAACCCAAAGGTAAATTTTCTGTAGCAAACATAAATTTTAAAATGTAAGTAGCATTTTGAATGCGTGTCTGCAACAGAACTGCTCCACCGCGATACAAAGCACCCTTAGCTGATGGGTGTGGGTCTTCTGTGCTGGCTTGTGTGTGAGTACAGAGGCCAGTTGCTTACCAGGAATGACTGGCAATGGGCCACCTGTGCCTCCCCTGACTTCTACTGCAGTCCTTCCCAGGCAGTCTCCATGGACCACACCCAGAGCTGTGCAGGTGAAGCTGGCTTAGGTATTGCTATTTGTCTTAAAAATCCCAACACTCCTGGAATGAGCAGGGTATTTAGCACCTCTGAGTCACTAACACCTTGGCTACTCCATTCCTTGAATTTGTTTAGCAGACCCCTTTTGTCTCCCTGATAACTTGGAACAGACCCCAACAGGAAGGCTGGGAGTCCTGATGGGAATAAAGAGGCAGAGAGGACAGAGCAAGGGACTGATGGCAGACCTTGGGCTCATCCAGGGCCATTGCTATTTGTTCAGAGCTTTATTTTTTTTATTTGCAAAAGAGAATCATAGAGGTGGTTACCTGTGCCTGCAGCTTCCCAGGTGGGATCCCAGGTGAGGGGTCAGCTGACTATGAACTGAGAGAGGTATTACCTGAACAGATCTTGTCGAAGGTTCTAGAGACCTTTAGGAGCCCAAGAGACCACCTCACCTCCAGCACACCAGACCTGAGAGGTCCTATTTTCTACCTGCTGACCGAGGAAAACACTAATGTGCTGGGAGCTGCTCTGGAAATACACACCCTTAAGCCCCAAGCAAGAGAAACTGAACAATTACTGCGCCCCACAATAACCTGGCCTTTCCCTAGGTTAGGATAATGAGGCGTGGCTCCAGGAGTAGGTGTTACCTGGTGGGGTTGAGTTATACTCACCTGTTCCTTTATAATCTGACCCCTTTGCCCTTTGGGGGAGAGAATGTTCCATGGAACCTCCCCTTCTGTGGCTCCTATATAAGAATAAAGAATTCCAGTGGCTCTCTCTCTTTCCACGCACCCCTAAGGTCAGAGAGCCATCTAGGATTTTGAAAAAGTACTTCTGTGGATTGCGTGCTTTCTTCGCCGTTTTCTTAAATTATTGAAATAGTCAGATTTTGTGAACCCAGCATTAGGTCGCCAGCTAGGATAGATGGTAACACTAATGGGTCCTTCTTAGGATTTTCCCCCTAACCTCCTGTTGTGAAATTTTTCCATAATATGAAATGCTTAAAGGAGTTTACAGTGAGCACACATAAACCCATGGCCCAGATTCTACCATTAACCTCTCCCTGTGTTTTGTATCGCTTTATCATGTATATGTCCACCTAGTTTGGATTTTTTCAAAAATTGGTTTTGCCTTTTATTATGGTAATTTATCTGGCAACCAGGGGGAAATAAATAAGGGTGGATTTTTGTTTTCGGCAACCCAGTTGGGCCTATTATGTCTAATAAGAACCTCAAATGCCAACTCCCCAAACCCCTTCTCTCCCCTCTTAAAAGAAGGAGCTTCATTTAGTATTTGGGCGAAACAAAGGATGGAACCGGAGATTAGCTGTGTTTTTGTGTCAGCATCCTTGTCATCCACAGAGAGGGGTGTGTGTGTGTGTGTGTGTGTTTTCCCTCAAGGAGAAAAGACTTGATGTTTACAGCCTTAAAATAAAACAAAAACATATAAGAAAAATTAAATAGCTTTGAATATGGGTTTAAAGTGTGCTCTTTGCTCCTGAACAAAAAAAAAATTCCCAGGGAAAAAGTCACTATCTTAAATCCAAGAGGACACTTGCCCAGGACTATGGCTTCTGTCTCCAAGGCAGAGCAGGCTTTGGAGGACCCCAACCTGCAGGGGTGACCAGAACCCCTCCACGGGTCCAGCCTCTGCTGGACTTGCTGGGCAGGTCATGGCCTGCGCTATTGTTCACAACAGTTTGCCTTAAGGTGACTTGTTTTTTGACTTCTACATGTCTTTTCAAAAGAAACTTTGAATCATCCTCATAAGTGGAAAACCAGTATTATTTGCCACAGAGAGGACTTTAAAGTCAGTGCCATAAAAACCAGTCTCACTAACTCTGAGCTCAGACCTGAGCTCGGCCCTGTTGCTCGACTCCTAGGACCTCTGAACCGGGTCTATTCCCTGTTTGCCTAAAAAAAGGACATTAGCAAGTCCAGCAGGAGTCAGAACTCTGAGGGGACTTCTTGGTTTCATCAGGGGTCCAGGGAAGGTTAGGGAGGACTCTACTCCTTAGCACCAGATTCCATGCAGATGACATTGGGTCCTTGCACTGTATTGTGCACACTATGATGCTCCTGTACACTGAGATGCTCCTGCACACCCTGGTGCTCCTGCACACCCTGATGCTCCTGAACACCCTGGTGCTCTTGCACACCATGGTACTCCTGCACACTCTGGTGTTCCTGCACATCATGATGCTCATGCACACCCCAGTGCTCCTGCAGACACCAGTGCTCATGCAAACCGTGATGCTCCTGTAAACCGTAATGCTCCTGCACACTCTGGTGCTCCTGCACACCCTGATGCTCCTTAACACCATAGTGCTCCTGCAGACCCTGGTGCTCCTGCAGACCCTGGTGCTCCTGCACACCCTGGTGCTCCTGCACACCCTAGTGCTCCTGCACACCGTGGTGCTCCTACATACTCTGTTCCTCATGCACACCGTGGTGCTCTTGCACACCTCGGTGATCCTGCACTCTCTAGTGCTCCTAAACATCCCAGTCCTGCAGACCCTAGTGCTTCTGCACATTCCAATGTTCCTCTGGTGATCCTGCACACTCTGATGCTCCTGTACATCCCAGTGCTCCTGAAGAAGCTGGTGCTCCTGCACACCCTGATGCTCCTGTATACCCTGGTGCTCATGCACACCCTGATGCTCGTGCACACCTGGACAGGGCTCTACAAGGTACTGAGCACCCTCTGCACCCTCTGGCGATATTTTTGTGATCCTCCAATACCGACTTATCTTTGGAATGAAGTTCCAGGACCATGTGCCTTCTGGTCTTCTCAATTACCAGCTGGCCTCCTTATTACTTTCCATTACAGGGCAGCTGCAGCCATTCAGATCTGGGTCACCAACTGTCCAGGTGACACTGGAGCATCCCCAAGGTTCTCATCTTCTGATTGTTCCCCCACCTTCCCCTCATTCTCCACAGTTCCTGCCTGGGATACCCCTCTATCCCTGCCCCAGGACTGGCTAGGAGTCATATAAGGAAACAATGGCTGGAGGTGAAGCCATTGGCCAGGTACTCCTCATCCCACTGTGCCCTGCGAGTCCTAGCCCAAGTCCTAGCTTCTACCATCTTCTAGAAACACTGTCTCCTCCTAGGTGCCTCAGCACGTGGCAGCAATGAATCCTGGAGCTGAGGATTCACCTCAGTGGATCAGCACTCCTTGTCTGATCCGGAGTGTTCAAAAAGTAAAATCATGACATATTGAATAGAAGAACACAGCTGAAGCAGTTCTTGGGGAGAAATTTTGAGTTTTAAAATAAGATTGAAAATCAATGATTTAAGTTTTCATCTCAAAAAGCTAGAAAAGAAGTGCATATGAAACAAACAAGCAGACAGGAAATAAGAGGAGAAATCTATAGAAAAAGTGGTAGAAAGGAAATAAAAATAAAAATTAAAAAAAAACAAAATTGGCTCTTTGAAAAGATGAATAATATTGATAAACCCTGAGCATAGGATCAAGAAGTAAAACTCAAGTTGCCCTATCAGAAAGACAAAGAGGAGACACAACTACATATGCTAAAAAGAAAAAAAAATTAAAGTCTAGTGGAATAATATTGCAACTTAATGCCCCCAAATTTGCCAACAATGCTGAAATGGCCAAATTCATTTGAGAACTACAAAATACATGAATGTGAGAGGAAATAGAAAAATACATAATTTCTAGATTATTAAGGAAGTTGAATTGGTAATTAAAGGCTCCTTGCATCCTAAGAAACAACAAAATTGAAGGCTCAGATGACTTTGCTGGTGAATTTCCCTAAACATTGAAAAGAGAATTAAAAGACTTTTCAAGAGGAAAGAGTAAACAATTCCAAACCTTAGAGTTATATGAGGCAAGCATGACCTTGATGAAAAACAACAATGAAAAGAAACTTCTAAGGATATTTTAAGAAAGAAATATTGTAGGTCACTATGTTTTAAGAACAAAGACATTAAAGTTCCAAACAAAATAATATTAGTAAATTGAATTCAGGGATAAATAAAAGAGATTATACATTATGACCAAATGAAGTTTTACAAAATTACAAAATTGATTTGTCACTTGAAAATCAATGTAACGTATCAAATTAATAGCATATAGGGAAAATCATAGGATCCCTTTAATATATGTAAAAAAATCCACAAAATTTCATAGTTATTTGTGATAAAACCAATAATAAGAATGAGACAAGAAATGTTTTAATGTGATTGTTGGAGTTGAGAGTATGAAGAGCACAGAAAGCTTGTTGTTCCAGGAGGTGGAATAAGGACTCTAAAGAATGTGATAACAAAGGAATCAGAGAGGGAAAACTGACTATTTCCCTTGCCTCCAATCTTTAGGTGAGTATCAGAGCAGAGGGAACTTGGTTGCAAAGTAAAACAATGTACTTATAAAACACAGGAGGCACGCAACCCATGGTGTGTCTTTCCCTTGCTTGTAGGCATAGGGTGGCTCTCTGCTTTGTCCTGTCCTGCTGTTGCCTGAGGAGCATATGGGTAATAAAAAGTCCAAGCCCTCTCTTTTGAGTCCTCCAAGCTCTTTCTTGGGACCAGTAAACCATATCCTTGAGTTAAACACACATAAAGAGTACCTATAGTAAATATCCATGACTAGTGTCAAATAAATGATACAATGGTGAACTTATCTTTTATGCTAGAAGTGAAACAAGGAGGTTCCTATTAGCACTTGTATTAAATGTTTTGTTGGAGGAACTAGCTAGTGCTCTAAGGCAAGAAAAAAATAGAAAGTTTAGAAGTGATACCATTTTTATTCACAGATGATATGATTGTCTATAGATAGATTTATGTAATGACTTTGTCAAATTGTATTACACAATATTTAATTTCTTCCCAAATTGACCTACAGATTCACTGGAATCAACATTAAAGTTCTAGTTGATTTGTGTGTGTGTGTGTGTGTGTGTGTGTGTGTGTGTGTGTGTGTAAATTTGTAACATTTATATAGACATGCAAATGACCTAGTAGTCAAGATGATCCTAAAGAAAAACACAAAGTTGGTGGATTTATACACCCAAATTTCAAGATTTACCATAAAGTATCAGAGATTCAGACACCTTGGTAATTCCTGAGGATAGGCAAGTGAACCAGCAAAATAAACCACAGAGCCTAGAAATAGACCCACACATATATAATCACTTGATTGGCAATAACAATACTAAGGCAAAAGTGGATTCTTTTCAATGAGATGATACCAAATACCATGGGAGTGCTTACATTGAAAGAAAAATTATACAAATTACTGGTTGGGATTTTAAGCAAGTGGAAACTTACACACTGCTGGTGAATGCATGCATTCCTACAAGCCCTAGAAACCTGTTTGGGCTTGAATATGAATGCTAAATATACAACTATTTTTAGACTCAGCAGTCTTACTCTGGAGTATGTAACCCAGAGGAATAAGGCAAGCTTGTAGCTAGTAGAAGACAAGAATGTTCAAAGCAATTTTTTTTCATAAAATCCCAAATTGGAAACAATCTAGATGTTTATCAGTGAAAAAAATAGGTAAATAAATTCTGGCCTATTTATACAGTGGGATACAAAATACAGTAACTCTTAGGGGACAGTCAGATGAGGATGGTGGGAACCCAAGGTTAAGAGATCAATTCTATAAGATGTGCCTACTGCACTAACCCCACATGCTTTCTTTGCAAAAAAGCAATTTACCTGCAGCTCTGCCTGACCTAAGTGGACAGGGTATGTCACATTCCTCAGCAAATTACTGTTATCTGTTAGGAAATGCAGGCAGGCAATAACATTGTTAAGAGAAATCCAAGCTACTTAGAAGGGAAAGATTTTGTGACCCTTTTCACAGAGCAGATTTCAGAAGATAAAGATAATTCTATGGTTATGAATCCAATTAGAACCTCTCAGCATGGGTCGAGGTAACATAGAGTTGCCATAGCAGTGGGGACTTGAAAGTCTGATGTCACCCTGCTGTCAGTCAAAAATCAAGAGGTGACCTGGGCTGAATGCTTTGGCATTTTTCCTCAGACCCCCAATGAAACTGTAGTGCAGGAGAGGCATGTTGTCTCTCTCCTCTCTGAGAGGACCCACTCTCTCCCTTGAGAGTGTCCCCTTCCCCTTTTCCTGTCCCTTCAACTCATGCCTGTTACTCCCAAGCACAAGTCTGAAATCTTTCTGACTTGATTGCAAGAATCAGGATTTGAAGAGGGGTGTCTGTGCTGCCTCAATGAGATGATACCAGGCTGCCTCAGGTTCTTGGAAGGCCCCATCTCCATAACAATACAAAACACAGAAAACACATGAGTGGATCCCACAAATTTTAAGATTAGCAAAAAAAAAAAAAAAGAACAAAACCAAAAACACAGCCACAGTATGTTTCCGTTTATATGAAATTCAACAAGAGGAAAATGGTGATCTTGGTTCTGAATCAGTTGATCTCAAAGGTTGCATTTGTACAGTGCATTAAGATAAAGCAATCTTTTCTCTTTAAATAAACAGACATAATCAAAGAAATCAATTACACTGAGCATTGCCAATCCAAAGCCTTATAATCTATTATTATTTAATTGTTCTTGGATATTTATAAAGTGTCCAAAAAGGCCCTTAGCAAAACACTATATATCAGACCCCTATGGTGGAATAATGTTTTAAGACATTAACCTCGGGCCCCCACCCAGGCCCCAGGATTTTCCTGGGGCTCTTCCTCCCACACAAGCTGGGGAGGCTCAATTCACTTGGCCTCTGGGTAAGAATGGCACAGCGGAGAGGCTAAGAAGCCTTTTTAGTTTTAAATGCTTAATCCACAGCAGGGACCAGAAAAAGCACAGGACAAAAGATGCCAAAGAATGCATAATGACTCTGAGCCTGCATTTCCACCTCAGAACCAGCTCTCTGGAGTGGCGGGAGAGGGGCCTGGAGGGGGAAGTACAGGAGCTGAGCCCTGAGGGCTGGCCTGTGGGCTGCATTCAGCAGAGCTTGGAGGGGTTGAGGGAAATCCAGGAGGGCCTGAGGGACCCAAGTGTGAGGACATCTATTCTTGCTTCCCAAGTAGGACAAGAAGGGTAGAGAGGCCCCCATCTATCCCACACTTGGCAGGAAGCAGGAACAAGTAGCAATGGGGATTTGGGATGGTGAGCTGGAAACAGCCTCCTGGGATTCCTGTTTGGTCCCGAGCAGAGACAGAGGTGCACAAAAAAGTGGACCCAAGGGTGGGTGGAGAGAAGCAAACCCACCACAAAGGGAGAGGCCAGCAGTCAGCAGTGGGGGTGAGATGACAGCAGTGTGGACCCACGGGAAGAAAAAACACTGCCTCTCAGCCAATGGATGATGGACGCCTGCCTCACGGATTCTCACCAAGAACCCAAAGTCCTTTCCCAAAGCCTACAGGAACCTAAATGGGAGCTGTCCTGAGGGCCCACTTTGGGGTGTGGAGCTCCAGCCCTCTGCTGGTCAACGCTGAGTGGCTGTGGAGATTCTGGCTTTCCCACCTCTGCTCGCAGGCAGAAGGCCCTGTGACGCTGGGGAAGGTGGGCCAGCTGGCCCTGTTCACTGTCAGCAACCACAAAAACATCATGAGCCAGGCAATTTCTAGTTGTCCCCTCCAAAGCTCTCTGACTTCTGCCTGTGCCTGGTTACTGACTGCACCATGCTCCTGGGGCAGCCGAGTCCTTGCCAGGGAGATTCGCCCCTGCTTTTCTACAGCAGTGGACACGGTGGCGGGGGTGGAAGAGGGGGAGTCCAAGACATCCTGGGGAAGCAGTGGCGACAGAGGCAGAGCGGCTCTTGGGCCTTAATCCATAACTTGTCACTCACTGAAATCTTTCTTACCCACCCCTTTCCTACAAGGTATGGACTGCGCCGCTCCCTGCAACCCTTTTCCTAATCACACTGACCACAGAGAGCAGTGCAAGATGGCTCAAAGGTGCCTCCAAAGGTCTTCCACAGAGAAGAAATCCCTTTTTAAAAATCATCGTACTCGGGACCAGAGGGAAAATACGAGACCCCGGCGCACCTTGTCTGTGCCTTCGCCCCCGTGCCTCCAATCTGGTCTCTGTTGTCATCAGGTCCGAAGTTCCCATCTCTTGGAGGGGTCACATGTTTGCAGGTGCACAGGTGTGGTCAAGTGGATGGAGTGGACAGGGGACTCCCAGCATTGCTGTAGGCTAGATGTGCCCAGGACAAGCCCACAGAAAGGGCAGGAAAACAGGCGAGCTGGGCTTGGGGCTAATTACTTCCAGGTGGTACCAAAACCTCACCAGGGGACTTCTCCATTCTGTCACTGGCCCCTCAGAACACAGGCTTTATCCCAGGATGCCTCCCAGCTCTCTGCATCTTCCCCGCTCACTTTCATTCCAGTCCAGAATGGAGGTGTCGGAGGGGTCAAGCCCATGCATCGAGCCCAGGCCATTTGCCTGTGATCTGGGAAAGTGCACGATGGTCACTTTTCAGCTTCTAGGCTCAGTAGTCATAATCCTGACCCCAAAGTAGGGGAAATTTCTCTAAACATAAGAGGAAGTCATGGGCAAGGGAGACTGAAAGATGGTACTGGCTGTCACGAAGATCAGCTACTGCCAGGACTTGTGGGAACAAGTTTATTCCTTAGTATGGGTTTAAAATGTGGATTTTCAGTATCTATGAGAATGTGGTTCTGGAACTGAGGTTTTTAACCATCACCTCCCAGGAAATGATTGTCATGTACCTCAAGCTCTAGCATAGATGGACTTCGTCAGCTCCTGGATACGTTGATAATTACTCTGAAAATCAGGGTATGTTGCAAGTATTCCCACGGGAGATCCCAGGAAATGAAGATGCTCCTTTATGTGAGGCTGTGCCTTGGTGGACTAGGGCACATCAGGGATTAGTTTAGGCCCAGTTCTACCTGTGTAGCTCTGAAATTTTAGAAAAGTTGCTCATCTCTTATTTGCTTCATCTGTAAAATAGGCTAATAATACTATGAACCTGTACTAGTTAAGGTGGGGCAGGCCATGCTGTTGGAACAAACCATAAAGTTTCCACGGCTCAACACAGAAAAGCACCCCCTTTTCTTTTCCTCTCTTAATAGACTGTTTTTAATACAGTTTTAGGCTCATAGCAAAATTGAGGAGAAGATGCAGGGATTTTCCTTGTGCCCCTGCCCTACAGATGCACAGCCATGTCCCTCATCGACATGCTCCATCAGTGACAGATCTGTCACAACTGATGAGCCTCATGACTGCCCAGTGTCCACAGTTACTGCCATTGTATGTTCTAGCAGATATTTTTACAGATACACAATGGCTGTATCCACCACTACCATATTGTCTAGAGGGCACCCACTGCCCAAAGGCTGGCTGTGTTCTACCTGTTCCTCTCCTCCTCTTCCTTACCCACCCAGCGGCTGATCTTTTCATTCCTCCACAGTTCTGCTGTTCTAGGAGGCTGGGAAGTTGAAATCATGCCCTTTCCGTTTGGCTTTTCACTTGGTAATATGTGCTCAAGGCTCCTCATGTCTTTTGTGATGTGATGGCGCGTATCTGTTTAGCACTGAATAATGTTCTATCATCTACATGTTCTGCTGTTTATTCCTCATGTGCTGAAAGACATTGTGTTTGCTTCCAAGTCCTGGCAATTATGAAAAAAAGCTGCTATAAACATCTATGTGCAGTTTTTTGTGTGGACGTAAGTTTTCAGCTCCTTTGAGTAAATATCAGGAAGTGTGATGGCTGGATCATATGTTAGGTGAATGTTTAATTTCATAAAACTCTGCCAACAGTCTCCCAAGGTGGATGGCCCATCTTGCATTCACACCAGCAATGCATGGGGGTTCCTGTTGCTCACTGTCCTTGCCAGCCTTTGGTGATGTCAGTGTTCTGGATTTCAGCCATTTGGATAGGCGTGTAGTAATACCTCATCATTTGAACTTGCATTTGCAAGATGCTGCATGACCCAGGGGATCTTTTGATATGCTTACTTGGCATATGAGTATCTGCTTTGATGGGTGTCTGTTAAGGGCTGAGTCCCTGTTTTAACTGGGTGGTTGAATTCTTATGTGGAATTTTTACAGTTCTTTATACATTTCAGATAACAGTCCTATATCTGGTATGTCCTTTGCAAATGGTTTCTCCCAGTCTGTGGCTTATATTTTTATTCCCTTGACAGTGTCTTTTGCAGAGCACAAGTTTTAAATTTTATGTATTTAGTTTGTCCTAAAATATTTACACCTTCTGGGGATTAGAAATGGACGTCTTGGGAGACTATTCTTTTGTCCTCCAGCGTCACCAGACTTGTAGATTTTTAAATTACATCCATTTGTAACTGATATGTAAAAACATAAACCTTGTACACATTTATGGAGTACCCTGTGATGCTCCACTCTGTGTACACATTGTATGATATCTAAGTCATGGTAAACATATCCATCTCTTAGAACATTTAGAAGCCTTTGATTTTAGGGTTATTCAGTTTATCAAATTCCTACTTTGTGGGTCCCAGTGATGCAAATAAGAAGTCATCACCAAACCCAAATTGGTCTAAACCTCCACCTATGTTGTCTCCTAGGGGGGTCCATATTTTGCATTTCATATTTGCGTCCCTGATTCATGCAGAGTTAGTTTCTTTAAAAGGTGTGTGTTTTTGTTTGTTCTGTGTCCAGCCAGCTACATCTTTCCTTTTGCGGGGGGATGTGCAGTTGTTCCAGTCCCATTTGTTGGGGACACTTTTTCTTCTGAGTCTGGCTTATCTTGACTAACATGATGATCTCCAATTCCATCCATTTTTTCTGCAAATTATACAATTTAATCTTATTAATGGCTGAATAATACTCCATTGTGTATACATTCCACATTTCTTTATTTGTCTGTCAATGGGCATGTTGGCTGATTCCATACCTCAGCTACTGTGGTAGTGCCACAATAAACATGAGTAGCAGGTGTATGCTGACTTTGATTCCTTTGGTTATATGCCCAGGAGAGGTACGTCTGTTTAATATGCCAATTCTGTTTTTAGTTATTTATAGTCTTTTCCAAGGTGGCTATACTAATTAATACACATCCCCACCAACAGTGTCTAAGGATTCCTTTACCCCAAGAATTTGTTATTTTTGTATTCTTGCAAATAGCCATTCTCAATGTAGTTTTGATTTGCCTTTCCCTGATGGCTAAAAGTATTGAGTGCTTTTTTCATGTATTTATGGACTACATTTGACTTGTTTTGAGAAGTATCTATTCAGTTCATTTGCACATTTATTGTTTGGATTACATATTCTTTTGGTGTTGAACTTTTTGAGTTCTTTATTAATATTAATCCTCTGTCTGAAGAAGACACTAGAAATTGAAAAGACCTACTGTGTTCATGAGTTGGGGAATTAATATTATAAAATGGCCATACTACTGAAAGTGATCTACAAATTCCATGCACTTCCCACCAATGGCATTCCTCAAAATCCTACAACTCATATGGAAGCATAAAATACTCAAATAGCCAAAGCAATCCTGAGCAGAATGACCAATGCTGGAGGCATCACAATACCTAAAAAATATATTACAGAGCCACTGTAGTGAAAACAACGTGGCATTGGCAAAAAAAAAAAAAGATACATAAACCAATGGAATAGAAGAGAGGACCCAGGAATAAACCCACACATCTACTGGTATCTGACTCTTGGCAAAGGAGCTAAAAACACTTATTGGAGAAGACAGCCTCTTTAGCAAATGGTGCTGGGCAAACTATATCCCCACCTGTAGAAGACTGAAACTCTCTCACCCTGTACAAACTCAACTCAAAGTGGATCAAAGACCTTAATGTGATACCTGAAACTTTGAAACTATTAGAGGAAAACAAGGGGAGACCATTCCAGGGAGTGCTGTAGGCAGTGATGTCCTGAACAGAACTCAGACAGCTTATATATCCTCAATAGAACTCCAAGAGCCAGAATTGACAAATGGGGTGACATCAAATGAAAGAGCTTTTGCATAGCCAAAGGAAAAAGTGCAGAGAGCCTGCCGAAGGGGGGAGACCTTTGCCAGCTCTAGTAAGTACTGACGTCAGGTGCCCCCATCTTCTGACTTTGCTCCTTTCCTTTGATGATGAATTGACTAAATGGGGTCTCTGTCTCTCCATACAAACCTTAGAATCAATCTGTCAATATCCACAAAATAAGAATTTTGATTTTGAAGGTGTATAAATCATCTTGGGAAGAACTAATGCTGACATCTTAACAATATTGAGTTTTCCTAGCTATGAACATAGAATACTTCTTCTTTTATTTATCTCTTCCTTGAGTTCTTTCATCAGGGTTTGTGATTTTTCTCATAAACATCTTACCCATATTTTGTTAGATTTATAGCTAAAGATTTCATTTTTAGGGGCACTATTGTAAGTGGCAATGTGTTTTCAGTTGCAAAAATTCACTTATTCATTACTGGTTTATGGAACAGTGATCAACTTTTGTCTCTTAGCCTTAACTTTGTATTCTGCAAAACTGCTATAATCACTTTCTAGTTGAGAAATTTTTTTTTTGGTGGACCTTTCAGATTTTCTCCATAAATAGTCACCTAATATGTCAAAAAGACAGTTTTATTACTTCTTTCCCAATCTTAATACATTTTTTTCCTTTCTTTAATGCATTAGATGGAACTTCCAGCATGATGTTGAAAAGCCCTCACCTCTGTGAGGGAACATCACAGCCTTGTTCCTGATCTCAGTAGAAACTGTGTCTTTCTGTGTGGGTTTTTATAGATATTCTTTATCCAGCTAAGCAAGTGCTCATCCATACCTAGTTTACTGAGTGTTCTCACTGTGATTGGAGAGGTTGCTTTTTATCCAATGCTCTTGGCATCTATGGTATGATTGTGTCTCTGTTCTTCTTTATCCTGCTGAGCTTGGGGACCATCACTTTGGACCTGAGGTGAGCCTGAGCATGGGGTGGAGCACACTGCTCCCCTCATGGCGGCCAGAAGGCAGAAAGCAAGAGAGACAGAGACTGGGGGACAGGGCTGGGGCCAAGATGTACTCCAGGTCATGCCCCCAGGATCCCACTTCCTCCAGCTGAGCCTATCTCCTGCAGTTCCCATGGCTTCCCGATGGTCCACTCAATCGTTATCCATCAGTGGATTAATCCATAGGTGAAATCAGAGCCACCGTGATGGGTTCACCTCCAGAGCCCATCTCTGAACACTGCACAGGGGACCAGGTCTTTGATTGGACATTCCAGATGCAAACTATGACACTTGCCCTGGAAGCTGTAAGATTTCAATGGACTCTAGAGTCCCCAGACATCAGAGCAGACAGACTCTGCCAGTGTCTCAGATGTCACAGCAGGCACACTCTGCCAGTGTCCCCAGACGTCCCAGCAGACACACTCTGCCAGTGCGACTGCTGTTAGGCAGAAGGAGTTTCTTGGCTCCATCATTTCTCAGACCCCTTCCCCACAGTTTCCTGGCTCTCCTCTGGTACCTTGGGACCTGGGGCTGGGCGCTTGAGGGATGGCTGCCTTCTCGCGACTTGACCCCTTTGTCATGTACAATGCCTGTCCCTCCCTCTTCTCACAGTCCTCTGTCTGTCCCACCCCTGCTCTCTCCTCTCAGTGTCAGCGTGGTGTCCCTTCCTTCACCACTGGCTTGTAATCAACATGGGATTTTATACTTAAAGTAAATTTCTCGTAGATAACGTACAGTTAGGGCTTGTTCTCTGGCCCTGACAGTCTGGCATCTAGTGGTCTATGTTGTGCCCCGCCCCTTCCACATGTTACAATCCACCCCTCATGATGATAATATTAGGAGGTGAATCCTGAGACAAGAGTACCAGGGTGGAGTCCTCATGAATGAGATGAGGGAGCTTACAGAAGAGACCCCAGAGGGGTGTGTGTGTGTGTGTGTGTGTGTGTGTGTGTGTGTGTGTCTGTGTGTGTATGATTGCCTCCCTCCCTCCCCCTCTCTCTGTCAAAGGAGGATACACAGGGCAGATGGCCATCTTCAACCTGGAAGGGATCCTCACCAAGACCCACCCATGCTGGAGCGCTAACCTTAGCCTCTAGGTCTTAGAACTGGGAGAAATAAATTTTTGTTGTTT
The DNA here is from genome assembly GCF_052094955.1 of Ictidomys tridecemlineatus. NCBI lineage: Eukaryota > Metazoa > Chordata > Mammalia > Rodentia > Sciuridae > Ictidomys > Ictidomys tridecemlineatus. The sequence continues at coordinate 232,456 of NW_027521284.1, forward strand.
ATAAGCCACCCAAAGTTTAGTAACTTGCCATACAGCCCAAATGGACTGGGACGGTGCATTTAGGCCTCTGATATTCAGAGTGTTTATTGATAGAATATTAAATGTACTTATTATTTCCTATTTGCTGCCCTTGTTCTTTGTTTATATTTTTGTCTTCCACACTTTTTCTGCCATTTGTGGTTTAACTGAGCATTTTCTCTGCTTTACTAGTTTTATCAGTTACAAGTATTTTGAAAGTTTCTAGTTGCTCTAGAGTTTGTAATGGGTAACGACTTAATCCAAGTTCACTTTCAAATGACATTATTCTGCTTTATGGGTAATGCACGTACCTGATAATAACAAAACATGTAAGTGAAACAGGTAAGCTTACATGTAAGCAGATGTGTGTGTACTTGGTTTCAATTATTATTTGAACAAACTGCTAGAATAAGAAAAATGAAGGTTTTGCTTTTATCCTCACCTATTCCTTCCCTAATACACTTCTTTTTAAATGTAGATCCCAGTTTCTCATCATTTTTATTTTTCTTCTTTCTGAAGAATGTTCTTCACATTTCTTGCAAAGCATGTCTACATCTACTAACAACAAATTCCCTCAAGTTTGGGTTCGCCTTTGAGAGTCTTTTTCTTTCCTTCACTCTTGGAGAATTTCAGAGGGTTCAAATTTCAAGATTTTTTTTCTCTGAATAAATAATTCATTCTACTCTGCCTGCTGACAGTTTCTGAGAAGACGTATGTAATTCTTACCTCTCATTTCCCATAGGTAAGGTTTCTTTTTTTTTTCTCTTGTTTCTTTCGGGATATTTTCATCTCTGATATTGGGAACAGTCTGTTGCTGTGGTTTGGATATGAGGTGCCCCCGACTCCGTGTTCCCGGAGGAAGGCTGAACTATGGGAGCTGGACCCACCGTCCTTCCTAGTTTCACTGCAGGCTGGCGAGGTGGGGCAGAGGAGGTGGCCAGCCGGGAGCTGAACCTCCAAACTGTGAACCAAAATAAACCTTCCCTCCTCTCAGAGTGACCCTCTCCCGTGTTTTGGTCTCAGCGCCTCCAGGCTGACTAAACAGCGGGGGGGGGGGTTTGTTTCTGTTTTCATTTGTCCTACTTGGTGTTCCCTGAACTTCCTGGACATTGGTTTTGTTCTGGGGAATCTCAGTCACTATTGGTTGAAGTATTCTGTTCTCTTCCCTCTCTTTTCCTTCTTCTGAATTCCCACTTTGTGCATTTAGATTGTTTATATTCCAACAGGTCTTTTTTTAGTCAGCATTTTCATCGCTGTGACCAAAAGAACTGATGAGAACAATTAGAGGAGGAGAAGTTTATTTGGGGCTCACAGTTTCAGAGGTCTCACAGATGGCTGCCTCCATTGCCTGGGCCTGGGGCGAGCTAGATAGAGCATCTTGGTGGAAGAGTGTGGGGAGGAAAGTGGCTCAGAACATAGCACCAGGATGCAGAGAGACAGAGTCCCCCACACCACTGACAAAACACACACCCCAAAGGCATGCCCCCCATGACCCAGCTCCTCCAGCCACATGCCACCTGCCTGCCGTCACCACCCAGTTAACCCTATCGGGGGCTGACTTGCTGATTGGGTTCAGGCTCTCTTGACCTAGTAAATCCATCTCTAAACCTCTTGCCTTGTCTCACACATGAGCTTTTGGGGGACACTTCATAACTAATATGATTATTCTGCTCTGTCTTTTCACTTTTTCAGCTTTGAAAGTTTCTGTTGATAAATCCTCTAGTTCAGAGATTCCTTTCTTAGGCATACCTACCCTAGTATGAGCCGATCAAAGGCACTCTTCATTTCAGTGTTTTTGATCTCTAGCATTTCTTGGTTTGTTCTGTTGTTTTGAGACCAGATCTTACATAGCCTAGCCTTGAAATCCTGGGTTCAAGTGGTCTTCTTGCCTCATCCTCCCGGTAGCTGGTCCTAAGGTACTTGTCACCATTGCCCAGCTTTCTAACATTTTTTTTTCTTTTTATTTTCCTGTCTTCCAAATCTCTTCTTACGTTACCTGTCTGCTCTTATCTATTCATTGCCTATTTTTTTCCATTAGATCCCTTAGCATCTTAATCAAATATTTTTAAGCTCCCAGCCTGTTAACTCCAACCTCCTGCCTTATCCGAGTCTGGTTGACTCTTGCTCTGTCTCCCCAGATCTTACTTTTTGACATTTGGTGTTTCTAATGACTTTTTCTTGGTGGCCAGATGTGATGTACTAGGTAAAAGGACTTTGTGACAAGTAGGCCAGTAGCATGTGCTGGGAAGGAATGGGCAGTGGGAGGTCCTCTGCAGACCTGTGACAGCGAGCCTGTCACCTGGACTGGACTCCTGGGTGAGACAGATGGCAGAGTGGGGGAAGTGGGCGTTTCCTTCCCAAGATCAGTTAGGCTCTGATAAACCCCAGCAGGTTAGACAAGCAGAGTCTCCCGAGGATGACCTGTTCGTGAGGACAGAATGCCTTGGTATATTTCAAGGTGGTGCTTTTTCCTCCCATGGACCTGAAGAGACTTTCACCTGATATTCAATGTGAGTGAGACCTGGTAGAGTTCCAGGAAATAAAACTCACAGAGGGAGGGGGCCTCCCGTGCTCTGAGCTTTTGCCTCCCCACACGTCCACACTGAAACCCGTGATCCGTCAGCTGCCATACCTCCCTGTGCAGCACCAGGGCCTGCAAGGTTTTGGCTTCTGGACTTCTGACCCAGAAGTCCACGATTCTCTCATTGACATGTTGGTCTCTCCCTTTCAGGAGGGCGGGGGTTAAGATTTGCTCTGTGGCCCGCCTCCCTGAGAGACCCATGCAGAGCTACTGATGTTGAGCCTGTCCACCTCGCTGTTCTGGTGAGGACTGAAGGGAGATGTGCGGCTTTGTGCACACTGGATGGGAAACCAGCCCTGATTTTTTACTTGGAAGGTGGGTGCAGGTGGGTGACCTACCTGAGCATCTGTGTCTGGACATCTGACTCCTTTTGTCTAGCAGCAGGTTGGAGCCCTATGCTTTCACTGTGTAGAGAGGACTGGGGGACATTGCCCAGCCAGACTGGAAGGGCATGTGTAATGCATGATAACACCCCACTGTTGGAGGCCATTCTGCGACGGGGGAGACAAGGAGATTCTGGGAAACACATGAATTTGGGAGATTCAACAGCTTCAGCCACACCGTCTCATAGGATTGCTGTGGGAACTAAAGGAACAACATTATGCGGATCTACAAATATTATTTCCATTCCATTCTATTTAGATTTTCCTTGTGTGTGTTTGTTTTGTGTTCCAGGATTTTTGTGGTTCTGTTTAACATAAACAACGTGAGCCAGAACTGTCAGTTTTTCCCCTGGTTGTGCAGCCTGGCGTCAGGGCTGCTGGCTCTGACCACTGACCGGCTGATCTTCCACGATGGCCCTGGCTGTTCTGGGAGGAGGAGCATCAGTCAGCCTCAGCACAGGGACTCATTGCCACAACAGCACCCTCCGGCTCTCAGAATCCTGGGCCAGGAACTGCTGGAAGCCTTGGACAGCGCGACCAGCGCTGGGCAACGAGGCCTGGCTCCTAACCGTCTCTGGAGCCTGAGTCAGCATCTGCTTCCCGCTAGCTGCACTCTACCTTGATGGATGAGCCTGATGTTGGAGGGTGAACCCCAGGCCCAATGTCTACAATCTTAAGACCTGAGAATGCCCTTGATGCCAAGTAGGAGGTCCCCCCCCTCCTCTGTGGGGGACACCCAGGGAAGATTATCTTCTTTTTAGTCTTCTAAATAAAATTTGTATGCAAATTAATAAAAACTTATTATGTAAAAATTACATAATAAACAAAAATGAAACAAAAATCACCTATAATTTCACCACCTAGAGATAATAGTTATTATAATATTTTTTAAACAAAAATAGGGTTTTATTGTACATGCCACACTTCAAATTTTTTTTAAAAAAAACTTAATCATAGCAGAAAGATCAGTAGAGTAAAGGGAAGGAATTGGGGTGGGAGGAATGGAGGGAAGGGGAAATACTGGGGACTGAATTAGAATAAATCATTTCCATGCTGTTATAAGTATGTCAAGATAAATTCTATTGTCATGTATAACTGAAAGATCCAATTAAAAATGAAATGACTGTAAAAATGACCTATAAAATAATCTTTGTCCTATCTAAATTTGTCATTTCAGTTTATTGAAATTTAGGGAAGTCAATTATACATATTTTTCTGTCAGCTATTTTCCATTTATTTTTATTTATAATTTAAATATTCTGCACAAGTTCCTAAATACACAAACATGAATGTAATTAATTAAGCAAAGTTCTTTGAAAAGACTTTCTTGGCAGGCACAAGTAGACCTTCAATGTGAAAAAGGCACTTGAACAATAATCATGAGTAATGGGTCAGTGTCCTAGGGTGTCTTTCAGGGTGATTATTTATCTGTGTAAAAGTCTGCTGTAAATTTTGAATGAAAACAAAAATCTTAAATGTCTGGGTTAAACACTGACTTCCCTGGAGTTAGGAGTGCACACCCACTGCTTTTGGCTGCTGGCCTCCTGTTCAGCACGCATGCACAGTTTCCTTAATGTGGCGGTCCAAAGCAGACACAGAATAGTGGGCACCAGCTTGGAGAAAGCAAGGTGACAGACAGCAGGACCTGTGCAGCCAGGGCGTCCAGAGTGGTGCAGGCCAGGGAACATGAAGAAAATAAAATACAACCATGATCTTCCCCTGTGGCCCCTTGATCGTCATTGCTCCTTGCCCTCTTGCAGATGAGCTGTGATTTTTCAGGCACGTCACTGATGCAGGGACTTTCCCTTCACGGTCCACACTGGTGGACATCACCTGCCTGGCTCTTGGCTCCTTCTTTGCTCCCCTGTATTTTTCCATTTCCTTTGTTCTGTGTGTTTGAACAGGTTGCACAGAGCCAAGAACACCCACCTGTTCAGGGTAGTCACTTTACCAGACGGGTGTATTAGAAGTGGTGGGTGGTTTGGGTTTCTGGTGTAAAAACCAGCCAACCCCAGCTTTAGCTCAACATGCTTCCTCCCCTGGAGAGCAGGCCCCAGCTCAGACCTTCTCTGGCCACAGGCGAAGAGGACCGGCTGGGAGGACGCACTGCCATGTGGAGTCATTGGCCCAGCAGCAGGCTCTGTTGCCACGTAGAAAGCATGCTTCACATGTGAGGGCACCACCTGAGCAAGATGCATATGGGCTCAGGATAGAAAATGATTTAAAATCCTTTTTTAGTAGAGAGAATATTTTTATGTTATACAAAATCTACCATCAGCTTGCAAACAGAATTTTTTTAAAAATCTGATGCAAAAAAAAAAGCAATTTTATAAGGACCGCATACCTCTTGGCTCTTTCCTTGCATTCACCTCTGATCCAATGAGATTAGACAGAAGTGAGCAAGGCCTCAGTGATTGTGCCACCCTGTTTTTAAAATACTTAGCTGCTAGTTTTCTACACCGCAGGAAGTGCCCACCCCTGAGTAAGCATAGGCGCCTTCTAAGTCTGGCCAAAATGTCCTCTTTCCGACTTGTTTCCTGCCAGCTGCATTTCAGGTTGTGATGTCAATGTTGAGGCTTTTCTCTTACTGACTGTAATGCCCAGTCCCACTCCTTGGCCTACGTGTGGGAACCCAGCATCTAGCTTGCTCCTATGGTTCAGTGTCCATCAAAGCTCCCGGGTTGACACAGGATGGTCAGGGAGGAGCGGCTGGGCTGAGGGAGCCATGACCAGATCAGGCCACCCTAGCTCACTGGTAGTCACTGGAGGCAGGCAGGGGAGCTAGAGGAGGTGTTCCCCTGAAGCCTGTCCCCTCTCTCTCCCTCTACGGCTGGCCCTCCTGAGTGGGGCACCTTCCTCTGCCACGCTCTCCCACCATGACCTTCTGCCTCACCTGGGCCCGGGACCATGGAGGGAGCCCACCATGACTGAACCCTAAACTGAGCCAAAATAAGCTTTTCCTCCTCTAGGCTGTTCTTGTGGGCATTTTGGTCAGAGTGATGAAGAGCCGAGGGACACACAAGCATAGGTAATCAATGGACGCGGGCTAACACGGTAAGATGGGCTAGGAACACCGTTCCAAGAGTGCTCCTTTGCTATCTCATGAATCTTCACCGTGAATGTGTGAGGCTGATGTTAGTGATGTCCCCATTTTACAGACAGGTAACTGAGGCACAGAGGCTAACCACATGTCCAAGTTCACAATGACTGGATGGCAGCCCTGAGACCTGAGCCTAGGCAGAAAAGTGACACTCGAACTCTGTTTCTGAACCCACGCTGAATACATTTCACTACAAAAAAAAAACACATTCTTTGTGTCCCTAAGACTCTGGAGAAGCCACATGGGGGCCTGATGAACCTATGACTTCCACTTCAACTCTGCTTTCGCTGTCAGCACCTGCATGGCTGTGGAAGAGTGATTTAAATATTCTAAGCCTCTGTGTCCCCCCACAATATGCAGCCAGCCAGGCCCCACCCTGACAAGATCGGAGTGACCTTAAAGGGCACAGTCCCTGGCGCAGTCCTGTTAAGCCCTTAGGATGGCACATGGTGCACCCCAGAGCTCCGTTGAAGTGGCACCCCCTTTCTCCACTGAAAAGTCTTAACTGGGCCTCTCCAGAAATCTTCACCATGGCTGATTTTAGGAATTTCAGCAAAAGAGTCTCTGCAAAAGAGTTCAATGTAGATAAACTTCCTATTTTCATGTCACCCTTACTTGGCCACTGGCCGAGAAGATACCAACACTCCAGATGCTGGACACCCCCTTACTCATTTTTCACAAACATATCCAGTATAGTACTTTGTAGAAATGTGCAAACAAGGCCTCTGGCCTTGAGCTGGGCTTCACAGAGATGTCTACATTTTTAAGATAAGTTACAATTGGGCTCCATGGTAACAGCTGGCAGGGGGAGGAAAGAAAGGGGAGATGAAGCTCTCCCCTTCCCAGGTGTTGTCCTTGAAGAGTTAACTTGCCCAGAACAGTGAAAGAAAAAGCTGCTTTTATGTGAATTTTTGCAGACTGTGAATTTCTGAGCGCCCCCCCTCACTTACATGCTGGGTATAAAACTCTGAAACTCCCTGAACTCGGGGTTCAGGGGATTAATTGATCACAGCAAATGCTGTGCCCTCTGAACCTGGCTGCAGCCAAATAAAACTGTTTCCTGCTATCTTCAGTGCCTTGCCTCATTTGTCCCTACAACATCGTGGGCATCTGTACACAGGGATATCGTCACCACATCACAGGGGCCAGACTCAGGGCCAAGTTCCCACTGACCCACAGTGAGTGTTTCCAAGGCCTCCACAAACAGGCCCCTTCCCTCCAGCCACCTGCTTTATGCACAAGTCTATGTGTGTGTGTTTGTGCACTCACTCTCACACACACACGCACACACATGCACACGCACAGGCACATACCACTAATGTGAAATTGGAGGGTCTCCACCCAAGGAGTCGGCCCCCTGCAGTGTGTTTGCACCCACCCTCTTGGGTGGTTTTCAGGGAGCACCAAGGGGCCCTGCCTCCTGGGAAACCTCCACTGCAGCCTCCACAGGTCAAAGATCTAGGCCTCTGGCAGCTGTGAGGAGCCAGGGAAAGGAAGCTCCTTCCAGAACTCAGAAAATCTCCCCCTCAACCCATCCACCATGCTCCAGGCTAGGCATCCAGCCCCCTGCCCCCAGGATCCACCCCGCAGAGTCCAAATCCTCCTCTGCCCTTCCCCACCAGGAGAAAGCCAGCAGGACTGTCCATGGCCTAATATCACCTCCCGCTTTATTCCCACTGGGTCCAGGCAGCTGTGCCCTGAGAAAACAGCCCTGACTAGAGGAAATAGGATCTCTCTTAGCAGCAAGCTCTGGGCTAAAGCCAAAGTAAACAGAACTTCTGAGGAGGAAAGAGGGAAATCAACCAGCACAATTTAGAAGGGTGGAAAAGAGAAAGTGCAAAGAGCTCTGGAAGATGAGGTGGCAAGGTCCTGTGGTGTCCACACAACCCACACATGCAGGGAAGCCCTGGCTTGCACAGGCAGGAGCTCACCGCTCACCTCCTGTCCCCCAACTCCAGGCAGATTATTGGTTGACTTCCCTAAGCAGCCTGAAACCAGTTATGCTATACTGAAGGGAGGGAGCAACAGCTGGGATCCTGTGGGCGGGCAGGGCTGTGGGGCCGGCAGGGCTTGCTGTCCTTTCAGAGGACCTGGTGCATAGAAGCATAGAATGCTGGTGTTGGGAGGAATGTACCTGGCTCTGCCTCCTCATTTCATCTGGCCAGGAACTAAAGGTTAGAGCTAATCCCCCTTCCCAAGGACACAGAGCCAACCAGGGCAGAATGTGACTGCTGGCCTATCATCCTCTCCTGTCCCCTCCTGGTGACCACCCCCCCCGCCTTCTGCAGCTGCCTCTACCTGGCACTTCCCTCCCACCCTCTGTGCTCGCCCAGTGCCACGTGGGCAGCTCTGGTGTGCAGCAGGTGCAGAAGAAGGCCCAGGGAGGCACATGGGAAAGCCAGGCGTCTGGGCTTTTTATTCTCCCCATCTGTGAAAACTGACTTCCTCCTGGATCCCATATGTGGAGGTAATTTTCCATCCAAGGAAGATACTATGGAGCTACCTGTTAGAGATGGGGATCCTCCAGGATCACAGCACCCTCGGGAAGCTTTTGGTAATCAAAGGATGGAGGGGCCATTTGAGTGTCCCCCCCTCCCCCCAGAGACGGTCGGCCCCCTGCTACTTGGGTTAATGCTCATCAACATTTTCTTAGCAGGAAAGGAAAATAAATCAGTGTCAGAATGCTTTTAGCTATGTTTGTGGCCCACGCACTCTGTGCCTGGCATCATTACGTCATTCTCAACAGCAGGGTGATTTTAAAGAAGAGGAATCTAAGGCACAGAGAGGTGCAGTTCCCAAAGCCTTGCAGAAGGCAGTCTGGGTCCAGAACCTGAGTCCTCCAAACTCTTGCTGACTGCTGTGAGGCCATGCATGGCCCTCGGTTCACAGCACGTCATTCCCTCACGTCCTGCCTCTTGAAGTGGTATTGATCAGCGTCTGACCAAATCCTCAGTGATAGTTGCACTGCCGGTGTTCAGTTCATTGAAAGTTCCTGCAAAGTGTTGCTTTGACAAGACTGTTCATTACATAACCGCTGCTCTTGTTAGTATGCGCCTTCCTATCATTTTCCTCTTTATTTAAAATGAGGAAAACCACAGAGCAGACACATTCCACTTCCTGGCCCCTCCCTCCTCCTTTGTTAGGCAAGGGTAGACTTTGTGGCCTGCAGTCTTTACAGCCCTTTTCCAATGAATGGATAATACTTCATTGAGCAGCATTCATTATTTGGCATAATGATAAATAAATAGGATGCATAAAACCCTGAGAGGAGATGTCTGGACTGCTTCCAAATTCTTCACGATATCAATAACTTCAATTTGTTGTAATCTCAAGTTACTGTCTTTCTTCTAGTTTAGCAGAAGGTTGTGTCTTTGAGAGATTAGTCAGGGAGAGTTCAAGGAACTGTTGGTGGGTCATGAACCAAATAGAAATTTCGGGAAGCTCAGTGAGTCACGGAAAAGGCCTGCAAAAATCAGTAGCAAGCTGGGAGCAGGAGCATCACCAACTAAGAGAACGCGGATAAGAGATTGAGGAAAGCCAACAATGTCACCAGGTCTCAAAGTGCCATGTGGAGAGAAAGTTCTCCCATCACAGGACTCTGAACGCATCTCCTCACGGAGGAAACTCCTCTGAAGTGCCACACTCATCACGATTCCCAGATCTTGGAGGCAGTCATGAGGGTTCGCTCCTCTGCACACACACCCAGTCCAGAGACGACCTTCCCATACCAGCCTAGCCCAAGTGGAGGCTGGGCCCGGGAGGCAGGAAGGCTGCATGGGACCTCGGCTGCTTCCTTTCTGGCAGTTCAACTCTCCCTGGATGAGAGAACTTCTCAGTTTTCTCACATGTAGGATGTAGGATGGGAATCACATTAAAGGGAATGAATGATTAAATGGATTTTTAAAAAGCACTTTAAAAACCACAAACACATAACATAAATGTTAGCCACTATGTATTGTTAGGGCATGTAGAGATGCTGACTTACTATAGAATGTCGCCCATCCTGGGGCCCCAGGGTACAAGAGGTCGCATGCCCACAGTCTGCAAAGCAATTTATCTAATAGGGCAGCTTGAGATGTTTTAGAATGTGGGAAATTGATAGATGCTTTACTTCCCACATTGTGTTTGCCCCTCGCCTGTCCCGGAGTGTGGGAGTCTGAGCAGCTCTGCCATTGCTAGGCACCCAGAAGGCCCCGTTTCCTGCTGGGGAAGTGGGAGCCCACTCCTCTGCCAGGCCCCTGTTACTCCTCTGCTGGGCCCCTGATGGCTTTGGGCTGGTCACCTCATTCCCCAAAGCCCCGGATTCCTTGATTCTCTCCTCTCAGTTGGTGTCTGCTCCTCCAAGGCTGCTGCTCCGACTGTGCCCACACAGCTTCTTGCTTTGTCTGTGTGAGCTCAGAGTCTCCTGCTCAGAGTCTCTCTTCATTTTAATCCATCCTACACATCACTGCCAGATGAATTAGAGTCCCCAAATAATGTCACATTTTACCTCAAAAAATAGTTTACTGTCTCTAGATTCCCCCATCAGCTAACAGAGTCTCCCATCATGATGCTCAAGGCCCTCTACATAGTGTCCACACCACGGAAACCAACTAGGTCTCTCCCTCCTTCCTATTGATATATTCTCATCTCTGCTCAGTGTCAGCCAGACACAGGGCTGTTCCCTCCATGTACACATGACCTTCCCATCTCTGCTCAGTGTCAGCTGGACACATGGCTGTTCCCTCTGCGTACACATGACATTCCCAGCCTGCCTTTTAAATGTTTCATGTGACCTTATTCCGCCATTCATGAGTTACAGTAGGGGTGACTTATGAAGGTTCTGGAAGGGCTTTGGGGGAAGAGTAAGGCCTGTTCTCCTTCCTGCCAGGTAGAATATCTGAGTGGAAGCTACCTAGTGGCCTCCTGGACTGAAGGTGGACGCCTTAGACTGAGGACAGCAGGGCAGCCATGCCGCAGGAGCCTGGTGTCCTGACCCTGTGCAGCACCATGTAGTTCCTTGCAGACACTGTGAATTTTGCTGTGGGTTGGGTGACATTCCCCAGTTCCTATGTTAGCCCCCCACAGGTTGACCTCTGAGAGGCCTGAGGATTGGATGGGTCAGAAGGGTGAGGCCCCATGATGGCCAAACTGGCCTCTGAGAAAAGGAAGAGACCCAGCAGGCCCATGAGCAGAGTCTCATCATGATGCTGAGCCTCACTGTGACGCAGCAGGAGGCCCCAAGCCTGAGCTGATGCTGGCCGCTGTCCTCAGACAGATAAACTTGTGTTTTCTAATTATCTGGTCTCAGGTGTTTCCATACACAACAGATAACAGAAGAAACAAAGCTGTCCCGAAGTACGCTTCTAATTGTGCCTTCTCAATAGTGGGTTCACCAAGATCCGATTCACATGCTGTAAATCTCTCCCGTAGTGTGTCAGCTTCTTATGGCATTATTCTTTGGACCCATGATGTGATTATTACATGCCTCTCATATTTCTCCTCCTCATATTCTATAGCATCTGGCCCATTTGGTAACTCAAATTTTTATGTATTAGCTTAATACTTTGTGTACTGACTATATTTATGACCACATGACAATATTGGTCAAGTTGAAATTCCAAAATGAGAAAAAAATTAAATATATTTGAGAAATCCATATACATATTGCCTTATTCCTATAGAACAAGGAATCTAGTTGAGGCAACACATTGAATTTAAAGCAGTTTAGCAACATTAACATCAGAATTCCACTAATTATGTGGAGTTGAGGTTCTCCAACTTCAGTGTATATAAAAATCATATGAGGAGCTTGTTTAATGTGTAGATTTCAGAGCCTATCCTCACAGGCACAGGGTGGGGCCTCAGAATCTGTATTTTAATCAAATCTCTTATTGTCTTAATAAATTTGTCAGGATCTTAATGAATTTGTCAATCACTCCCGCATTGCGTAAATTTAGTCAGAGTCCTGACACAGGAAGCAAAATTGAGCATCTCTTAGGTCAGCAAATCTTAGCAATCTTATGTGCAAACCAGGAAACTAACGTCCAGAATAAGCAGCATTTTTCGGGAATTTGTGCTCATTCTTAGATATTATATAGATGGTCATCATAGCCAGCTTTCTGCTATGAAGATCTCACTTTCTCTTAAAATGCGCTCTGTAAAAGACAACAGTAGATGGGGTAGAGAGAGAAGATGGGAGGGGAGGGGAGGGGGGATAGTAGAGGATAGGAAAGGTAGCAGAATACAACAGCTACTAATAGGGCATTATGTAAAAATGTGGATGTGTAACCAATGTGATTCTGCAATCTGCATTTGGGGTAAAATTGGGAGTTCATAACCAACTTGAATCTAATGTATGAAATATGATATGTCAAGAGCTTTGTAATGTTTTGAACAACCAATAAAAAATAAAGAAGGAAAAAACAAAACAAAAAAAAAAGAGATTTGATTACAATACAGATTCTGAGGTCCCACCCTGTTCCTGAGAGAATAGGGCTGTGAAATCTACACGTTAAACAAGCTCCTCGGAAGATTTTTACATACACTGAAGTCAGAGAACCCCAACTCCACACATCAGGCCAGAGGACCCTTCCTGGCAGAGCATCTGAAGCTCGCGTTGAAATTAAGTTACCCCATTCCCAAGCCCCCCCTGGAGTCTCTGAGATAGTGACTCTGAGGGCCACCATTCCCTCTCAGCTAAGACACGCCATCCAGAGTTGTGGAATAATTGGAACTTTAGTGGACTAGACAACTGTATCCAGAATACTAAGTAGAATATTAGAATATTAATTTAATATAATCTTAAATCAATATGTTAAAAGATCACCAGAGGCCCAAAATGATATCTGGAAACAGAGAGATTCATGTGATTTGCACACTTGGCTATCTTGTTGTGGAAGAAAATTGCAAAAGCATGTTTTGGAAGATTTGCATCAGGACCCTGTTTGCTTCCCAAAGACCACCAGAAAACCCAGTTGATTGGCAAAGCTAGGCCTCTGCCTCACGGGCAGCCTTGGCAGAGTGTCAGAAGGGAGCTCAGAGGAGGACATCTGCAGGGGCTGAGAACTGGGGGGTGGTGGTTAGGGCAGCCTTGGAAGGCAGGAAATTGGACGTGGGCAAAGAAGCCAAAAGCTAGCTGTAGGCCGTGAGGCATAGTGACAGAGGGCCCGTGTCTAGATGGGCAGTCTATAGGCTTCTGCTGGTGACAGGACATTTCACTGGTTCTCAGTTTTAGACAGGGGCAGGGATGGTCTTCCACAGAAGAAAAAGATGTTTGTTTCCATTCTAACTCTTTTTTTTATTGGTTGTTCACAACATTACACAGCTCTTGACATATCATATTTCATACATTAGATTCAAGTGGGTTATGAACTCCAAATTTTTACCCCAAATGCAGATTGCAGAATCATGTCGGTTACACATCCACAATTTTACATGATGCCCTATTAGTAACTGTTGTATTCTGCTCCTTTTTCTATCCTCTACTATCCTCCCTCCCCTCCCCTCCCATCTTCTCTCTCTACCCCTCCATTCTAACTCAAGTAAAAATATTTGCACTGGATCCCACATTACCTTAAAAACTCATTTTTCAGAACTTTGTGTTCTGCAAGCACCATGGTGGGAATGGCTAGCCTCGTTTTTTACATTCACACTTCTGTGTTGTTGAGTCTTTTGACATTTGGTTTAACTGTGAGGTAGTTAAACCAAATGATTTAGTATTCCCATTTTTAGATGACGACATTAAAAACTCAGGAAAATCATGTAATTTAATTAAAGTGCTTTAATTTCGAATTATACTCCTGGCCCCAGACTTCAAAATCCACATTTTATTAAACAGCATCACAAACTTATTTCATTATATTCCAATGTCCCCCCACCCCAGGCTATGGAGTATGTGGGGCTTGTTTGGAGCTTGTTTCATGTGATCTTGCTGTAGGAATACTGGAAGGACCTCTTGTTACAACCTGGCCACAATCACAAGCTTCCAGAGTCCTGTGACCTGAAGAAGGCACTGTGACTAGCCAGCAGTGGAGTCCCATTTAGCTAAGTGTAAATCGACCAAGGAACACCAAGTACACGGGGACTTCCTGGTGCGAAGCTCACTGCCCCACACTTTCATCCTGGTTGCTATTAGCTCCTTAATGCAGAGAACCCAGAAGCAAGTTTTGTGGTTTCCAAACCATCTCTACAGAGAGGAATGTGTTTCTCAAGGATGCCTCCCACACCCCCCCCCCGACCCTTCCCCCCACCACCCTCCCCACCCCGACCCTCCCCACCACCCACCACCACCCACCGATCCCAGCCTGACCAGGAAGTCACAAAGCTCAAGTGGAAACTTACTGATGGGGCTTAATGAGCCATGCCACTTTCGTTAATGAGACGAACTATGCCATACTTCTAAATGTTCCTTAAAGTTCAAACCCATCTAAAGGGGTCCCTCTGCAATAATCTGGGGGACAATAACAACATCAAATATGGGAATACACCACAGATGCAGCCACATATGAACTCTTTTAGAAACTGCATGTCCATGTAGATCCAGCAAGTGCCCCCTGATGCTGGAGGTGAGGGAGAGATCACCTGTCCCAAATGCTCCCCTCAGCGGGGCTCTCACCTTCACTATGCACCACAGTCACCCCAGGACTTCTGAAAGTCATTGATGCTCAGGCCTCCAGATTCTCAGAACCCCCAGGAGGGCCTGGTGTGCTGCCAGATGGAGCCCTGGGCAGTCCCCAGACCAGCAGCAGCATCTCCCAGGAACTTGTCAGAAATGCAAATTCCCTCACCCCACCCAGCCCCTCTGTATGAGCAACTCCAGCTGATACGGATTGCTCTAGAATGTCATTGAGAAGCACTGTTGTAATAGAAAGGCAGGCTCCCTGCACCTGCAGCTTATGGGACACAAGTCTGACCTGCCCCAAACCCGGGACATGTGGCTTTTGTCTGAAGATAGAAGCCACTATTGACAAAACACTTAGGCCCCTGGCTTTAAGGAAAACTGTGAAGTTCTATGTGACAAGTAAACTGTGGAGTTTAAAGGTTGAAGGGAAGAGAAATTCTCTGGCCCCAGTTCCAGGGCTGGTCTCGGGAGTCTGGCTGGTCCCCTAGAGAATGTCCACTCAGGATTGCTATCAGTTACCCACAGCCAGCATCTGGGGTTTGCCCTCAGCACACATTTCCCTTCTTCCCACTAGAGGCTCAGATTTGTACTGAGGGACTCACTGTCCCCCACTTTCAGGTGGCTCCCAGGTGGATCCCATGATCCTGGCCACTCATCCAGAGCTTTGGCTGAGCACTTGGCCCGGCCTCCCTCTTCACCCCATCTCCTGCCACTCCATCTCCTGCCACCTCCTAGGCAGCACCATGTCACCTGGGGAACCATCCAGCCCTGGCCATCTGTGGTTTACTTTCTTCTTTTAATAGGCATACCCCCACACAGCTTCCCAAGAAGCTTTGGAACTAATTTTGTCCAGACGTCACATGCCTGAAATGTCTTTATTCTCATGTTAAAACACTTATTTGAGTACAGAATTTCAGGTTGAAAATAATTTTTATCAAAATTTTGAGCTAATTGAGTTTCTTAATATTTATTGTTTTATTTTGTTGTAAATTGACCATTTATAATTGTTTATGGGATTACAAAATGATGTTATGATTTATGAATATAGTGTGAAATAATTAAGCCAAGCTAATTAATATATCAACCACCTCAAATAATTACCCTTTTGTGATAAGAATATATGAAATTAATTTTCTTGGCAATTTTGAAATTACAACACACTGTCATTGACCATATTCCCCATGCTGTGCAATAGATTTATAAAAAATTCTATTCCTGCTGTCAAGATCGCCATGCCCTTGACCCCGTGCCCACCCCTCAGCCTGCAGACCACCCCACTCTTCTCCTCTGTGCCTATCAGCCGCGTCCCTGAGGCGAGGAGGCGTCTGCCTGTGCTGCCCAATTTATCTAACTTAACAGGGTCCCCCAGCCCCTCCTGCTGTCACAGATGACAGGTCACTTCCATCTGAAGGACAGCGGTGCTCCGCTGTGCTCAGGCGCCGGGTTTTCTTTGCCCCTCGTCGGTTGGTGGATGCAGGTCGGCTCCATCACTGGCTTTGGGAGTCGCTGCCATGAGCTGGCCCATAGCTGCCCCTTCCACAGACTGAGTTCAAGTCTTTGGGGCAGACGTGCACCAGTGGGGTTTCTGGCGTCTACGGTAGTCACGGCTTTTGTTTCCTGAGGAGCTGTCGTGCTGCTTCTGTAACAGATGTGTTCATTTACACTCTCGCAGTAGTGTACAAGAGTTCTCTTGTCTCCACAGGAAATATCATTGATATTGTCTTTATTTTTAAATGTCGTGGAGGAGAAGTCGGCTGCAATTCTGATTTCACATTCTCCAGCGGCAAGCTTTCTTCCTGAAAGATCTTGAGCTCAAGCATTTAGCTCTGGAGAGGGTCAATGTTATGATGTTGTGCCTTGATGATTCCTTAGACCCTTTAAGTATGGAAACTCATGATCTCCAGGACTGTAAATCTTTAATATAGTGCTATTACAGTCATATATATATATATCAGTGCCCAGTGCCCAGATGTCAAGTAAACAGCTGGAGATATATATCTCCCATGTTTTATATATAATACTATTTACATATAATAACATGATGTATTATACTACTATTATATATATTATACATATATTACTAGTTGTGTGGTGTGTGTGTGTGTGTGTGTGTGTGTGTGTATGAAATTTCCTCTCCACTATCTGTTTTCTATTCTCTTTCTGGATCTGGAGTTCTATTTTTTTGCATTATCTTGTTTTCCTTCTATTTAGTTTTGACCCTCCCTTTCACACAGGAAGCTGTCCTAGGGATGCCTGCATCTGGGCTAAGTCATGCTCTGTGCCTGTCGGCTGGCGCTTACTGTAAGGCACTACATGGCCGTGGGTCTCCCACAGGACTCTAGGATGTCACTCCCAGGCACCTTTCTCTGTGGTGGTTTGGCTTCTTCCTCTCCAAAACGCCTGGGCCTGCTCTTCCTTCCTGGAGCTGGCAGCTGAGCCTCCCTTTTCAAATAAAAGTTTCCCATGCTCCCTCATTTTTTTTCCCAGCTCTGTCCCCTGGTTCCCAAACGTGGCACCTTTTGTTCCATCTGCCCATGGACTCCTTTCTCTGCCCACTGTGAGGTGGCCAAAGGGATGACGCAGTGAGGACAGGGCCAGGAGGTCTGATTTCCTCCTATATAGACCTGCAGGTGGTCACTCTGCCTGCAGCCCATGGGTGGTCCGCTGTTGCCCTCAATGGACTCCTGGGCTTCACTCTGGTATGGGCGGGGTCCTGTGGGGCCCGCTGCTCCTCCTCTCTCACTCAATGTGCTGAGCCTCTTTCCATCCCTCCTGTCACCTTGTACCTTTATACCTGACAGTTCGAAATCACCAAGAAATTTCAGTTTCATTAGTAAATGGAGGCTTCTATTCCTTTTTATTCATTTTTTTGAGATGTCATTTAGACATTTTAGTTGGAGATGTCGAGTAAACAGCTGGACACATGAACCTGGAGTTCTGGAAAGAAGGGCATAGGTTCTACTTAGAGGCACAGGATCAAACATGATCACAGGACAACCTTTATAGATATGGGGGAGAAAGCACAGGACCCACAGCCACATGTCCAACAGAGAAGGAGGAAGGAGCTCAGGAAGCAGGAGAACTAATTATAGTGCAAACTATTGTGCATTATCTATGATAATAACTGGGTAATGTATTAATGTATCTGTGCAAATGAAACTTGGAAATTAAAAAGCTGTCTTAGGGTGGTATTATTGTAATATTTTAACTTAAACTTTTATGATGTTTTGATTACATGTATTAGTTAAATAATAGTGAAAGAAATGGGAAGAACTTGATCTCAGGAAAGGGTCCACTTTCAGCCTTCTTCACTTCAGTGTATTTGGATATAAGGAAGATTGCTAATGCTAAAAAACATGAATCATTTAAGACTGCAGTGCCAGTGGGGGCAAGATCCATTGTAAGTCAAGATTACTCCTGATACGTAAAGAGCGTTGAGATGGATTCATCTGAGAAGAAGTTTTGGAATCTGCTTGCTTAGGAGCTAACACTATTTCCATGCAGAGAAAGGACTTGAGAAGCTCGAATTGGGCCCTGGTGGATTCCAGTTGGGAATGTCTTTACTGATTCTTGCCTTCCTCCTACACATAGAGCTTTATATCTAATAGGAATCCATCCCCACTGGTTTATAAAATGCAGGTAATGTGACTCTTAGTGGCAGCCCTGTGTGGGGTGGCCCAGATAGGCCTCCATTCCATGCTGTGTGGTCTGGAGATGAGGTGTCCCCAGACTCCCATGCTGCTGCAGGGGTGGAGTGATGACAGATGAGAGCAGTGGCCACTCAGTCTGTCCTAGTGTGAACGAACCAGAGGCCTATGGGGCCTGGCTGGAGGAGTCACTAGGGGTCTCTAGGGGCCACTGGGGTGTGCCCTAGAAGCGTGCATTCTCTGCCCCTTGCTCTCTCTGCTTCTGGCCACCGAGAGCTGAGCAGCTCTGCTCCACCATGCCCTTCCTCCATGATGTTCTGCCTCACCTCTTCCTGGAACAGTGGAGTTGGTCCACTGAGGACTGAACCTTTGAAACTGAGTCAAAATAGACTTTTCCTCCTCTCAGTTGTTCCTGTCTGGTATTTTGGTCCCAGTGGTGAAAAGCTTACTGACACATATGCATGCTTTGTTGGGGTGACGGAAAAGGGCAGAAATAGGAAGAGAAGATGAAATGTGTGAACTTCAAGCATCCCTTTGAACAAAGTCTCTTGTCTGGCTTCCTGATGCAGAACTACTGGATAGTCATTGGAATTTATAATTTGTCCCTAATTATAGCAACAAAAACAGCTTTGTGTCTCATTAAAAGGACTTCAAGTTTAGTCCAAAAGGAGATTTGGGGAGGAGTGTGTGGAAGGGAACTGGAGACTTTTCACACTTGCATTGAAAACCCTGGCATAGTACTGTCCTTAACAAAAGAAACATGCAACTTTAAACTTACCAGATGCCTCATTAAGAAGATCATAAGGAAACAGGTGAAATTAGTTTTAACAATATGCACTATGTTCTTCGCTTCATTGGCAGTGTTATCATCTCAATCTGTGATCAATATTTAAAAATTTAGCCATTTTTCCTTTTCTGTGCTAAGTCTTTGAAACACTGCCTTGCTCCTCCAACACATGCCAGTTGTGACTAGTCACATTTCAAGTACTTGCTGAAGTCAGTGGCTACCGTATTGGACAGCAGAGCTCTTAAATCATTCTTTCCCAAAGGGAAGCAAAGGTTGTAA
The DNA here is from genome assembly GCF_052094955.1 of Ictidomys tridecemlineatus. NCBI lineage: Eukaryota > Metazoa > Chordata > Mammalia > Rodentia > Sciuridae > Ictidomys > Ictidomys tridecemlineatus. The sequence continues at coordinate 251,853 of NW_027521284.1, forward strand.
CTAAAATTTGAAATCATCAGGTCAAAAGTTGGCTGGACCATACAAATGCAAAGCAGATATTTATCATTTGTCTGCCAACAGGAAGTGTACTGTCCAGCTGAGGAAGTTCTGTGGCTGGCTGGAGATGGGCCTTGGGGTCACTGAATGAAGACATATTTTCCTGCCTGCAGGACCAGTCCATCAGCCGTGAAGTCTTGGAAATTTTCCTCTCCCAAGACCTCTAGTATTTTTCCTCACTTAACAAGTCAAGGATTTATTTCCTGGTTTTCAATGTGTCCCACATAGCAACTAAAATGTGTCTTATGAGCTTCTTGGGAACCTCAGGAATTCACTGGAATCCCATCCATGGGTGACATCCAGCAAAGCGGGATGGACACCCACCTGCTCTGTGTGGGGGAGCCTGAACCCAGAGTCATCACTAATTTCTCACACTGCATTAGGCTTCCAGGGATCGGGAAGATGACCCAGTTCACCCTCACTGCAGGCTGGTGGTCAGGTTGGTAACCACCCAACTGGATCAGTGTCTGCTTCATTCAGCAAACTCGTGCTCCTTGATGGGGAGAGAGACAGGGCCCAGCTGGTGTGGGCTGCCCCCTTGCAGCCCCGCGGGCTCCTCAGCCAGACCACAGTGCATCCTGTGTCTTCCACACCTCCCCAATAGGTCCATGAGGCATTCATGAAAGCTCGATACACACAGGAGCCCCCCCATTTGACTTTCAGAGGAGCAGCAATGTCATTTTCTACCTGGGTGAAGGATGGTGAAGCGGCATTTCCTAACCTGAGCTAATGCTGCAAGTGAATGGCCTGTTCTGTGTCAAGTCCCTGGCTGCAGCCAACGCAGCCACAAATTGCACCCAGCCTGCCTGACTGCCAGCAGGCCCCTCCCACGGGCCTGTCACACTTCTAAAAAGGTGACATTTTAGCAGCCTGTTTATAAAACTGCCAAAGGAACATTTATCATGAGGTGCAAACAAAGGCGGTCTAAGAGAGATGTTTTTTGCTGGGCTTTGCAGAACTGGGAGTCTTCTCCCAGAGAACCAGGGACACCTCTGTTCATCCCCCAGCCTTGCAAGAGCACATTCCAACCAAATGGGGGAGCAAGGGCAGGCCAGGAGGTGCAGCTGGCTGGAATGTGCTGGAATATACACCAAGGGGATATTTTTCTGACAACAGTCAGTGACAAGAATTCAAGAGATCAAGGAATTAATGACTTTAAAAACCCCTGACTGTATTTGCCCCCAGAATTCTATTAGAATTCAACAGACCACCCATGATTGGAAAGTAAATAGGCACTTCCTTCAATGAGCTAGTGATAAATCCACCATCCACCATGAGCGGCTGGGAGCCCAGGCCTGGGGGTAAGAAGCAAGGGGGTTTATGCAGCTTGCTTTCTGAACTTCTCAGAGGAAATCAGAATCAGAAGCTAATGTACCAAACAAGCTGCCATCAGAAAGTCATTCATTAACAGACAAAACCTAAAAATAATCAGAAGATCTGGCTGCAGCCATCGATGCCAGCCACGTATGGAGCCTGCTACCTCTTTACTCTGGAGATCACAGGCCGGGCCATCCGTGTCACATTCAGAGTCCAAGCAGTTAACTCTGCTGGATCAACCAGTCTTGGGTTACCCTTTCAGGCTCAGAGGGAGCAGAACCGAAAGGCATTCTGAGCAGCTTTGGAGGCTCCAGCTCTGACCTCAGTCAACTGCTTATAGCCACAGCACAGACCCACACAGATTAAATACCCTCCCCACCCTCTCCTTCTTCCCTTCTCTCTTGTTTCCCCATCCCTTTGTCCCTGTCTTCACAAGAAATGGAGAGAAGACCTGGAGGCAGAGTAGAGCATCAGACAGACAAATTTCATGGTATCCTGGAAATGGAGAGAGGCACTGTGGCCTCTATCATTTAAAAGTTACTCCTAGGAGCCACTTTCTGGCTGGGGTAGGAGATAGATGAGGAACTTAAGGTAAGTCTCTAACATCCTTATTTAGAAGACTGATTCTTTCCTAGGTTGTGGGCATCTTGAAGGGAAGAACTATGTTAAGGTCGCCTTTAAGACAGTATGTAGCCAGGCACGGTGGTGCACACCTGTAATCCCAGCAGTTTGGGAGGTTGAGACAGGAGAATTTCAAGTTCAAAGTCAGCTTCAGCAACTGTTAGACCCTAAGCAACTCCGTGAGACCCTGTCTCTAAATAAACTACAAAAATAGGGCTGGAGATGTGGCTTAGTGGTCGAGTGCCCCTGAGTTCAATCCCTTGTATATAAAAAAAATACAGTATGCATTGTTTTTCCTGACTATGAAAGAAATACGTGATCAGTGTAGAAAAATTAAAGAATGTGAAAAAAATCTTTTTTTTCATTCAGCTTTTAGATAGTGTTTTGAACAAAATAGGCACTTAACAAAATTGTTCATGTTGGAGAGAGATAAAGGAAGGAGAGAAAGCAGGAATGAAAGATATGGATTAGCTGGGATGGTGACCTTTCCTTTAAAAGGTACATAATCCAGCAGTGGCCACATGGGGGCCACAAGTCATAGATGCTAAATCCGCGAAGTGTTTGATGTACACTCAGGAGCAGAGGCTGCCTGTAGCTGGGGCTGCCACCCCTGCTGCTGGGCTCAGGAATCCTTGGGAAATGTAAAGTGTATTTATCAGAGAACGAGGAACTGAGAATAGTTGGCCTAGGGGAGAGGAGCATGGGAGCAATTTGAAAATCAGTATGGAAACAGTATACACATTTTATAAAAAGCAATGTGTGTTTATTAGAGAAAAACTGGAAAGGTTGAAGGACTCCACCAGGGACAGTCCCACTATTTTGGATTTTTCTCTGGAATCATGCTTCACCAAGAGGGGTTATAGCGCACACGGTGGGTCTATATAGCACTGAGAAAGACAGGACAGAAGAGCACACCAAGTGCTGAGGATGTGGGGCTCAGGTGAGCAGGTGGGGTTCCCTGCAAGCTTTGAAAATGTGTGTGGGCATCCTGATCCACATGCAAGAGCAATGGTTGACTGTGGCTCATGGTCAAAAGGTTTGAGAAACACTGTACCCCATATTTCTTTCTGCTTGTTTCATTAACTAGCTTATTAGAACATACTTAGAAGTTAGTGCATATTAATGAAAATGTCATTATTATTAACCTTGCATGCCATCAAAAGCATGCAAGAGGATCCATAATTCTTTCCCTACCACTTGGAATTTATTTCACTTCATTATTATAAGTATTATGGGAATATCTTTCTGCATATTTTTTATGCTTTCAAAACTAGGTTCCAAAAACGTGAAATATTTATATCAAAGGATATGATTGTAGTAGAGATGAAATTTAATAGGCTACATAAACTTGGAGATAAATGCAGTCTGTAAATCTCCTTGTAGCTGACCTTGACTGACCCCCACTTCCCTGTTTCTCTTCATTTACAGAAAACTTAATCTCTGCACTTGAAGTTTACAGTTTTACTTGACGTTTACTTTTGGATTACAGTTCCGTTTGCTCAGTTTAGGCTGCCCTCCTCCCCTGGCTCTCCCACAGGGCCTAAGCCCAAGAGAAGCCCAGGGAGGCAGGATCTTGTGCCTAGTTATCTTCTGCCTTTGATAATCTCCCTTGGGTTGTCACTCCCCTCTTTGTTACTTATCACTTTGTCTCTGTTGTCCAGCAATCCTGTCCATACTTTCTGCCTCCTCTTAGCCCAAACAGGAAGTGCCTCCTGGTCTTCTGGCAGACACACCCTCCTCCCTGTCCTTGGAGCTCAGAAACTCTCAGCAACTCCCTTGAGCCAGCCAGGGCTGCAGGGTGCTGGGAGCCCACCTTGTCCACTTCTCCCAGCCAGTGCTTCTTGGGCCCCTGTTGTAGGCCTGGCTTCTCTGTCCTGCCTGCTATCTCCCGGGCTGCTCCTTGAGTACCAGACAATGGTATCTTTTGCTCTGGGAACCTCCTACATTTATCTGGGTTTTTCCACTCTGCAGTTTGTGCCAGCCATGAAGCTTAAATCTCCCTTCCAGAAAGCAATTTGTTATTTAGAGGCAAGAATGTCAGTAGCCAGCAGGGCCGCCCCCTCTCCTTTTACCCCGCCAGCTCTCAATTAGCCTTTGAGCGGAGGCTGTGCTCTTCCCACACACAAGGCCCAGCTAACAATCGAGAACCGTGGGGACACTCGGGCATGGCCCTTCTGCTAAGTACAGGCCTCCTCTGAGGGGCGGTCTTGTTCCAGAGCTGGCCATGGTGGGCAGAGGCCTCCAGGCTGCCCTGCATTCGGAGACTCTCCCTGTTGCCCTTCATAGGCACCAAATCTGCCTCATCCCCTCCCATGAACTTCCTCCTGAGGTCCTGTTGACACAAAGTGCTTCTCCACAAAAATAGTGCCTTGGAGAATTGCTAAACATCATCACAACTTTGATAAAAATCTGGGAAATGTGTTTTATATATGGGACAAAGAAGGAGTTTGATTTTGTTTAGTCTAATAAATTGGAATACAGGGAATTTAAGTGCCCAGGAAGCCCTCTAGGTTGCTATCTGGCCCCGTCTGCCTTCTGCAGCCCAGGTGAGCACACCAACAATGGACCAGGATAACGTGGCCTGCTGTGAAACCCAAGGAATCTCAGGAGCTGGTTCTTTGGGGAAGACAGCTCAGCAGTTGTGGCAGAAACCCAAAGAAACAAAGCAGACAGCCTCAGGTTGGCAGCATGGAGCAGCATTCCAGGGGTCCAGGCGGGCATTTGGGACCTGCACCCCCCCCCCAGCTCCTGATGGCCTGAGTGGCACCTAGTTGGTGACGAGCACCTGGGGCCGGGCTTCTCTGGGTTACTGTGTATGCGGATCTAAATGGCACCTTTCTAGCATGCATATTCGACTCTGCAAGCCTAGAACCCTGAGACCACACTCCAGCAAGCCGCAGGTGACATCATGGACACTGTGGTCCACTGGTGGTACTGTGAGTCCCAAAGATGTGGTGTATGCTCATAGAGCTCCATGTTCAATGCCAGAGGCACAGACGCTGTTTTGATAATTTACTCCCCTTATCCCCAGACCTCATGACCTCTTCAGGGGAGGCTGGCAGAGTGACCCTGAGGAGAGTCACTGAGAAGCAAACCTAAGCCCCTCACAGCCTCCGGCCACTTTGTTTCTGTGAAACCATTGTCTCTTCCAGCCTGAGAAAGCATTTCCTAAGGACAAGATGCGTGGCCCTGAAATGACTTCATCTGATAGATGCATGTGGCACTAGATGACCTGAGTCAACCAGGCTGTCACTCCCCTGCCAGTCTTCCTGGTTGTGGAGAAGAAAGTCCCTGCCAAATGCCAGTGGTCTTTGGACACTGGCCTCTGCCCCTGTGTTGGGAAGCCATTGGTTTCCCAGGGCTGTCTCAAAATGTCCCGAATAACCGAGGGAGCTTGGAGGGGACAGGAGAAGCCCTGGCTGGTCTGTTCAGGAGGCCCTGGGTTCCCGAGAATCTCAGCCACTCTCTTGGGCAGGCAGCTGCTCTTTCGATACCTGGGGCAGTGCCAGGCTTGTATCCAAGGCTGGCCCCAGCCAACAGCTGGAGGCAAAGCGCTCTCTCTTCCAGGGGCTTCTCAAAGACAGAAATGATTTTCCCAAAAGCCTCCAGAAAACATGTCCCTGGTGTTTCATCAGCACAGATCAGCCCACGAGGCTTTGCACACCAGTCTCCACCACTAAGAGAGCCTCAAGCCCTCGGCCTATGTCCAGCAGGGGGAAGAAAGCTAAGTGGTTAGAGCCAGGCCTCCCTCCATCCCTGTTCAGCAAGAGAGAGCCGGCCACTGGCTATGCACCTGAGGGCAAGCCACACGGCCTGGCTGGACCTGAACAGATCAGGGGGCTGTTGTGTGTGTCTTTCCAGTTGCTTCTTTTTAATGGTAAATGGTACTGAGTTCTTATTTATAGTGATAAGAAGAGTTTTTAAATGTCTTACATTTCAATTTTTAAAATGCAAGTTAATTTAGAGAAAAATATTAATTAATGAATAGAATGTCTGATAGATGAATGTGGCCAAAAAAAAGAAAAAGAAAAAAAGAAACTTGTGGGAAAATGAGAGGTTTGGAAACTATCTCTGAGCTGCCTATGCCCAGCCACTGGGTCCTTGGGCTTTCCAAATCAGGAAACTATCTCTTCATCAGGTATTTCTTTATTCCATGATATTTATAAAGCCCTGCATGGGCCAAGCTCAGGCAAGAGTAGAGGAGTCCTCCTGGAGACCCAGGTCAGGCCCAGAGGCCAGTCCTTTGTCTCCAACTACAGAACTCCATGTAGCAGTGACTCCCAGCTGGGGGAAGGACTGACCTGGGACTCCTCTTACACAGCTTCTTTCTGGGGACCACAGCTAGCACCGGGCCTAGATAGGAAGGCTGGCCTCCTCCCGGGGTCTCGGGCACTGGGGCTGCCTTGTCCCACCAGCAAGACACTGACTCAGGGTCATTTCTCTCTTTGCCCCAGTCTTCAGGACAGCCCTGGTCCCACCCTCGCCTTCCTCACCCCGCGGTCCTCACCCGGCCATCTGGTCTCTCTGCAGGCCTATTTCAGGGGCCCACATCCTTGGTGTAACCCTCAAATTTTACACCTTGATCACAAGCCTTTGACAACAAAGCCTTACTTAACACTCCAGAGTCATGTCTGGAGCTCATGGTCACATCTCACGCTGGAGAAAAGAAGTTTCAGTAAGAACTTTGTTGTCACAATTAAAGTATAAATAGGATGATAAATAATAGCTTAGATCATTAGGGTTGTATTCTTTAATTCTACCACACATTCATCTCCCATGTCATGTCACGACACACACATAGGTGTGGAAACTAAGGAACAATAGGCCCGCAGAGCCTCACAGGCCTCCTGCCACAGAGAAGCCAGTGGATGCATGGTCCTAGGACCTTGCTTCACGGGGTACAGCAGGTCTCTAAGCCTGGTGGCATTTAAAGTGTGAGAGCTCATGAACAGAGCACTTATTCCAGAGAGGAGCCAGGCAACAGCACTCACTGACTAGTGCAGTTGAGAATGTGTGCGAGTGCACGCACATGTGAATGTGTATGTGCATGTGCATGTTTCAATAGATGGCTGATTTTATTCCTGGCTAATTTTATTTTTGACTTTCTTTTTGTCCAGTGTCCATTTAAATCCAGACCTTAACTAATCTCTTTTTTACTACTCACAGAAGATGACACCTTTGACAGCCAGGATAGAAAGTGACAATTGGCAGGCCTGGGGACCAGGCCCTGACACGTTCTCTACACATCAGCATCGATGATTTCATGGTTAAGTTTGTGTGCAGAAAAAAGGAACACAGACATGCAAACAGACTCCTGCTTGCTGAGCCACCCTCTGTTGGTGTTATAGGTCAGAGCTCCAGCAAACCAGATCTCCCTCCCTGTTTGAAAGCGCTCTGGTGATGGGCAGTTATGCCTACAGGAACCACAAGGGACGTGTATCTGCGTGTGTGTAAGCTACCTTCATTTAAGGGGTTCAATGTTGTAGCCCCAAAGGGCAGTTCATTTACTTAGTTGCCTTTGGTCAGAACGGCCACAGTTCCCGGGGCACTTTAAAGGAATATTGGCCGCCAGCCCAGACACTATATGCAGAAAGGTGTGGGAATCACTCTGTGCCTCCATAAAAACCCTTTTAGTTAGAGTTGGAAGTGCTCTGTCCATCCTACCAATGCTAACATTGGTCTCTGTCGTGCCTTCTCAGAGTTTATCGCAGCCCCACCAAGTCTTTTAAAGATGGTGGGTCACCGTGGGTGATGGTGCAACTCGTGGAAACCTGGGATTCCAGGAGGCCAGCTTCAGTTATTTCCTGAGATGGTCACTATACCCTCCTGGGCATTCCCATCACATGGTGGGACTGCACTCCCCTGCCCACAGGAGGCTGAGGTGGACCTGCTCCCAGCTCTGATGGACAGAGAGCACACAACCTCGGGGGAGAGGACATAGTGGACCAGGAGAGGCCATTGTCCCTTTACCGTCATCTATGAGTTCTCAGGCTGTAACACAGTTGCAACTGTGGAGTCCCCGAGAGGCATGTTTTGGAGCAGCAACATTAGGTCGAAGCAGGACTCTGTGAAGAGGACAGAGGCTTCAAAGCCAATGTTCCTTCTGGAATCACTATTCAAACATAAAAGAATCTCACAAGCAAGCCCAATGCATCAACACTAAATGGCGATTACATGAACATTCACATGGGCGAGGGAGAAAGCACAGTTCACAACTGGCCTGATTCCATTCTTCAACAGGTTTTGAAATGCCCTCCCTCTTCCTCGTTTAGACATGGCATCATGTTAAAGGACAGCAAACCATCTGCAAGCATGACTTTCCTTCTTCCTTCTCTCCAGGAGCAGCTCAGAAGCAGTGTGCCCAGCATGCCCAAAGGCCTCACTGTTTTTGTTCTTGTAGGTGGGACATTTTTGCCTGCCAGAATGCAAAACCCTGTGTTGTCAAATCCATCCCTCCTGACCCTGGATCTCCAGCCCTGCTGTTAAGGCAGGGTTTCCTTTATGCATGCTTTGATGAGTGAGTGCAGTAGCTGTGGCCGGAAGACAGCCTTTGTTAAGTCAAATTGATGAAACTGAGCATTTTATATTCATTCCTCTACTCTTTTACAATTTTGAGCTACTATATCCACTTTGCAGATGGGAAAACTGAGACTCTGTGAAGTGAGTACCGTGGCCTACAACACACAAGGTCAATATTGGACAAGGTTCTGCTCTTGCTTTTCTTCTTTCCCTCAGTGCATCTCTACATTCTCTCCCAGGCTTTAGGGACTTACCCAATGGCACTCTGTTCCTTTTCTTGAGGCAATTTTGCCACCAGGGACAGTTGACATTATCTGGAGACAACTGGAAGGAGAGAGTTACTGTTAGCTTCTGGTGACTAGAGATCAGGGATGTGGCTCAACATCTTCCCATGTGCAGGGCAGGTTCCACAGCAAAGAGATCTCTTGTCCACAACGTCATTGTCAGGAAGACTGCCCTACACTGTTCTCAGATCGTAATGGAGTCTGTTAAGCGCAAGAGGCTGTTAAATTGCATTTGAAGGTGGCCACAAGGGATAGTTGAAAATACATCAAAGAGCCATGTTACAGTCCCAGTCCACCATTTGTTAACCTCATAGCTCATAAAAATGCTCTCTAAGCTTCACTTTCCTAGGATCGAGGGGGTGACAATAGTATGTGTAGCATACGACTCTTTATTAATTCACTGTATCAAGTTTATTGCCTCCCGTGTGCTGGGCAGTGCCCTAGACACTGAGTGTGCCACAGGGAACAAAATAAATGGCATTCCAATCTGTAGGTGACTTCGTGGGAAATAGATTAGGAGGGCTATGAAAAACCAGCAAGCACACATTGAATCTACTTCTGGATGGTCAAGAAGCAACATCAAACAGAGGACCAGGAACACAAATTTGGCAAGCCAAGGAGAAGGGGATAAAGTAGAAGATGCCATTTGAAAAGCCAAGAGGGGAGAAAGAGCAGGAGCAAACCAAGAGCTGGAACCATGTGGCCCCACAGTGGGAGGCACGAAGGAGGCAGCAGGTGCACCTGGGGGAAGCAAAGGCGTCCTCTCAGAGGGTCCATGGGCCAGGCCTACACAGACAACAGTCAGCCTGGAGGAGAGGAAGGTGAGGTTTCCAGAGCAAGAGGATGACATGATCACCTCCAGTCTTCAGAAGATCAGGTAGGTTGTGGCTGCAGCCCTGCAGTAGAAGTAGAGGCAGGGGGATAGACATAAAGAACTGCATTTAAGAGAGATCAATCAAGTCCTGCCATGGAGGGGTTGGCCAGAGGTTCCTGTCCTAGTACTTCTGCCCCTGCCGTGTCATAGCACTAGACATGTCCCCAGTCAGCTCACCGAGCTGGACTCTTCACAGGGCCTGTGTCTTTGCCTCATTGGAGGGGCATTTTGTGGCCTCTGCCCCATGTCCGCCATGCAGCTGCTAGGGCTGTGGGGCAGGCATGTCTCTGGTCTGTTGGGAAGGGTGCCCTAACCTAGCAAGGATGTTTCCAAAGGAAGACAGATCTGCTGTGTGGTCCCCATGGATCCAGGGTGATTTGCTAAAACCTACCTAGAAAGCAAAACTGGAAATATCTTTCAAATTAAAAATATCCCTTCCCCTAAGAAATTCACTCCTGGAAATCTGTTCCCTGGAAAGAGAGCTGCCCACACAGAAAAGCCTGGAGTCAGACCTCCACATCCGTGGTTCAGCAGCCCAGCTTGCACCAGTGTGACTGCAAAACACCCCCCTGTACTTAGCATACATAGACATTTCATGGTCTTTATTACCTAAACAATACCAGGGTCATTTTCCCAGCTGCTGTGTGAGCAGGCTCTGGTCCCCTCCCCATCTTATAAGGGCACTAAGCCCATCTCTGGCTCTGTCCTCATGACCTGTCTAAACCTAGCTCCCAAGGCCCCAGCTTCAAGACTCTCACATTGGGATCACAGCTTCCATTTGTGAATTTGGGGGACACAAACATTCAGTCCACAGCAGGCTCTCTAAGTCATTAAGTGTGGTCTTTGAGAACATGGGCTCCGGGGCCAACGGTGCCCTGGTCCTGCCTCTTGCCAGCCACGTGACCTTGGGAGAGGTCTTGAGCCCTCCTGTCCCCTGGTCTGCTCATCCACAGAGTGGGCATCACAAGGATAAGCCAGTTCCTACTGTGATGCACGGCTGGGGCAGCACTTTGCACATACAAAACACTCAAGAGATGTCCCCGTCTTCATTCTCTTCTAGACCCAGTGAGGGCTTAAATCAGTCTTCTCCCAAAATACTCGTCCCAAAAGGATCCCCTCAGCTTTCTTTCTGTCCCAGCCTTTGGTGGAACTTCTCAGTTTAAAAAACAAAAGAGAGCTGTGTTTACCACACACAGACAATACCATAGCGATGGGGGTTCACGAAGGACACCGTGGTGGTCCTGGGACGGGAGGGGGAGGGAGGCGTTGGTGGGGGCACGCCACCCGGTGGTGTTTTGTACTTGCCATGTTGCTACTTGCTGTTTTCAAAAGCTTTATTTAACCACTGTAATTTGTGGCTCTCTGAGGGCTAAGTATAGAGCAACACATAAAGAGGCAAACGGCTCATGCTGAGCCCAGTGAGAAGGCTTCCCTACCTGTTCTCCCACGGGCTCTGGTTGCCTCCTCCGTCTCCTGTGTACCTGTTCTGGAAGCACCAGAACAGGTCCCCTAACCCAGCCTCCTCTGGGGGAGGGCGGCAGGTCACTCCACGCCTGTGCTCCCGCCCACCTCTCAGTTTTGGTTTCCAGCTCCCATTCTGGTTTGCTACTAATGCAGCAGCTGCCAATCATGGCGAGGGCTTGGGCAGAGTCCGTGCAGGGAATGGAGTGACCTGTGGAATGACCAGGGAGGGAGCCATTTCCAGGCAAGCAAGCCGGGAAGTGCTGTCTGTGGACTGAGAGTGGATTCCAAAGTGAGTGAGCTTGGGTCATTTTCTGTGACCTGTGACACACAATTTTTTCCTTTTAGTCAAAGGTTAGTCTCTAAACCAAGTTAGAAAATGTCTGTGTCTGGACTGAGACATGGATATTATGCTTAGACCATATGTTCTCGGAAATAGTAAGATATTAATTTCCAGCATGTTCTAGGAACTCTTCCTCTCTTTTGCATCCTGGCCAAGAGGCAAATGGCTTCTTGCCATGTGCAGCCACCGTGATGTGTCATCTTAACACAAGCCCAGAAGCAAGGCAGCCAACTCCAAGACATGGACAAAACTCCAAACCTGTGAGCCAAGATAAACCTTTTATCTCTATAAGTTGATGATTTCAGGTATTTGTTGTAATAATAGAAAGCACAGGACATAGAACTCTACCTGGCCCACACCCTCAGCGCATTGCTGAAGAGTGTTTACAAAGTTTCTTTACTCAGTACAGCAAGTCTACCTCTCAACAGAAAATTAAAGGGCACAATAAGGGCAAAAATCACAATTTGAAGGAACTGAACAAATATCAAGCCAATTCAGATATGCCAGGAATATTGGAATTTGCAAACCAAGAATTGAAAACAACTATGATTAGTATGTTAAGAGATCTAACAGGAAAAGGAGATGCCCTGGAAAAACAGGCAGGTAACAGAATTGGAGAGATGGAATTCCAGCAATAGAAAGCTATATAAAGAACCCTGGGACAGAGTAATCAGCTCACTAGTAGACTGAGGGAATAATCCTGAGATTGACAATATCTTAGTAGAAACTTTCTAAAAGAAAACAGACCATGGTGGGTAATGATGATTGAGAATTTCCACACATTTAGTGTTAGACACCAAATGATACAGAGATCCAAGAAGGTTAGAGTACACCAAATAGGTAAATGCCAAATCCCTGTGCTTAGGCATACCATATGCAAACTGTCCTAGCAAAGATAAAAAATAAAATCCTGAAGAGACCAGAAGTAAACAAAAAATACATTATCTTTATAGAGGATCAAAAATTAGAATGATATCCAATTTTTCCTTAGAAGCCACAGAAGCAAGAAGAGAATCAAATGAAATATTTAAAGTGATGAGAGAAAAAGCCCATTGACCTAGAATTCATACCTTGTAAGATGGACCTTTAAAATTGAAAAAGAAATAAAGACCTCAACCATAGAAAAATTAAGGGAATTTGTTGCTGTAAGAACCACCTTTTGAGAAATGTAAAAAGCATTTTGTTGGAGAGAATAAAAATGACAAAGATCAGAAGCTTGAATCTACGTAAATAAAGGAAGAGCATCAGAAAAGAAATAAGTGTTTAAATTCCTAATTGATCTAAATGCAATGAACTTTTAAAAATAACAATAGTAACAATGTATCAATTATATATTAGTGAATGATTGACAGCGATGATACAGAAAAGGGAGGGAAGATTATAAATATCTTGTCATCATAGGGTATTCACACTACTGTGAATTTGTGTAGTGGATAGCCTGAAAGTGAATCAGTTATAGATCTGTAGTTTAAACTCTAGAACAATCAGCAAGAAAAGTTTTTTAAAAGTATAATTTATATGCCAAGAAAAGGAAACCACAATTATATAAAATTCTCAATTAAACCACAAAAGGTATAAAAAATGAGACAAATAGGAACTAAGAGCAAGGGCCACCAATAGAAAATGGCACACATGTGGACATTGATTGATTGAACGCCACAGAAAATCACTGCAGGTTTAAAAAAAAATCTCTGCAGGTGTCTGAGGTCTGAGTATATCTGCTAGAAGCAGAGATGCTTATGGTGGATCAGAAAATAGACCTTACAGAAAACAGACTGTATGTTTTTATAAGAAACACATTTTAAATATAAAGATGCATATATATTAGAAATAAATGAATGGAGATGTTATCATACCCAACACTCTCAAAAGGAAGTGGAGCTGCTATGTTAATTTCAGACAGACAAGACTTGAGAGCAAGGAAGAGTGTCAGGGATTAAAAGGGAATTACCAAATGATAGAAGACATAAATATCCTTAATGTGCATGTGCCTGATAACCAAGCATCAAAAATAACTGAGGCAAAACCTGGTAGGGCTGCAGGAGAAACAGGTGACACCCATTGTTATGCCAGATTCCTGGGATCCCAATAGACCTCCAGGAGCCGAATCTAATGCAAGCCCACATGAGTCTTTATTGCAAGCTTGAGCCTGGACTCACAACCATTCCTGACACAGTGGTCCCCAGGGAGTGAGTCCTGGTCCTTTGTTCAGTGAGATTTTATAGGTTTTGGGGAGATACTCTGTGCGTCACAACATCACACAGCAAATCATTCCATACCTCAGGAAAATCAAACAACAACTCTTAACATTGATTAGCACATTCACTGGCGGGAACAAGTTGGGTAGGTGTGATTGGTTAGTACAATAGAGGGGTTCGTTTGAACTGATTGGTTTAGGCCACGAGGGGTGTACGTGCTAAGCTACATGGTTTCCTAACATGTTATCAACCACCATAAACTACTTGGGGGCCATCTGGCATCCCAGGTATTTTCCCTGTCTCATGCTGATTGGTGGTTGCTAGGGGGGTTGCCATGGGTCCTCACCTAGCCTAACTGAGTCAGGGACACCTCTCCTGTTATTTATGAACAACTCAGCAGGGTGGGTATGTACTTAGGAGTGCTCTGTGGGTTTTTCCAAGGACAAGGGTCATGCCCCCTTCCTTAGGACAGGCCTTGAGGTAGAAGCTGCTGTTGTTTCTTTATTTTTGAAAAAATGGAGTCACATTAGTTTCTCACCATCAGTCGGAATGGGTGAATCAGCAGGCAGAAGAATGTAGCTGAACTGAGCTGTACATCTATCAACTGGGCATAACTGACATCCGAAGATCATGTCATCCAAGAGCAGAGGAAGCCACGTTCTCCTCAAGCTCACGGGGATTGTTGACCAGCAGAGACCACATTCCAGGACACAAAGCACACACTGACAAATTCAAAAGAGGAGAAGTCATGCAACGTCTACTCTCAGACCACGACAGGAGTAAACTAGAGTAACAGAAAGATAGCTGGAAAATCTAAAGCTGTTGGAGAGGAAATAACACGCTGTGAGATAACACATGAGTCGAAGGAGAACTTTGAAAGAATTTTTTAAATATTTTGAACTAAATGAAAGTAAAAATACATCTTGTCAAAACTGTAGGATTCAGCAAAAAAAAAAAAAAAAAAAAAAAAAAAGCAGGTCTAAGAGGGAAGCCGACAGCATTGCCAATGCGCATTAGAAGAGAAGAAAGGTCTGACAAAGGCGGTTCCACAGACTCATAGGGAGGGTCTCTAACACAGCAACAGTGAGAGGAATGGGCACACAGGACGGAGAGTGAGCCCCAAGGTGAATCGTGGACTGGGGCACAGTGAGGAGGCCTTGTGTGTTCACTGACTGATGCAGATGCAGCTCTGATGCAGTGTGGACAGCAGGGCAGCTCCACGCGGACAGGGATGGTTGTAGAGAAACTCTCTATTTCCCACTCAACTTTGCTGTGAACCTAAAACTACTCTAAAAAAAATTTCATTAATTGAAAGGATCTTTTGATTGAATTGTCAGAAACACAAATCTTTTTAATTTGTATTTTGCCAAATTAAAAAAAAATTCATTTTTGAATCATGACACAACTAACTTCTGGGAGACATAATTTGACATAAGAATTCATGGTCCCTTTTTACATTTATCTTTAAACCACATATGATTCAATAAAGTACTTATTACAGATTCCACTGCCACTCACTCTGACGAATACTATTGAGAAATATTAATCTTAAAATACACAGCTCGGAGATGTGGGGTCATCTTTATTCATGACATTATGTTCCCAGCGCTGTCTAGATGTCACTTACAGGATTTGTCTGCCTGTACCTTGGGCCACATTTGCACCCCTGTCCCCTTCCCAGGCACTGAGGGCTCCCCGTCATGCACAAGACTGGCAAGGTTTACAGAAACATCCCGAATTGCTTTGAATCTTACTTTGGTTGGGTAGTTGTGGAATCATTTGTATGTTATTGCCAACACAGATAATAGTTGTCTCTCCTGTCTTAGCTATTAAAACAAGAAATTTTACCCTCAGGAGATTGGGAAACAGGATGACCATGTTCTATTCTGAAGGGACAGAGAATGCAGCTCATTTCTGGCCAGGTCTAGGTTCAAAGGGCATTTCACCCACACTGAAGCTGCTCCTGCAGGTGGTCCTCAACAGCACAGGTTTTCAAAAGGAAGGGTCATCAAGAATTTTTGTTTTGTTTTTATTTTTATTCTTCCTACTCTGTTCTTAATGAGCACATGTTATGGATGTAATAAAACATTCTTAAAGAGTCAGAACCTTCGTTTGTTTGGAAAGCTTTGAAGAGAGAGCTTTAACTTAGGAATTCTTAACCGTTACTTACCTTGGGTGGCCTGGGGAGCCCTCAAAGAAACACTGCTGGCTTAAATGGAGTGTCAGTCTGAGCCAGACCTTGGCTTGAGTTGGAGGCAATGAATGAATGGATGGATGGATGGACGGATGGATGGATAGACACACAGATAAATGGAGGAAAGGAAGCCAGTAAAAGACTTTCAAGAGGCTCATGAACATTTTGTCGAATGCCTCATTACAAGAAATGCCCTTCCAGAGGGCCAAGCCTATGTTTCTCGTCACCTGAGCATTTCAACCAGGACATGTTAACACTAAGCAACTCCCCCTCCTGAGGCAGGTTTAATCTGAGACCCTGACAGGTGACATTGCTCACAGTGTGATCCCTGACCCTTGGGGGCTGCACGGGACTCTGGGCCAAGCATCTTCAAAGACCTGTCAGAAGTTGATGGCTTAGTTACATCAAGATGACCTGGCCCTGGCATTTGGTGTGGTCCCCGGGGCATGTGGGGGGTGAGGGCAGGAATTCAGAACCAGGAAGTCACTTGCAGCCTGTGGGAGAGCCTTTCAATTAAAGCTTTTAACATTTTTCCAAAAGCAGCCCCCAGGGACTCAGCCTTTCTCATCTCCTCATTGATGGATGGCCGGTTGTCACAGTGGAGGAGATGCCCAGTGGCTGCACACACCAGCAAGGCCCAGAGGCTCCTCCCCCCACAGGAAGCTCTGGAGGCCCACAGGGACCCCAGGACCTCTGGGCAAAGTCGACTGCTAAGGAAATGCAAAAATGCTGTTTTCAGCAGAAATTGTCCCATTGTTTACTTGCCTTGTATTTGAGTCACTGGAGACAGAAACAGCCCTGTTCTGGGATCTCTTTACAGACAGATGGGGCTGCAATGTGGTGCCCAGAGGCAGAATTGGCCAGTCACCTGGCTCCTCCAAGACCCCTTTCCCAGGTCTCTGCAGTGGAGTGACAGTGTCCGACCTGGAACTTCCATTCTGACTCCAAAGGGGGGCCTGGTCTGTGCACATGAATGTCTGGAACACGCATCTATCACCTTCACATACGAATCCCAACTTCGGTGTACATTAATCTGTGAACTAGCATTTAAAATGAAAAGTGGCATCTAAAGAGTTCAGATTTCTGTTTCTTTTTAAAACAAATTCTGGCATCCCTGGACTGAGTCCAGAAGGCAGCTGCCCTTGAAGTGGGGCCCAACTCCTGACCCACTGTTCCCTGGACCCCCTCACCTGTGTCACATCTCCTCCAGTGCTCATGGAAAATAAGCCCCAGATTTTCATATCTTGAATTGTAAATTTTAAAATTTTAACTTTTTAACATTTTAACATTTCATAGTGATTTTAATAGATTGAATTTCCACAAACTTAAAGGTAGCTCTTACAGGAGAGAAGAGCTTTATGTTTCTTGTGTGCATAATGGCCTTCTAGACTTCATCCTCATTGGAGAAATTTCATTTTTCTGTGAATGAGGTCAATGATCAGTGTTTTCATGTACATTAGTAAATTCTGACATCCTTGTTATTCTATGGGTAGTGTTATTTCAGGGCAGGAATTAGAGAAATTGATGTGGAGTCAAGGTTGAGTGAGGCCTTATACTTATGACAAAATAATCAATGAGCTATGTTTTATAGTCTCATTTTCTGAGGATCAAGTAGTAAGAGGTAAACTGAGAAGATTGTCTATAAAGATTACATTTCTTATCAATAAATGTTGACTTTTTAGCTACAATAGGGTAAAAGCTTCTTATACACAGAATCCATACAAAAATCATATTGAATATTACTCACAATTTTATTAACATTACATATAATTCATGAAGAACTGAGTTTGCAGCAACATATGCCTATGAACAAGGTCTGGGGACATTGTACACTCTCCAATATAGACATATTTATACCAATTTAATTATACATGAAACTACACTAAATGAGAAGAAAAATCAATTGGATCAACACATAACAATATAGAAATAAAAACTTGTAAATACTTAAGCAAGAGGATGACCTGTGGTTTCCAAATGCTAGGAAAAAGTGGACATATAATCAGTTAAAGGTAATTAAAGAAAGATAAGTTACCCACTTGGAGCTACAACAGCATTTGAAAGAAAAAGAGTCACAAAGTAAGCAAAATTATTCACTTCCATTTATATGCTTTGTAATATTTTCCAAAAGCTTTCTGCATATTTTATTGCAGTCAAATTGGGAAACAATCCAGAAAGTTAAAAAAGACTAGTATTGCTCCTCTGGTTTTAAAAGCAAGAAAAGGAATAGAGAGAGATTTATTGAGCTAGAAAAATTTACTAGTTCGAGTTAGAAAAAGAACTGAGATTACCAGAGTCTAAGTATAATGTATTTCAGCCATCCTTGGCAGCACAGGGCATTTTTGCTTAACAAAGAATTTGTTCACATATGTACGCTTAAAAAACATTGCTGTTTTTAGTCAGTCTTTTTCATTAATAACAATGATGTACCTTTCAACAGTTTCCAGTGACAAAAATACACAATTTCTGGAATCTTTTAGTTCATCCTCCATATATTCTGCCACAATATTCACCAGTACAAGATAATATAAACCTTTTGGCAGCCCCATCAAGGCATTCACTTCTATTAATTTTAAGGCCAAACATATTCTGCATAGAAAAGTATGATACATGGAACAACATAATTTTACTTAGTAAAAATATTTTTTTCATGAAAAATATATCCCAACTGCTTTGTCTTGGGATTACATTAGAAAAATATGAGGTAATTACACTGTGTATTATAACCTTAGGCTATGAGCCTTAAAATTACCTTAAAATACAAAAAAAAAAACCCTAATGTTTATTTTTATTTTTTATTGGTTATTCAAAACATTACAAAACTCTTAACATATCATATTTCAAAATTCGATTCAAGTGGGTTATGAACTCCCATTTTTACCCAAATACAGATTGCAGAATCACATCAATTACACATCCACATTTTTACATAATGCCATATTAGTAACTGTTGTATTATTCTACCTTATTTTTAAATAATTTTTTTATATTTCAAATATTCAAATTTCATAGCAATCAATGATACAAAAACATGAGAAAAACAACTGCAGTTTGATGTCTCATCATGACATTTCCATACCTGCTGTAGATTGCCTGTGGCTTCCACTTTTTAATTAAAAAAAATGATTTTCCATACAATTTGTGTGAAGTGGAGGACAAAATCTCCTGCATTGTTTTTGTGGGCAAACCATCATACTTGAAACAACTGAACCCCAAATCAAAATATGTTTACTCTACATTCTAATTATATCAGTTCTTAACTCACCTAGCATAAAACAAATACACTTTTTTCTGGTTGAATATCTTGAGCTCAAAGATATGTTACTTGGCAGCTAAAAAAAAAGTATGACTTAAATGAAGAGATCTTTTTTGCATTAGGCAAAGTGCACTTTTTGTATTTGATTTTTCTGCCTGTGAAGATCTACATTTTTTTCCTACAATGGTATTATGATTGATGGTGACTTGTGTGATTACAGGAAGCTTAAAATGTGTGTTTGAGTCTTTTCACTGGTAAAAATACTATAGTTTGTACTCTAATAGGAGACTCAAAATGGTGCTAGAAAAACCTATTTTTTAATCTGCCTCTTTATTCATGGTTTTCTAATGGTTTTGATCTAGTCAGTTCAGACCATTTCTGATTAATGGGTGCCATCAAGATATAAATTCTCTCTATAATCATTAGCAATGAGACAATTCTTTCCATTAAAAATAAAAACATTCTCATAGAGTCTTTGCTATATTCTAAGAAACCATTCTTGCTTTTGCTTTACTAAACAAAATAAATTCGACATATTTGAGTCCCAAAGTAAATGGCAATACATTAACCTAAGAACCATGAGGAATATAAGAAATACAAGATATCACCTTTGAAATATAAAAACAAATAAGAATCATAAATGCTAAGCCATAACCATATGAACTATACCAGAGCTTTTAAAATGTAAACTTAGATGTTCTACTCACTCTCATAGTAAGATGTCTTATACTCAAAGATATTTAATCACTCACTAAAGGTCACTCAGTGAATGCATAATAGTTTTTATTCTAAAGCTTTTACATAATTTTTTGATAATATGTTGCAAAGTCTCACCTGTCTTCTTTAGCAATGAGACACAGGTTGTTTTAATCTGTTTTATAATGTTACATAAAAATACCAGAAACAGTCCAATGTATAAAAAGAGATATAAATGCCTAAAAATATTTTCTGAGAGGCTGGGGTGTGGCTCAGTAGTAGAGTGCTCACCTGTCACATGAAAGAATCTGGGTTCAATTATCAGCACCACATAAAAATGAAAAATAAATAAAATAAAGGTATTGTGTCCAACTACAACTTATAAATAAATAAAAATATCTTTTGAGTACATAGTTCTGAAGATTTAAGTGCACTGTACCAGAATCTTCTCAGCTCCTGTGACAGCTCCTTCACCTGCATTACACATAAATAACATAAATACATAATAAATTATTACATATAAATAACATAATGAATAGTATTGTTTTTTCATATGTACTCTCTGATGCATCTCAAATATATTTGCATACCCCAAGACCTTAGCAGTTTTCTGTATACATTTTTCATTAGAGAAACAGTAGTTACTTCTGAAATCTATATTGCTCTTTTCAAATAAGGTCTTGCAGTTTTTTTTAAAAAAAGTATCTGAAATAATTGTAATGAACTTATTTCTAATTAGCACATAGTAAGTGCCTGATAAATATTTGTGAAAAGGATGAAGAAATAATAAAAGCATTTATATAATCTGTACAATAGGGTATATGGTATTTCATGGTTTTAGCTACAACTTATTGAATATTATAACAATCTTGCTATGAGAGTAAGATGTGGGTATGATGAACTAATAATAAATAAAAATTGCATGCTGAATTGTTAGTTATTCACCAAACAATTTTTTTTTCAAAAACAGACACTCTGATGTGTGGTTTTTGTCAACTATTATATTCATAGTAAGTGAATAATTGGAACTACTTACTTGCTTACGGTGACTATCATTCATTGTTAAAAAACCTTTAGCAATACAAAATTTTAATACTATATGTACCATTGTGATATAATGGAATTTTGATAAAATGTACATTAATAATGCTAAAGTCTTTCATTGAGTTTTATATCAGTTTTTTTAAATCAACTTACTATATGTGATTTCCTCAATTCAAAGTGTCTTATGTTTTAAGAAACTGTATGGACAATGCAAATTAAAGTTAACATACTAATATCAAGAGAAGAAGCACCACAGAACAGATGAAAACAAAGAATTGGGAGATTCCACCATTATAGACATAATTTTCTCAACATCTTTTCAATGTACCTAACCCACTATTGATACCAAAATTAATGATTAAACTCTTGTAATGCTGATTGTGTATGATGCTATTATATAAAATGAAAACAAGCAAATGTGTCAGAGATGCATTTTACAACATTAGTTGAAAATACAATTGATTGATCAGTATCTCACTGACCTCAGCAAATACATTCTCAGTGTGCAAGAGAAGTGGGTAAAAATAAAAAAAAAATCAAGTAAAATTTATGTAGGAATAACAACTAGTTTTTCATAAGGAAAATGTTAATGTCTTTTTGAAACAACATGACAATAAACTGTGTCCTATCACATAAAGGAAAGCAACAATTCTGGTAAAGTTCTTCATTTTATTCTTTAAATATGCCAAGTATTCTTTGGCAAACTTCCACATACATTGTTTTAATTTCACAGGTGTAAATTATATCTGGTTTTCTCTAAATTGCTACTTATTTAATATAAATTTGTTGAGAAATTATTTCTGCATGTGCTCATAGTGAAATATAGTGAGGAATGGAAGTCATTTAAAGCTCTATGAATTGCGATCCCAGAATGCTGGGAGAAAACTGTATATAATCATGAGAAACATATTGAGTACTATGAATTTGTTTCAGATATTTATTTCCCTTATTATCCACTTTTCACATAAACTAGTGCTTTTAAATGAAGCTGACTATTAAATATTATAGAAAAGGCCATCAGAGTAACCAGAAGAAGAAATTTAAAAGAGAAACAATCAAATCATAACCATCTGGTTGAAACAAGAACTGGCAAACTGTTGGATCTTAGCTTTTGACTTTACTGAATTTTCTCCTGTCATTTTTTTATTATGACTAAGAGAAAGGTACTTCTATTAAAACCATGACCAGAACAATTTATAGCAATTTGTTTTTCTAAAACATGGATAAAATTGATGTGCTAACTCAGGATAGAATCTAATGAGTAAATCTTGTTATGGTAAGAAAAAAAAGTATAACTACTCAACATGAATATTGGCCTTTTCAAGAAAAGAATATTAGGGTCAAAACCAATTTGGTTAGATAGTATTGAATATTTTATATCAAAGAAAAGGCAGAAACATTTAAAATAATTTTGATTGTTAGATGCATGTAAAAAAAAAAAAAAAAAGTAGTGTCCAGGCCTGATTTGGTGGTACATTCCTGTAATCCCAAATATCATAGAGGTTGAGGCAGAAAGATCACAACTTCAAGGCCAGCCTTGGTAACTAAGTGAGACCAGGTCTCAAAATAAAACATCAAAGAATTTTATATATATATATGAGTGATAAAGCACACCGAGTTAAATCCCCAGTGCTATATAAAACAGTAGTTTTCAAAATTTACACCCAAACCAGCAGCCTACACTCTATCTGCAAGTATATAATGATTTGAAAGGAAACTAAATTTAGCCATACCTACTACTAGTTGTCTGATTATATTGAACATAATCTTGAAATATATACATAGAAGTCCCTTCACAATGTTTTAGGTGTTCCCATTATTTTTTCTAATTGCAATGAGAAAGGGAGAAAAACCAATTTAACTTATGGGGCCACTTTTTTTTTCAGGCCTAATGAATCAAATATTAAAAGAATTTAGCATTTAATTGATTATCATCTATGATATGTGTTCTGTGATTTCTTGCTTAATCTACATTGGAAACTTTATTATTTCTGAGTATCAGCATCTGTACAGGCCACAACACCCCACTCTATTTTTTAATAGTTACAAGTCCCTGTGTTCATGCTTCCTAAGTTAGTTATTCTCTTTTAAAAATAATTATGTGTTGCATTCTTTGTCTACAGAAAATTTATGAAGGTTATAAACCTGTAAGCATTTTCACAACTTTGACTTTAAGATAGTTTTCATCACAAAACACACACCAGAAGTAAGAATGATTTATCTCTCTAATTTATTCACCTTTCTGACATCCAATATCAGGACATGAATGCTGCTCATTGAGGGATGTTCTTACCATCAAGAACAATCAATACTACTTTCTTCTGTCCCATTAAATTTTACAAATTTAACAAATTTTACAAATTTTTATTTCATATACAGAACTTGGCTTTCCATTATTTGTGTTTAGTGCATTTTTACTTTTTTTTTCATCACTTTGTATTTCCTGTATTTTCTAATATTCAATTTTTTGTGGTGAGAAAAATAAATCACTAGAATCTTCTAAATTTTCTACATTCAATCACTTGACTACTCACTAGCTAATATTTCTATTAAACCATCATTTTAAAGGTAGGACTGAGGTATGTTAATAAAACCATTTTCAAGGTATACTGCAGAATCAGCATAACTTTCTTGAGCTCTGCAGTTAGAGGCACTGTTTCTATCCACAAACTTTGCTCTCTTTTTAAAAAAATTTTCTTCTATATTGAACAACTCTCTTTGAAATGAGGCATGGAAAATAGTTTTTTAGATTTTTATTATTTATGAAAATATTTTTATTTATCATTGATGGACAATCTGCTTCATTTTAGAATACCAGGTTGAATACTATTTTTCCTGTAAATCTTGAGGTTATTCTGAATTTATCATCTATAATCCGTAATTAAGGATAAATACTTGGGTTTTATTCTTGTTTTCTTGAAGCTGACCATATTTTTTCACTTCAGGATATTTTCTTTTTTTAAGCATAGCTACTTGAGAAAATATGGAAATATATTTAGCATATTTAAATTTTATTTTCTTAATTATAGCATTCAATCAAAATAAAATATTTCCAGACATAATTTTCTTTTCAGTATATACATGTAGGAAAATGGATAAAATATGGAAAATAATATATCTGTTTTTCAGACACCAAAAACTGGCATAGTAGGTGAGTGAAACCATAAGCAATAAGTGCAGACTGGTTAGGTGAACTATAACTTTCTTTTAAAAATGTTTCTTAATAAGTGCATTTTGATAGAAAAAGTAACAGAATACAACAGTTACTAATATGGCACTATGTAAAAATGTGGTTGTGTAACCGATGTGATTCTGCAATCTGTATTTGGGGTAAAAATGGGAGTTCATAACCCACTTGAATCTAATGTATGAAAGATGATACGTCATGAGCTTTGTAATGTTTTGAACAACCAATAAAAAAAGAATTTAAAAAAGTGCATTTTGATAAAATGCTGTTGAAACTTATGGGTAAAGGAGAAGTATAAATAATCAAAGTACACCACTGTAAGAAATATTTGAGGTCTGGCACCTGAGAGCAGACTGTGGGGGAAACTTCATGTTATGATAGGAAAGAATCCCCCACTTTCCCTTCACCTTCTCACCCACTTAACCTCACCGGAAACCACCAAGATGCCCAGAATAAAAGGTTTCAAGTTCAATAGTCACACTCTTTCCAACTACAAAAAGCAGTTACAATTCAACTGAACAAAGAAGCTAATGTGCAAAGTTAAGGGGATCAGAGACATCATATAAAAAGTTAGGTTAAAGATAATTCTGGTTTTTTTTTTGTGTGTGTGTGTGTGTGTTTTGTTTTTTTCCAAGGGTGTGGCTATTCCTTGGTCACCTGAAGTCAGCAAAGAAACTGTTATTTTGGTGAAGTGTTAGTGGGTGACCCACATTAAAAACAAATGTTAAAAAATTTTTAAAAAGCCTAATTACCAAAAAAAAGTTGCTACTTTTTCCCTCTATGTTTTGCTTTTTAAAGTATCTTTTTTTAAAAAAAAATATTTTTTTTTCGTTTTAGGTGGACACAATATCTTTTTTTAAAAAAAAATTTTGTATGGTACTGAGAATCGAACTCAGTGCTTCATGCATGCTAGGCAAGCACGCTACTACTTGAGCCATATCCCCAGCCCTAAAGTATCTTTTTTATAAGTTTTGATTTTTATTTTTAGTCCTGAAAAGTAGACAGTAAAACAGCTTATCAAAGAATTTACAGCCAACTGCACAAGAGTCTGGGAAGGTGAGAGGTTGTAGCAGGGCTGGGAGGAGCAGACCAGAAGTCTAAGGAGAAGATTTCCCTTAGTTACTGGAAGACAAATATAACTTAAAAAAGACAAAAATCAATAAGTGTTTGTAAACCAGGAAATGACACAGATTATCAAGTTAGTATCAGTTATAAAGAAATTATATAATCAAGAAAATAGAGAAATCATGAACAGGATTAGAAAAATAAT
This sequence comes from Ictidomys tridecemlineatus, assembly GCF_052094955.1. Lineage (NCBI taxonomy): Eukaryota > Metazoa > Chordata > Mammalia > Rodentia > Sciuridae > Ictidomys > Ictidomys tridecemlineatus. Next base: position 277,174 of record NW_027521284.1, read on the forward strand.
AGGTGTAAATTTTATTTTTAGAAGCTTATTGGTGATACTTAAAAAATAAAGATGAATTTTATGTTTTGATTTTAAATGGAAGGCAGAGAGATATGCAAGTCATATAGTACTTAACAAACCTTACTTCAGTTACAAAAGTATAACCAATTGATAACTTCTACTTATTTTTCTCTCTATCTTCTTTGGCATTTCACCTGAGGCCACAGAGTGACCAATAAATAAGCAAATAACTAACAAATAAGATAGTCACTGAAGTTACACTCTTTTTCAGAAAACTCCAATCAACTTCACCTATTCATTTCTTTCTTTGGGAAAAGGTCCCTTTTGTGAATCAGATAGAAGAGAAAATTGGACAACCTCTATCAAAACATTACTAGAAATAAATATGAGTTATCTTCATTTAGAAATAAAGTGAAATACAATAACACCACTGTAAAGTATCTTTCAGGATTACCCTTGAAAAATAAAAAATGAAAAAAAAAACTCTTTCTAAAGAGCAGAATACTTGGCAGCACACTTCATCCTTAATTTCACGTGGAAAAAGAAGTTACCTCAGGTAAGAAGGTACATAAGAAGGTACATAAAATAATAGGAAGAAATCAAGACTTGCTCAAGCATGAAGAAGAAACTTTTGAACACTATAAAATTTGGGGGGCACAGTAATAAGGATGGATCTCTGAGAGAGACAATGCAGTGTAAATATCATGGGATTTCATGCTATCACATACCAAAGCACATACATCATGGACATTGTACAAGACAACCAAGTTGACAACTGGACTTGGCTAATTGTTTTTATCCAGCCTCTGATGGTGCACAGGATGAACGAGGACTGAGTACCATAGTGGTTTCCAGTCACTGTATTTTATCTATCAAATGCTTCTTCCAAATATCTAGCTAGCTAAGAGGAGAGGTCTATCTCTAGGTTCTTGTTACAGCATCATTCTTTTCATAATTTTCTCATAATAAATTAACAAGTAGACGTCTTTTAACCCAGAAATAATTTTAACCAGAAAAACCCAAACATTTTTTTTTATTGTTGATCGTTTAAAACATTACATAGTTCTTAATATATCATATTTCACAGTTTGATTCAAGTGGGTTATGAACTCCCACAGATAACAAATTCTAAGCAAGTACCACTAATAAAGTGTCAATACATCATGCCTAAAATTGAATCAGACCACCCTTAACAAAAATAAAGATATTACTATTGGTCTATGATCATGGTATCCACTGTATTATCATCTAAAAAAGAAACAAAAATCTGCTGGCTGGTAGAAATCTGGAACAGATGGTGTTGCTAACACTTCTTAAATTTCACATCATTATATCAGGTTGTGCTACCAAGAGACACACTATATAGCTCCAGGAACCAGATTGTAAAAGTTTAAGAGTCTTAACTCACCATCACTCCTATTAATGCACTTGGCAATTCTATTTTCTTATGCCATGCCTCTGAATCCTCCACTTTTAGAAATCCTAATTATTTAAGAGGACACTTTTCCAACAGGATGTCTAACAAAATTCCAACTAAAAACTAAACTGTACCTGAGGAATCTAAGTTCTATGTACTAAGAAAACAGAAAGCAAGAGGAGAAATTACAATCCTAGCTAGGACAATTCACTCTCCTCACCAGAAGGACATTGATTTCATGTTGCAATGCTAAGCAAGTACCACTAATAAAATGGCAATACATCATGCCTAAAATTGAATCAGGCCACACTTAACAAAAATAAATATATTACTATTGGTCTATGACCATGGTATCCACTGTATCCAAATAAAAATTTATTGTATATTTGAAGATAAAAATCAGATGATTCAATTTGAAAACAGATGATCCAATTCTCTACTTTTTAGTATTCACTTTCCATACAAGAATTGTAAAAGGATCAGTGCAGTAGTTGTGTCTTGAGAAAATTATAGTGAGGAGCCTCAAATGATTTGGGGATAAGTATAGGGACCAAAAGAAGATGTTTAGTGGATCTAAAATGAACAGCAGAAGAGACACAAGATGACTATTAATTTGACATTCAGTCTACACAGCTGTCAAAACTGTAATTAATTGCACTGTTTTACATTCTTATAAGTTTTCTTCAGGAATAGAGTCTCACCAGTACCATTAACTAAGTACAGAACTTAGACTGAAAAGTGAGTTTTTGTGGTGTCACTATAGGGAACTATGCTTTATGGCACCATTAGGACTGAAGGATTCATTTCCCAGACAATTGCTGAAAGTAGTCTTTTCAAAATACTTTCATTAGTAGAAGATCATTTTTTTTCTGGCTATTACCATTTAAGGCTTCCTAAACTCAAGACTGTTTGAGACTCATGTAAATCACACTCCATGTATCAAGTAGGAAATATATGAGAGTGTAAGCAGATCCATAATTTCACTTTGAGTAAGCAGAAGCCTCCTTTGAGATTAGACTGCAACCCCAGATTCTGTGTGCCCAAATGTGCTTCCTTTCCTTTATTTCCATTGTGCTGATCTGAAGCACACTAACTTATGGACTTCCAAGGTGCCTAATCATGGTCTTAATCCACCTCCTGAGAAGCCCTAATTAGAACTCAAATGCATCCTTCATCTACTTCCAGACTTTCTGTTTTCCAGAAGGTCTTTAAAGTCTTTTTGTCACTGAAGATTACCTCCTCTTTTCATTGTGGATATTTATCTCATTTTATGCTTCTCTTTTACTGTTACTTTAATTCATTGTCAGTAAAATAGACTTGTATATTTGAAGATCCAGATCTCTAAATAAAATGGTTAGCTTAGTCCATGGGCTTATAATACACAATCAAAAATGTTCAATACATTTTAATATGAATTTAGATCCATGATAAAAATTGGATGAAATAAAATAGGCTTCATTAGGGTGTAATTCTGCACTACAAAATTTCATTGTTTTTCACAAAGGATAAGAATTTTGGAAGATAACATGACACCAAGAAAAAGAATCACTATCTTTATATATAGTTGGGCTTGAAATAGAATAATTATGTCACCAAAAATTGATGATATAAAATAAAACAAAAAGCTTTATAACCAAGTTCTGTTTATTTTTTACAAACATATTTGAAGCAAAAATACCAAATCCATGAATCTCCTCAAAATACTATACAGTGAATGGCATTACTATACAAATCATAAAATTTTTATGATATTATGTACATTTTCTAGACATAGATGTAGAAGTTAAATACACTAATATTATTTCTCAAGGCACATTTATTTTGAAGCACAGTTTCATAAATCTGCAATTAAATTTTACTTATTATACACAAATGAGTACCTCAAAAATGACCAAATACCTGGATATATTTCCGTTGACATATTTCTACTTCCTAGACAGTAAGGTCAGCCTTAATATATCTCCTCTCTTTTCAGTGACACAGAATTTTTAAATTTTAAGTAAACTACTCCTATAGGCTCAAAATTCACCATATAACTATGGTACTAATACAGTTAGTGGTGGATGGTATTCCAAGAAAAATTCTTAGTTCTTTTAAGAGAGTTTTTTGAAATTAAACACTATATCAACACATGATCCTTCAAACAAATTATGATAATGCATGCACAGCAATAAATTTAGAATAAAGACGGTATAGATATTTATTAGCTACAGGACTTTGAAAACACATGCTTTGGACCTAAAAGACAGTTATTTTACTTTGTAATTGCAGCACTTTTTATAGCGGTGTGAGGAGTTTTAGTTCTATGTTTTTGTTTTGTGATCTCATGTGCTTCATTTATTCTGATCTATTAATGTAATATATGCTTATATGAGTTATATGCCTCTTTCTGATTATAGAATATATTTTTAGAAACTCTTGGTAATCATTCAGTTTCTAAATTAGAGAGCAATTACCATGCAAGCTAGAAAATGCAAAGTGGCTTAAAGAACTCCTCAACCCAGAGTCCAGCCTTAGAGTTTTCACATAGTTGATGATCAATAAATTTATATGGTTCATAAAGTTAAGATATGTTTAATCTTAAAGTAAAGAAATAGGAAACCAGAGAGGTGCTTCTTCATAGATGTCAAGCTGTCATTACTGGGAAACCCAAGGAGTCCTAGAGTGCAGTCTGTCCCTCTGATTGATGTAGATATGTAAAATTCAATTCCTGCTTTTCTTCCCCACAACTTTGGCTTTCCTGTGTCATCTTGTTCTTTGTGTTTCAGTGACCAGAAAATGAGATAGGTTCACAATTATTTGTTCATGCTAAAGACAAAAAACAAACAAACAAGCAAAAAAAATAAAGAACTAAACAACAACTGAGTTTGTGAAAACATCAGAAATTTAAGTACATTGATCAGGGAAGGATGAGATTCCACTGACCTAAGTGTTCCTTTAAGAAAAATTAGATTCAGACATATCCATTGTGACAGAAATGGAAAAGGGCATATATGTATGTATATAGTCAAAATATATATACACACATGAAACTAATACATAAAGAACGAGTGAACACAAATATTCCTCCTCTAAACTTGGAAATTTTATTCCTGTGTATTTTTAATTCAGGAATGGAAAATTACTAGTACGTTAATTTGATTTTCAAAAATATTCAGTGTGCTTCCAAACCCTTATTTCATGATCCTCTCATTTGTCATTTCCTAACTGAAAGAGTACAGGATCAGGAAATTTTTAATCTTTTGAGTTAAATTGGATCCAAACTCTTTATGAGAAATATAAGTAGTTTATGGCATTGTGATATTGCCCTCTATGAAATGAAGTTTTGAACATAGAATATTATTTCATTCTAAAAATTTAAAAACTTATGATTACTCAAATTATAGAATTCACATCAATAGTAGTTCTATTTTATTTTTTAATATTACAGAAGCAAGTTTATGAATAAAAATGCTAAATTACAGATGGAGATATGGCTCAGTGGTGGAGCACTTGCCTAGCATGTGTGAGGTCCTGGGTTTGATCCTCAGCACCACATGAAAATAAAATAAAATAAAAGTTTATAAAATATTAAGTTAAAACTCATGTCTTCTTTTATAATATGTATGCAAATAAGTAATTTTTTAAATCTCTAGATGACTTTCCATATGTAAGTTGTATCACTAGAACTCATTAAACTTAGAACAAATGAAAAATAAAAATTAATCATTATTACCTATTAAAAAAGGACTCATTTTAGGAGGATATAAAGAAGCAAACATTGTTAGAAGAAAATATCTTCAATGTACCATACAGAACACAGTCCTCTGTATTGAGTAAAACTGTTGGAACTGAAGTTTCTGTTCTGCATCTACAATAAACCTCACTAGTATACTAAAATTTCCTCTTTCCACAGCCTTTCCATAACCCAACTGCACACTACTTCTGAATCTAAGAATGCAGAGGCTCTTATCCAGATGGATGAGGCAAAGGATGATGTGGTGCAGGTAATAGCCTACAGAGTTTCACATTTTAAGGAAAGACATCTTTAAGTTCTGTCTCTGCAGGCCTATAATATTATTGTCTAGAGAAATATGACAAAAATCTCCTTGGAAAACACAGAACTGTGACTTTCCCAGTGTCACACGTAAGCTGTCTCTTAATTTTACTTCTTGTTTATTGGATAACAGCAATCCTGGGAGAGCTGGTCTCCAAACTTTTTTTCTGAACATATTTGGAAAGGCATCTCAATTGGAATCATGTCCAAACAAAATTGCTATTACTCTGATAATAAGATCAAATTAGTCCAGTCCAATTAAACAATTTACAATGCTGCAACTTTGGGGTGAGGGATTTCTGGCACCTCCCATGTTAACACCATGGCTCTGAGGGTCCTCTCTCTATCATGTGTGATAGGCTCCTCTTCCCTAACTTTTTCTCACATGAAGCACCTGGTTTCTGGGTAGTGTTGTTCCTGCAGGCCACCATTTCTAAACTGGAATTTTTGTGATTCAGGCTCTGTGTAAAATATTAAAATTAATCTGAAATTTCAGAAGAAGAAGAAGAAAAAGAAGAAAAAGAAGAAAAAGAAGAAGAAGAAGAAGAAGAAGAAGAAGAAGAAGAAGAAGAAGAAGAAGAAGAAGAAGAAGAAGAAGAAGAAGAAGAAGAACTACTGAAGGCCACAGGCTGAGGAGATCACAGGAATATTGAACATGGAGCTGAGTCAGAGCCCATGCTTAAAGGCAACCCTAAAGAACCTGTGATGAGCCCTCATATTCACTAATGGAGGTAAAGGGGAGGCCTGTCCTTTCTCTGAGACAAACCATGTAATTTTGGTTAGTCTTGTCTGTATGATATATAAAGTTATATAAAGCATAAAAAATAAAATGGAGACTTGTGGTGTAGAATCAAAAGAAAGTACAATCATTTCAAACAGGTCACTAAAATTCCAGTGTTGGAGTCAGAAGATACTGCTTTATCACAACCATTGTCAATGTGTGAAGAGTTAATAAAGTATCATAAAAATGAAAAAAAAAGATATTTTGAGAGAGATTTAGAAATTTGAATTAAATGGTAATAAAATAAAATAGAAACTGTAACATCTACATGTAATTTTCAACATGGTTGAATTTAAAGCAGTTTGAAAGCTGCAGAAAAAATTTATAAGAAATGCCAAAGCATTATACCTCCAAAGCCATATGCAAGAGAAATATAAAATACAAGAAGGGCATAAACAGTTGAACAACCATATGTGTGATAAGGCAAGGCTCATGTGGGAAGGAGAAAGCCCCGGGCTTCATGTGCCATGGAAAAGTTTATCCCCTAGACCAGCCTTCATCCTGGCCCAGCCACTCCTCTGCCTTTGCTGAAGTGGGTTGTACCCTATTTCCTTGCATGACATTGTCCATTGATCACCGAGGTACCACCTGGAATTTTCTCCTCTATGTACACTTATTCCCTGGGAGTATTGTGGCGTGAGTTGTGGAAGAGGGGTTGGGTTGTGTCCCCCCCCCAACTTCATGGAGTCTTCTTTTCTTTGGAGTCACAGAAAGCTCTTTGGAGAGCTACAGAAGTACAGACACACACCTAGTTTTCCTGTGGACTCGATGCACAACATTGAGCAGGTGAATTCAATCTCTTTGTCTAAGTTTCCATGATTTTTAATAGAAAAGTGATTGCATCCCAAATTGTGAGCATTAGAGTCAATTACCCTGAAACCTGAACTTTAGCTCCAGTCAATGAAACAAAAATTTCTCAAGAATACTATCAAGCATTAAATCTATGAAGCTTGCAGGGAGGTCCCTAGATGTTACGACTAGTATAAAATAAATGTTAATGAATCAAGGTCTTGAGTACATATCATACATTTGTTTTCTGGCTTTTATATATTTATAGCAGCTTGAATAGTTTTTTTTTCCTTTGGTACTTGGAATTGAACTCAGGGGCACATAACCACTGAGTCATATCCCCAGTCCTATTTTGTATTTTTATTTATAGACAGTGTCTCTCTGAGTTGCTTAGCAGACATGTGCCACCTCTCTCAGCTTGAATAGATCTTTAGTTTCTCTACTATTTATTTATCTTTAAGATGGGGCTAATGCCACTTGCTTCCCAAGACTATAGTGAGAATTAAATTAAGTCATAGATAGTTAGCACTTAGTGCCTAATGAGTGCTCCATAAGTTAGGGTAATGACAGGCCTTTGTATTTTTGCTTTGTAGCCCCCCAGCATTAGCTCTTTTGGCAAAGCCTTGAACAACTTAGCAAAGCCCTTTTTCAAAAAAAATACAAAAATAAGACTGTTGATGGGGATGTTTCTCAATGGTGAAGCATACTGAATTTCAATCACTGGTACCAAAAATTTCATTTAATTTAGGTCATTGTAATTATTTTATTAGTATGTTCATTTATGACCTCTACATATATGGGCCTAACATCATTGACCAGTCTCATTTCTCAGTATCTGAATCATCTCTCTTATCCTTTCTTCCATCAGTCTAAACTCAACTTACCTTTCTCCAATTTTTTTGAGATCCACTTCTTTTTGTCTCCATTTTTCTTTTACATTTCACATATGAGAGAAAAGACTTGATAATTGACTTTCTGCATCTGATTTATTTCATTTAATTTGATGTTCTCCAGATTCATTCATTTCCCACAAATTATATAATTCCATTCTTGTTTATGGCTGAGTAGAATGAGTAAACTTTTGAAAAAATGTGTGGATGCTATTTTCTGGGGATGTCACCTGCCAGCACACAGGACCTTCAGTGTCCAAGCTCAGCCTGCCATTGTGTGAACCAGGGAATGAAGATGCAGGAAGCAAAAGGTCAATTTGAGGTCTTCCAATCTGTGGCTTTGACTACTTGTACATGTACAAACCAGCCTGGTAACTTCCAGAGTGTCCTTTATTGTCTGCATTGATGACTAACCTGTCTTAGTGGTCTGTTTTCAGTACAGTTTTGTTCTCAAGAAGAGAGAGTCAATGTGAAGGTAAAATCTCCTGATTCTCCAAGTGTCAGATGTAGGATTTGGCTCCTTCTCTCAATTCTTTCCCTTATGTCTATTCATGAAACTGCCTTTATCCACTTTACATTAGTCCTCTCCTCATGTGGCACCTTAGTATTCATTCTGTCCTGAGCTCTGGTTGGGGGTAGGGAATCTAGAGTCAGAGCAGACCTGGGCCCACTGGCCACATGAACTTAATTATTATATTTATTTTATTTTTTATTTTTCAAGGATTCATATTTCCCATGTTGTGAAGTGGGGTTGATAGCTAGTTATGGTAACACTTAATGACATCAGGAGCAATTGATGACCATGTTCTGGACAATTGTTTTTGAGAATTTTATCCCTGACCTTTTCCCTGGCAATAAAAACTCCATGAGTTGAAGCCATGTTTACACCCATGTTGCAGGACAGGAATGCTCAGCTGTGTCGAGTTAACTTGCTTAATGCCACACAGCTAGCAAATGGCAGCTTCATTGTTGCTGTGGGAACAGAGGAAAAAATGCACAGATGAGCATGGTAAAGTGTTGTCACATAATGATCAGGTAATAGAGCAGGAAAATGATGTACAGGTGCAATGGGAGGCCTGGCTCTAACCAGGATACAGGCAGGGCCCCTGAGGAGGTGAGAGCAGAGTCCAGAGTGCAAGGTAGAAGGAGGCTTCATTTCTATCTTAAAGAGGTAGCTCAGAGAGTTACACAACAGGAGGCCTGCGCCTGCCTTTCAGGGATGGGACCAGGTTGGTGGTTCCCAAATTTAACATGTAGGAATGCAGAAGATGAGGACTGGGCTTGGTGAAAAGCCCCAAGTTCCTTGCTGTTGTATGTGCATGTACATAGGAACATACATGGTGGGATGCCCAGAGAGTTGATAACATATATAAAATTCAGGGAAGAGTTCATATTGAAGGAACAATTGAAAAGACAGAATTATCACTTTAAATATATTTTAGTCTGTTTGGACTACTCTAAGGGAATACTAGAAACATATACCTTACAAGCAAAAAAAAAATTGTTGACTTCTGAAAGCTCAGATGTCCAAAATAAAGTTTCCAACAGGTTTATTGACTATTGAGAACCTGCGTTTTCATAGACAGCTCTAATTTGAAGGTTTGTGTCCCCTTGGGTACCTTGGTTGAACTCCTCTCCATTAAGGTGATGGTATTAGAAGGTGAGTCTTTGGGGAGGTGTTGAGGTCCTGAGTCTGAAGACTTCATCAGTGGAATTAATGCTCTAATGAACAGTGCTACAGGCTAGCTGGCTTCTTCCACCACATGATGACACAGCCAGAAGCTTCTACCCATTAGAAATGTCCTTTCCAAACACTGAATTGCCTTGTGCCTTGATCTTACACACTGTGAAAAATGAGTGTCTGTGGCTTATAAACCACCCAGTCTACCATAGATTATTATAGCAGCGTGATGAGAGAAAGGAAGTACACCATCTCTGTCCTCACAGGATAAATTGAGAAGTTTCTTTGCAGCTTTCTTTTAATAAATGACAATAATTCTATTTCATGACTTAATAACCTGCAGGACCCCACCTTTGTCTGCCTAGGCTCATGATAATCTACCACAACATTAAAATACATACTCACACAGGATCTAGGACTGGTCATTTTTCCCCATGTGTGTATAGCCAAGCTTCTGAAACCTGGGCTTGAAAGTAACCGTCAAGTCCTCTCTGTGTTCTTGACATCAAACTTTCAAAGAATTCTTCAGTATATGTTATTAGCCATATCTATGTATTCACCAGGCTGCTCACACTAGGTAAGAAGTGACCCCTGCCCTTGTAAACTCCAGTCTAATGGAGAAAGAATAAAACCCATGTTGTTCCTTGCTGTGCTGACAATAAATATTGCATGTAAATCCTGTGTTCCTTTATTGCTGATTACTGATCAGTAAATTTTACATCACAGCAAGCATTGCTACTTTAGGTATACATTTTGTTCGCATTGAATAAAAGATTCTGGAAATCATGCAAGGTTAGAAATTAATTAGTCACAGAATAGTATGGTTAATGTTTTGGTTGTCAGACTCTTAACTGTGTATTGGGATTGATTTTTGTCCTTTGATTTAACTGTTTTTTTTAAATATTTTGGGCACTTTTTATTTTCAAAAAACAATTGTTAATATATAAACATTTCATTCTCTCAAAAAATTCTACAACTATACAGCTGTTTGCTCCATTATTTGCATAGGAAATGACCACAATACAAAAAGAAGAGGGAAAAAGAAGCAAAACAGCAACTTATTTATGCTTTTCATGTAGGTATGTCTCTATGTATAAACATTTTGAAGCCTCTTACAAAATTATTTACACCGTTTGTCATCTATTTACATGTTAAGAACAACTTTTCTAACAAACAAAACTATAACTTATCAAGTTATGAAAATTGTCTTCTAAAAAAACTTACTATATTACCACAAAATAAATAAAGATAAACAATATTTTTAAAACAAAATTAAAATTTCATTTCATTTAAGACCCCTTTTGGCATTTTGCTTATTATTCTGCCCTTTGGTTAACAGCATCAGCATCACATTACTACTTTATATTGCATATATGTAGCACTTGCTTCCTTAAGTTTTCAACATATCATTAATATTTAAAGGCGGACTCTGAGTCAGTATTAACAACTGATTAACTAAACTGCACTGTAATTTAGATAAAATTACTGTGTCTCACTGTATATTACATGCAAAATCCACATAAATTGTCATTTAACCAACAGTACTGCACGAGCAAACACCCTGGTATATGAAAACTGCATCCTAAATTCAATATTGCCATATGAAAACTACATTAAGTCCTTCCTTTAAAAAAATGATACTGTTTAGCTTATTTTAAGAGGTTCAACTTTAGTATATTTGTAACTATCTGTAAGCTCTTCCATTTATAATTCATAAAAAAATATTTTGTATTTAAACTAAACAATCCTATTTTAATCAGTGCATGAAATTTGCTTTTCCTAAAAGTTCATTTGAATGATTATTCCTTCCCCTCTAAGAAATGAATTTGGTAACGTTTTGAGAGGTATCTTATCACAAAATCTAACTGTAAATGTATTTAGGGTTATTTTCAAAAGAAGTTTGATTTTTCCCAAAAGAATCCTAAAAAAAAAAAAAAACTTGTAATAAACCTATAAAGCTGATTTGCATATTTACAAATTTTTGAATAGCAAATATAGGCAACTCATTAAAAACACACACACACACACATTTTTCAATGGCTATTTGTGAATTTCCAGGTACAGTACGTACCTCTAAGGGATCACTTATTAATGACAAAAAACGATGTCCGTCAAGTAAAATCTTGACATACAAGACATCCTTCTTCCCAGTACCTGCCAAGTGATTTGTTCACTAACCACTGTCATGTTAAACGATGGTGCCGAGGTAAAAACACTGCGCACCCCTCCTCCACCCCCACCCAGGCCAGATGTGGCTGCCTGTCATGAGATGAAATCTGCTTGAGTAAAGCTGTGTACATTACAGCAAGCATTCCAGATTCTTAAAATGACCAAACACTTTGGTAATAATACAATGTATTCCCCGTTTTCTCAAATATACAAAATATACATTTCCAGTTTTTTGTTTTGTTTTCTTTCTTTCTTTTTTCTTTTCTTTCATATATATATAAATAATATATTATATATATATATATATATATATATATATATATATATATATATATATATATATAAATAATAAAGTTTGTAGTTTAAAGGTTGCCAAACAGACTGTGGCGCACGCAGCAGAGAGCGTGGCGCTGGCGGCTCAGTTCTGGTGCCTCTTCATGTGGTCCGAGCCAGGTGGTCCAAGTGCCAGAAGCTGCGATTGCAAACCCCCGCACTGGAACGGCTTGGCGCCCGTGTGCTTCCCGTAGTGGCGGGTCAGCTCATCTGATCGCGTGAACCTCCAGTCGCAGCCCTCCCAGGTGCACTTGTAGGGCTTTTCACCAGTATGAGTCCTCAGGTGAGCTTTTAAATGAGAAGACTTCGTATAAACTTTTGTGCAACCAGGATAATGGCAGTAGTGGATGCAGCGTTTCTCCAAATCGGGATTACTCCTGACAGGTTAGATATTTTGCGTATTAACTGGCAGAGTGCCAGGTAAATTTGGATTGTGAATTGACAGTTTGGAAGCAATTGTAGGAGCATAGGATGGAGGTGGCGTTAAATTCTGGAGCATCTCTGATTGTCTATCAGGACTTCCAGGCTCTGATCTTGGTGGTGATGGGGGGAAGTAAGTGGCCTGTTGTGGAAGAAACTGACTTGGCATAGTGTATGTGCAAGGGGGCATGCCCTGGAATTGTTTCATTGAAGTCTCCAGAACAGCAGAGGTGTGTGTGTCAAGGCCTGCCATGGCGGCTGACATAGAAACATTAAGGGTGTCCATTACTGCTGTCTGGTTTGTAGAACTGGGCATGTCTAGATCTGGTGTATTCAGTAGCTGGTACAGGTGGCCCTGCTGGGGAGGGACAGAAAGATGAAGATCTGGTATAGTGAGTTCTTGTTTGATGAAAATATTGTTCACCTCTGGAGCTGAGGTCTGGTGGGAGCTTAATATATTGGTGAACTCAGGGAGGGCCTGGGTTGGGGCCGGAGGAGGAGGAGGGGAAGTCGTTTCACTTTGGTGGCTGAAAATGGTAACAGTTCTGTCTTGATGTATGTTACTCACGGACTCTGGGATTTGTAGAGGCCAGTTCTCAGGTGAGTGATGTCAGGGAGGAAGACGTTCATGTTGATGCTGTAAGGTAACCCTTCACTGTCAGTGAAGAACTGGTCTACGACTGAGGCACTGTCTCGTCTATACTTTTTATGCTTTGGAATAATTGGAACTGGAGGAAGCTGAGGTGTCAGATACTTCTCCATTTCACACCTTGTCTGGACCAGCTCCTCTGGAGGCAGCCGCGGGCCAGCGGCAGGAGGCAGCGCTGGCTGTGGCGGCTGCCGGGGCGCTGGCTGCGCCTGTGGGTGGTAGTGAGGGTACTTCAGCTCCTCGCCCAGGAACGTGCGCCGCATCGCGAGCTGGGTTTGTGGCGCCCAGCACCGACTTGAGCTGCGCTAACACAGGATCATCCTGCGGGGCCAGCGGCTGGGGCACAAGTCCAGGCGGGCGCTCATGGCCAGCACCCGCGTAGCCATGGGCACTAAGGGAGCGGCTCTGGCTGTGGTACGTGGGTTAGGCCCGTTTCCCACCTGGCCCATGTTGGCTCGGGCGGCGAGCTCCGCCGCGGGGCCGCAAGCGGAGGAGGGGAAGCTCTGGGCAGACCCCTGGGTCAACAGCAGGCACAGTTTTCAAAGGCTCACACAAAAAGCAAAACTCTTACGCTCTGCCATGTGTAAACGCCAATGTCCTCCAGGCAGCCACTTTCTCCCGCCCCACCCACCGCGCGCTCTCTCTTTCGCTGGAGCCCGCTCCCGCCACCGCAGATCTCCAAGAGAGAGCTGCCAGCGCAAGTTCTGCCCCGCGACTCTAACTCTATGTTTTGAACATGGTTTTTCTTTATGTGGCTCAAATATAAACCCATGTTAAAATACACTGAAGACTCACCTATATTCCGTCCTCACTAATCTTTAACCATTGCCCTTCATGAACAACTAATTTAATTGTTTCTAGTATATATTCTTACTGTTTCTTGTTCTGGTAGGAGGCAATAACAATAATATGTGATTATGTAAATTTCTTTCTTACCCAAAAGGGAGTGCTCCTTATCCTGTCTGCCCCTTATTTTTCACTCAATGAAACAACCTGGAAAACACTCCACATATGCAATAATCTTAACTTTCTATGGTATAGATAGACCAAAGTTGGAACTAAACAAATGATGGACATTTGGGCTATTTCTGAATTTCATTTTTAACAATATTTTTGTATTGAATAGCTCTGGGAATCTATTTTATATTCTTGCAAATGTACATTCAATTTTCAATCCTGCAAGAATTATTGCTTTATCAATGGCTATTTTTTTGTACTTTCAAATAATAAAGCCCAATTCGCCGGAGGGTTGCAACATTTTTCTTTCTCCCAGCAGGTATACAAGTTCATGCTTTCTGTAGATGCCCCGTATACAGAGGACACATTTTTGGATATTCTGTGCACTATCAGAATGTGCTTGTAATTTCTTTTTTTTTCTGAGAGAACCATTTCCTATTTCTGTTATTTTTTTTCTTTTTACGTATGATTGATACCATGTCATGCTTACAGAAGAAAACAGCAGTGTTCTACTCTACTAAACCCATGGCTGGGTGAGAGTCCAATGCTGAAACCAATCACTTCTTCCCAGTACAAAGATCACCAAGGATACAATGCATTTTGGTAGTTTGTGTCTTCCACCAAATTGATCTATGTGATCTAAGTCCTTATACCTATTGCCTGAGAGTTTTAAATATTGTTTATTTATTTTAATGTTCATGTATTAATGGTGATAACATCATTTATTTTTTAGTTAGAGTTTTATCTATTTATTGACTTTTAGAAAGACCCGAGGACATGAGTCTTAGAAAAAAAGACTTCCTGTAAAACCACGAATATTGAAAATAAATGCCTTAGAAAGTAATACATTGGTACAATTGTTCAGCATACAGTAATAAATATAAGATCATGTTAGGTAACATTGATGATGGCAGTAGAAGAGAATACAAATCAAGCATTCAAGAACATGCAGAATACCCTAAAGAAACAAGGAATCACAGGCTCTGATGTGAGAATTTATGGTTGAACTTTGCCAAGCAGGAGCTTCTGGGGCTGAAGGTGGTGTCATAGAGAACACTCAGTGGGCAGGTGGTACAAATGGAGAAGCACCCCCCAAAAAACTGTAATAGTAGATTATTAATTCTTATTTGATGTCATCTCCAAAATTCTGAGACAAAAATATCTGTAACTATGAATCCCATAATTATGAGCATCCCTAGATGTATTAGGGCCAAGATACCAATGGTAAAGTTTTTGTAGTAGATTGTGTGCTAGAAAAGGAATGTGAAGTTGCAGAAGGAAATTATAGTGTTAGCTGAAATCTCAAGGCAAACTTCAGAGGAAAATGTTTCTTTTTTACTAATAAAATAATATAGTTTGTTGATCTTTTTCATGTTTTTTCTTATTCCATATTAATAGTATATATCTTAGGAGAAAATGAAGGAGAAGCCTTTCTTTCAATAGTGTCATCTTCATCAATCTCAACCTATCATATTACCAGGGATATATGTGGATTCACCCAACACACATTTTTCTCACTTCAGTTATCAAGTCCCTCTAATATTCTCCAGGTGCCATTCCAATAATATTACCAAATTATGTCTGAATTATGTAATGGCAACTGTGCTCCCAGTGTACATAGGCTTTCTTATAGATTCAGAATTACCATATATTATCAAAATAGTTCTTGATATACTCTCATCTTGAGGTTTTTCTGGGGTAGTGTGTTACTCTGATTTCATCTTTCTCTTCTTGATTAAGCAGTAGGAACATATTGAAAACTCTACAATTTTCAGTGAATTGAAATGGAAGGATTGCACAAAAGTAAAGAATTGCAACCATCTGAAAAAATGAATCTCAACGTAGTAGGTGTGCATACAGATGTATTTTTTTAGTGCTATCTTTTGACCATTTACTACCTGACCTAATAATGCCTTTAATTTATTATCTAAGATGACACTGAGAATCATGCCCTCTAAGATGGTTTTTTGATTTGTATTTATAATCTTTTACTTCATTAAAGTGTTACCTTGATGCTAAATCTGATCATCTTGTATGACATATACGGAGTCATATTACATATATTCTAGAGGTACTGTGTATGAAAGAAGAAGAAGTATCAAATATGGATGTGTTTCTGAAATAAAAAGTCCTCAGTAGAAATGTTGGCCATTATGTTTAATTATGCAGTTCCTCATATATGTGATTTAATAGATTTAAATCTTTTCTTTTAATAACGGCTACATATGTTGTTGCTTCAAATTTTTTTCATAATGTTAAAATATTCTAGTAATATTGTAGAAAGCTTTTTGGCGGTATTTTAGGCCTGTCTTTGAATCCTCAATGTAGCTATCCATCTTGCATATATGTTATTATCATGACCAGAAAAAATGTCTTAAGTGACCAAAGACCAGCTATTGAATATCAGTAGAAATATTTTATTATTGTCTTCTCCTCAATCATCTGGAATAAAGGTGGTAATTAAAGTCACAGTTCAGATAGACTCAAATTCATTCTATTGTAAGGTTTTTAATTAAAGAACAAGAATTTGACCCAAGCCTAAAAGATGACTTCCATAAAATCCCAATATTCATCTGCTTGAAGAAAGCAGAATGTATTTCTTCAGTAAAGAAACCAAACATAAAATTGATACAGAAAATTTGATGTTAATCTGATGGAGTATTTTCTATAAAAGGCATGTTGTGTTTTAAGTCAAGTGTTCTGAAATAGTAGGTATGTATTTTAAATTGTTTCAAGCCACATATTAAAAAATACCAGGCATCAGGACTGAGATTGTGGCTCAGTGGTAGAGTGCTTGCCTAGCACATGTGAGAAACTGTGTTCAATCCTCCACACCACATAAAAAATAAAATAAGAAAATAAAGTGTAAACAAGTTTTGAAAAAAATAGCAGTCATCAGAAAACCATGTGGATGAGGCTAAATCATTCCATGACTCTTTAGACCTTTTAGATATAAAAGACAGGATAGTAAGAAAAACCAAAATAGTGAAACATTTATGAACATAGGATACCACTTTGAAATCTGAGGTAATGTAGATATTTGGTTAAAATATCAAAGAGTTGATTTCTGTTTATTTTAATTTTTAACTGGAATCTACTATTTGTACATGGATATGAGACCCATTATTGTAACTCAAAATGTGTATATAGTGTGTAATTATCAGATCAGGGTAATTTTCATCTCATTAAAATTATTATTCTTTGTTTGAAACCTGAAAATTTCTGGCTATTTTAATTTGTTTAAGAAGTTATTATCGAACATAATCACCTTATTGTGCTTTAAAACCTAAGAGTTACTTTCTGATCTTAATTGTTTTTGGTACTCCTTACACACAATCAGTCCCTTTCTCATTCTTATCATAAATCTGGTTAGCATTTCTGTTTTCAGTTTCTGTGTAATCAACTTTTCAGCTTCAACACATAAATTCTACATGCAGTATTTGTGGGAAAATAAATGTCATTACTAGGAAAAATAAAATATTATCCTCAATTAATAATTTGGGAAATTGACATAATTGTCTGCATTCACTCATTCAGTGTTTTGAACTTGTCTATAATAATAAATCTTGAAAAAGAATAAAAATATATAAATCAAATATCCATATGTTTTCAAGATTTTATGGGGCTGGGGATGTGGCTCAAGCGGTAGCACGCTCGCCTGGCATGCGTGCGGCCCGGGTTCGATCCTCAGCACCACATACAAACAAAGATGTTGTGTCCGCCGAGAACTAAAAAATAAATATTAAGAATTCTCTCTCTCTCTCTCTCCTCTCTCACTCTCTCTTTAAAAAAAAAAGATTTTATGGGTCACATTTGGTCAATGAGAGTAAGTTTTGTGACATCTATTTTTATAAAAATGGCATATGCTAATTCTTATAAATGTATTTATAATAAGTGAATATATTATCTGTATGTTTTTGTATTGTAAGTTTCAATAGATCCATATTACCATGGAATAAATAACTTTAAAAATTGTATTAAAGTTGGCTCAGTAGCAGAGTCCTGTCATTCCAGTGAATGTGGAAGTTGAGGCAGGAGTATTGAGAGTTCAAAGCCAGCCTCATTAACTTGGTGAGGTCCTGAGAAACAATTTAATCCTGTATCAAAAAAAAAAAAAAGAAAGAAAGGGGACCCAGACACAGTGGCTCACACCTGTAATCCCAGTGGCTTAGAAGGCTGAGGCAGAAGGATTATGAGTTCATAGTCAGCCTCAACAATGGTGATTAACTAAGAAAATTAGTGAGACTCTAAATAAAATACAAAATGAGGCTGGTGATGTTGCTCAGTGGTGGAGTATCCAAGATTTCAATCCCAGAAGGGCCAAAACAAACAAATAAATAAAAGGTGTTGGGGATGAGCTGGACCTGTGGTTAAGTGGTAGCACAATTGAATTGCATGGCATGTGTGAGGCACTGGGTTTGATTCTCAGAACCACATATAAATAAACAAAATAAATATCTATCAACAAAAAAATATTTAAAAAACTGGAGATGTATCTCAGTGGGTAACCACCCAAATGCACTCACCCTGTACCCCTTCTCCACCTGAGATGCCCACCCTAACACATGTGAAAGAATAATATCTCAGCCTGGCCACCTATTCAGCTATTCTCCTTTAACAGCCCATGAGGACACAATCCTCATTGCATGTCCATCCTTTCATGCCACCGTGTGACAACGCACTGGGCCTGCACTAAGCCACACGAGCACAACTAGTTGTTAAGGTCCAGGTTCAGGTATCCCTAATTCATTCTACTGGGACCTTCTATTTTATAAAATGGGTTTCTAATAATTCAAAATGACAGGTTTAGGGCTGAAAGTACAGTTCAATAGTAAAACCAGTGTTTCCCATGTGCCTTGCTCTGGGTTCCTCTGCCACGAGACTAGCGTGAGCTTTATGAAAGAAGATTTGCTGCATAAGAAATTGCTAGAGAGTTTTAAATTAAAGAGACAGACTCTCATACCTTTAATGCAGCTCCGAGATGGCTTCTCCTAGTTCCCACCTCCAGCCACCTAATGTGGTGGCAAGGTTTACAGAAGAGACTAGCGAGGGAGGGAGAGCACGCCAGGGAGTGAGCTTTTATTGGGCAACAAAAAATTCAAGGGAAAATGCCATCCAATGAAGGATAAGGGGGGCAGCATCCCAAGGTCAGGGCTGGCAATTGGGTCTTCAGGTCAGTGGCCAGGCATGGCTCAGCACGGACAAGCCCTTGGACCTGGGAAAGGGTGGGGAAGCTTTTTAACACAGGCTGTGTTTAAGTGCCTCTCACCCAGCCAGGGAGGTTACTCAAATCACGTGTAAGGATGGCCTCCCACAGGACCCAACTCCAGTATGTAAAAAAAAAAGCCAGGCAGGCCTGGTGGCACATGCCTATAATCCCAGTCACTATAGAGGCCGAGGCAGGAGGCACACAAGTCTAAGGTCAGCATCAGCAATGTAGTGAGGCCCTAAAAATCTTAGAGAGACGCTGTCTCTAAACTATAAAAAGGGTTGGGGATGGTTGTTCAGTGCTTAAGAAATCCTAGATTCGGTCCCCACAACCAAAAACAAAACCAAACCCAAACTAAAAGGGAAAAACAAACTGTATTTCCCAATATCCTTTGCAGATAGGGGTCTCTATGATTCTGTGCTGGCCAATGAGATATCAGTGGAAGCAACTGGTCCTCTAGATCTTTGTTTTTTCCTTCTTCCTTTTCCCCTGATTGCTGTATTGAATAGACTGCAGAATGAAAAACAGAAAGGGTTCTGGGGCATGATGGCATAGCTGGATAGGCATAGAAGCCCAGACTGCCAACCACTGGGCTTTTTTGATTTTCAAGTAAAAGGAAATCTTTTTCAGTATTTTATGGGTATATTTTTCTAGTAGTGGAAAGACAGATGCATTGATTTTTCTCCTTTTTTTTTTTTTTTTTTTTTTACTTTCTGTTCATTGTCCTCAGGTACAGGAATAATGTAGGCCAAGAGAACCAGCCATCGTTGTCTCCAATTATTATTCAGGTCTGGGGATGGAAAGAAAGTACAACACAAAACCTCGACTTTACCTAATCTGAGCCCTTGGGGCAGAGTTAGGCCTGAGTCATCTCCTAGATCCCTCACCTGCCCCAGAATGTTCTCAGAGAGTGAGTATCTTTTCTTTTGATGCCAACAGTCAAGTCCAAAATCTCAGGGCTCCCATGGCTCTCCTGAGACCTGTTCCACAAGAGGCTAACACTGGTCCCAATCTCAATTCCTGCACTGATGGACCATTAGGAAAGTGATTTTAAGCAAGCCTTATTGTTCCCATTTTTGAAGTGGGTCTTCTCTAAAAAAGACTGGAATCCAAATGAACACAGAAGGAAGAAGCCAGAGTCCAAGGACTGAAGATGAACCCTGCCTCCAGAGAAACCTAGGATTTGAAAAGATTTCCAATTAAAGTGAGGTGGAAGGTAAAGTATAGACCTTGACATAAAACAATAGCCTGACAGCAAAATGTCAGGTGTGGGAATGGACATATGTGTGAGAGACTTTTCACAGCCTCCACTATAGGTGAAAATGAATGCTAAAATTGCAATATGAAATATAAGAAAAAGGAACCACATTTTTTTCCTTTTTCTTTCTTTCTTTCTTTCTTTCTTTTTTATTTTGTACAAGAGTTTGAACCTAGGGGCACATACCACTGAGCCTCATCCTCAGATTTTTTTAATGTTACTTTTTAACTTTTGAGACACATTGTTAATCACAATATTAGTGTGTTCTTATATCAAACAAGCACTTTGGTCACAAAATAAATATGTCATGTTAGCAACTACTTCTCTTTTACTAATTTTGGGTTTTTTTCTTAAATTCAAGTTAAAATGGTTTATTTTCATATTTAATAACTTTTTTATAATTTTTGACATTTTTTTTTTATTTTTATGTGGTGTTGTTGATATAACCCAGCACCTCATGTGCACTAGGCAAGCACTCTCCCAGTGAGCCACAAACTCAGCCCACATTTTAATTAAATTCTTTTTATTCTTTCTACCCACCCTTGCTTTTTTTTTACCCTCCAATCTATGTGACTAAAAAGGCCTGACAAATGATACTACCTAATGTAAATTTTGGTGTTTGAGGCACTGAATTTTGGAAATATTCGCACCCTTTGGCCAGTTTTTCAGTATTCGACTGTATATTTTGAATTCTTTATAGGAGTCTTTAGCATTGTTGTAGAACAATGCAAAGAGTTTCCCAAAATATGGCACTATTTTTGGAAGGTTTGTGGACATAGAATGACATGATAAGAAAAGCACCTGGTATGGTGTGGTTATGTGATTCTGAGAAGACACAATTTCATTGTGAGGTCACAAATGGTGTTCCTACCTTTAATGTCCTTCCATTTGTTCTTTAGCATACTTCAACTCATCCTTCAATACCTACTTTAATGTGAAGAATTTATACTCTCAGCCAATACCTATACCCAGCCAACCAGAACCCTTCTCTGAAGACTAAGAATCTGAGCAGCAACAAAGCAACAGCAGAAAGGCTTCCAGTGTGCTCATATAGCAGCAGGCTCAGGAAAGACTATAAAGGGGTTTGGGGCACTGAGATCACCTGGCAAAACCCAGCTCCTGGTTTTATTGAATTTTGCCATCAGGTTCCCTTGACCTCCCCAGTGTCATCTAGAGCATTTTTTTTAAAAGCACCCAGTTCAGTTTCTGCAGCTTGAAACCCAAGTCCCCAACTGCTGCCCTATCTCAACAGCATTGAGTCAGGCTGTCGGAAAAAAACAATAGTTATACATAAGTCATTATAAAGAGTCTTTTCTTCTGAGACTTAACCTTTAGAAAGATGGCCATGAACAGACACTTATGCTCCCTCATTCTGAGATGCCCCAGGCTGGCTGCAGAAGAGATCACAGATGACTCTTGTTTGCCAAGTAGCTGGGCCCATCCTGTGTTGAAAGGATAAGAGAAGGTGCTGAAGGCCACAGAGCATTAAAAAAAAGAAGAAGGCCATGTTCTTTGAAAACATGCTTTTTTAATCTGGCTGGGATCTTTCACAAATAAGGCAGGGACGTTGCTAGTTTCTTGACAGTGCCTCTTCTGCATCCATAATACAAAGACAGTGCTGAAAACATGCTCACATTTATGCAAATAAAGTATTATCATCAGCTGGAATTTTGTAAATGGAGATACTCTGTGGTGAGCAGAGTGGTTCAAGGTGAACCATTGAAGATGTGGGGTTCAAACGTGACCAGAGCCCAAAGGTATTTGTCCCTTAGACTCAGTGGTGTCACAACCGTGGGCATCTCTGCAAGATCTTTTTCATTCATTTCAGATGGAGTTTTCAAGGAGCAATGGAGAAGCCAGGTGACAGGGAGGCTGGTGTAGGAGTGAACTTCATGGAAAACCATGGCTAATGAAGAAGAGCAGAGCCATTTGGTATGTTAGTGGATGCTGGTGGAATTGGGCCAAGCCAGACTGCCAGGGTTCCACGGCTAGAGGGAAAAACCTGCAATCCCAGAGTGTTAAATATGTCATCGGAGGATGAGTTACGTGGACAGAATGCAGAGGATCAAATGGGTGGAGTGGGCATGGCTCTGCAGAACAGTGCAGCTAAGAGGCCAGATGCTGGGTGGAGTCTATGAAAAAAATGGAGAGGACCTAGTGGGCAGAGCTGGTGAGGCAGAGTCAGGCTGAGTGAGTGGAGCCCAGCTCGTAAGAACAGTGGGCGGGGAGAAGACAGGGGAAGCACGTGGGAGGCAGCACCCCACCCAGGACCACTTAGGAGAGCACAGCCTAGGAACCAGGAGGCACAGTGGTGCAGGAGCAGAGGGCATGGTGGGTGCATCCATAGGAGGCAAAGGGAGTCAGAAGAGGCATCCAGTAATTCTGTCAGGAGTCACTGTGGACCCAAAGGGGAAGCAGGGTCTTTGGGCTCTGAGATAGTAATATGACATCAGGGTCTGCTCCATTGGGGCCCTCAGTTTCCCCTCTTACCCACTGAGGCAATGGAGGGAGGCTGAAGATGCCATGGCACAGCCTTTCTATCTTCCTCCCTCTCATGGGATGCTGTGTACTTTCTATATTTTCAGGTTGACTGGGTCCCATGGGGTTTCTGGAAGGGGTTCTTGGGATATCTCCTGAGACACTTTGTTTGTGGGGAACAATAAGTTTTTCTGGTGTGTCCACAGAGAATTTTCTTGGTGCCTGCTGTTTACATATTGAGACCCTGAAGTCCAGAGAGGATAAGCCTGTGATGCAGCCATCACTTGCTGGAGCCTGATCTGGATCACACAGTTCCCTTCACTCACTCACTCACAGGCAGAGGTTTCCTAGCACCTGGGCAATGAAAAAAAAGCATTGATTAGGGAAGAGGCCTTGACTCTTTCCAGGTGCTACTTTGGAAAACTCCCTACATCTGTAAAGTAGGACATAAAGTGATGTCTGCCTCTCAGGCTGGTGTAAGGCCAAGCTCCAGGTTCATGATTCTCTAAAAGGCAGTTTGCAATGGGTGGGGCAGGGGATCTATTTTGACAGTATTATCATTTAGTATTTTATTTTCTTTTCAACATTTCTTTTTTAGTTGTAGGTGGACACAATACATTTATTTTATTTTTATGTGATGGTGAGGCTTGAGCCTAATGTCTCATGCATAATAGACGAACACTCTACCTCTAGGCAAAACTGCAGCCTTCATTTAATTTTATATATGGAAACATAACTCCTTGCATTTAAAAAAAGCTATATTACCAGGCTCTGTCCTAGGCAGAGAGGACACAGACATGAACAAAACAGCAAGGAATCTCTGCTCTCATTTTCGTGGGGGCTACCATTCCCCTGGACTGACCCAAGAATTCAGGCACTAAAGAAACATGAAGTACTGACCCCCTTTAGGCATCTGATCTAATGTTACCATCCATGGCAATGTTTTACCTTCTCAATTATTCTAAAACACACCCCTCACCATGTCATTTAGCTGCCCAGTCCTTTCCTACCTGTGAGATAAAGGCCTCCTTAAGGATCCCTTCCTTGCTTGCTTCTCCAGTTTCATCTCCCCACTTCTCTTTGAGGTTTCAAGAATTCCTGTCTCATCCCTACTTGTACTTACTGCTCTGCTTAATGTGGGTACTTTCCCATTGTTAGAAGTGCTAAGTCCTAATTAGACACTAGATGGCACCAGAAGTGTACTTTTGACATTTTTCTAGCTTCCACCAGAGTATCTGCCTATTTATTGTCTGGCTTGGTTAAGAAACATTTTAGAAAACTCTTCAGTACTTGCTTTACAAGCAGCTTTTTATTTTTTTTTGTACAAACCTTCATTAATTGTATGTATGAAATTAATCATCCAGCTATGAAAGGGAGTATTACAATAACTACCCAGTGTGTGTGTGTGTGTGTGTGTGTGTGTGTGTGTGTGTATGAACATATATTATTTTTTCAAATTTTATTCAGAAGTAGGAAAAGGGATTCAATTTATTCATGGCCTCTTCCTACACCCATTGTGCCTGGGATGTTTCAGGAGTCCTTACTAATATTGCAGGTATTTCATTCTCTTTTATATAGTGTGATTATTATAAGCCATTAAATAGAATAAGTATATCTAAGAGATGCCAAGTGTTATCTCACTTGTAGTTGTCCACTGGGTATCTAAGTGAATATTCAGTGCTTTTTGGCAAAAGCAGCTTTTAAGTCCCTCAATATGAGGAGGATTTGTGAACATTTAGCAGAACTTGTCCCCATGGATGTGATCATCAATATTATATATATTATATAAAATGATGGCATGACTTGGTTATAGGAATAAAAGTGGTTTAACATGACTTATTTATTTATAATTATATATTTCATAAATACTTAATGTAATTGTACAAATACTTAATGTAATTGTATATTTATAAAGCAATAAGTTTGAATACATGTATCTCTCTGGGTCCCTATTTCACACATACATGTTTATAATATTGTCTTTAAGATAAGCAGGTTTGGGGGATGGATTGGTGTGAGTGTAATGTTGAAAAGATCAAGGACAATTGCTGAATTTTTGACTTGAGCACTCTAGGGTAGTGGCTGATACCCAATCCTGTATGGAGCAGAAAAACCACATGAGGCAGGGAAAAGAGTGCTAGTCTTGAAGAAGGCTTTTATGTTGATGTTTGTGATTTCTCCTTGATATCCACAAGAACATGTCTGAACATGAGAGGAGAGGACTGGGAAAAAAATGAATATTTGGAAATCAAGGGAATGTGGAAAATACTACCATGAGACTGAGCATGACTCAGGGTGTGGCTACAGGGAGCATTTCTCTGAGCTGGGGACACCCCTATATTTAGCATTGGTGAAGAAAATTATATGAAGGAGACAGAGAGTGAGGGCATCCAGTTAAAGAGATAGGAAACCAGGAAAATGTAATAACATGGATTTCTGGAAGAGATGATTTTAAAATGAAAGGCAGAAACTTTGGTTCTAAAAACCCCTAAAAAGTGAACTACAGGGTGACAAAGCAGGAACCTTGAAATTTGGTGCCATAGTGGTTTCTGAAGATCTCAGTGGAACCCCTATCATGTGGTGGGAACTGAAGCCAAATGGAAGATATATGGAAAAAAATATGGTCAGCATAGTGAAGGCAATTGTTGGAGATCATTTTTCTGATTGTGTACAGTAAAATAAAGGAAGACTCAGCCAGGTGTTAACATTTATGGTGTCTGAGATGTGGGGAGAGCTCATTTCTGCAAATGTTTTTTGTGGCTGCAGAAAGCTTTTTTCTATTACCATGTTTGCCACCTACACCCTAGAGTTGATTTTTTAGTAGTAATATAAAAGCTCAATAGTAATTTCTGGAGGGTAGGAAGGGTGCTGTGGCAGGGCAAGGGATGAAAGTAGAACTAACTAACTAGATATAATCATTTTGTACCATGCACTTGGAAATTTTATGCTTGATTCCATTAACATGGGCAATAAATATTTGTTAATTAAAAACAAATTAAAACTAATTATTCCATTTAATCACTGCAAGGTAGGCACTCAACACTGATGGAGAGAGTATCCTTATGGTTTGTTTCCTGCTTATGAAAATGGTCATTGTTAATCACCTATAAAGAGAACTGATTAAATAATTTTGGAAGAAATAGTATGGATTTGAAATGCCTTGTTGTCACAGAATGATGAGGTTATCTGATGGTCACTGAAATATTTGAAGCACTACAGTCCACCCATTGTAAAGGTAGTTTGTGCCAGGTTCATCCTTTGGGAATGTAATACTTTTCCTTTATTCCTTCACTATTTGTTGCAATCAAGTCACTGGAATCTTCCCACCCTTAAAATGACAAGGTTACTAAGCTCCACATGCAGGAAGCAATGCTATTCTTTTTTTTTTTAAAGGAAAATGGCCATGCATCTGCTCTTTAATGTTTTCCTACAATATATTATAATAAAAACAAATTTTCAGTCTCTTCACAAGTAGTAATTTATATTCTCTGGATTTTTTCAGCCACAACAACTGGATTCTCTTTTCTGATTTTTGTTGCAGCTTCTGCTTTGTAATCATATGGACAGTTGTGCTTGTCAGAGTAACGGTGAAGTCCACAAAACAAATTTCCACATCGGCAGTCAAATCCTGTAAGGCCAACTTTCTTTCTACACATGAAACATCTGTTCTTCTTTGGTTTGGGTAACTCAGGAGCTTTTTCTTCACTTTGAGAAATACTGGGCTGAGAAACTGATGGACTGGGCTGAGTGACAACTGGCTCTGACACCTCTGTTTTCCGGGTAGTTATTTTGTCCTCTCTTGAAATGCTCATTTCTGTCATTTGCTGAGTTACAGGCAAGGCAGCCACAGGCACATTTCTTGATTTTTCAGATGTGCTGCCAGCAGCACCTTCACAGTTGTTTAAGCTAGCCTCTGCTCTCTGTACAGATGCAGAATCTGAGGTAGGACTGTTGGAACCACTGGCTGTTCATTTAATTAGGTTAGTGATTTAAGCACTTTAACTTTGCTGCAATCCTACACTTGAGTATCCAAACCATTGGGCTCATTCTGCCACTATTCTGCTGCCTCTGAAGATGTTCTTTGTAGCAAACAGAACACATTCCATTTGTCCTAGGATTTCCATAAAAGCCACATCCTGTACTACACAGCATGGGCCCTGGGGTCTGGTTAGTCTCCTGAGCCATATTTTTCTGCCTGCGGGGGCCGGAGGGAATGCAGAAGTCGAGGTCGCGCGCGACGCCGGCGCGATAGGGCTGAGCCGAGGCCTCCGGGAAGGATGAGCCGGGCGCCTGGAGCCGCCGCCACGGGCCAGGAGCGGGTCGGGGCCGCAGGTGGAGGTGGTGGCGCCGCCGCCGCCGCGGGGTCCTTCTTTGTTCCTGCAGCAGCGCCGAGCGTGGCCAGAACACGCCGGAGCTCGGGAAGTGAGAGGAGGGAAGGGGGGGGTGCAGAGGAGGAGGCGGAGGGAGGACCGGAGGCCGCGGCTGCTAACGCTGTTCTAGGAGCTCGCCCGTCGTCGCCTCACGCCTCCACGGGCGGCCAGGTGGGCCGAGAAAGGGTTGAGTGGAGCTCAAGTTGCGAGGTCCGGGCGTTGTGAGTGTCCGCCGAAGGCGCTTTCGTCGTTTCCGCCACCGCCAGGGAAGCTGCGCGGCTCCCGGCAGGGAGAGAGCGCGAAGTCCTGATGCAGACAGCTTCGCCATCTGGCCGACTGACGCTAGCTCTTCGCCCGGCGCTCGGGCGAGGCGATGCTATTCTCCTGCATTGTTTTGAACTCTTCTATATGAAAGATTTGTCTGTTCCCAAGAGTTTTTATCAGTGAAGTCAATTATGTTTTATTAATAAATATATATTCATTTGTTGCTTTCACTTATAATTTACTGTTAAAGGTTTTTATTTTATTGCTTATATTTTTTCCAGCTTTCACTCTTTCAGGATCTTTTACTTTAGTACTTACATCATTTGTCAGGCATCCACATTTTGGACACCTTGGCAGACTCTCCTCTTACTCTTCATTTTCTTCCTCCTTCTTATGTTAAGGCTCATTTTTAAATTGATGTCATCAAATCCTAGAATCATCACTTTCTCCAGGGAAATATACAACTTTTTACTGATATTTTTGGGTACCTTGTGTAATTTGTCAGGCCCAATGCAAAATGAAAACTTAGACTTCCTGTCTAGAAGCAGGTGACCTCTACCATTGACATTATGCCACAGAAATCTATTTCTTTCTTCTGTGATATCTTCAAATGCCATGGTACATTTTGTCTTTTAATTGTCCTTCTTATTGCAACATTTTAAATTATTAGGTGTATGCCATATCAATTCTTAATGCAAACTTATGAACAAGTCACATTGGAGAACTTACACTTCCATGTTGTGTTCATTAATACCAAAGCAGGGGATATGTTACACAGAACCAGTGCAATTGTTTTTACTACACCTTGATAACTGTGAACAATTTCTCCAACTGGTTTGTTAATGAGTTTGAACGAACTGGAAGAAAAATGACTGTGGATCACCCTACTTTTCCTTTCCCTTCATATTCTCAGCTGGAGAGGTTGGGTTAACACAGTGAAGTACCTTGAGTGACAAAGCTTTCTTCTTTCTGTATTTGAATCTAATTCTGATTGGAGATTAATGTGTGGCCTCACTGGGTTTCATCATGCTCCTCTTTTTTACTTACTTGTGAATAGGACATGGTCACATTGTACCCAACTCTCTCTTAGCTCCCATATTTCCTTGCTCACTAGAATTTGTGATAATGGGAATGAAAACTCAGTGTGCATGAGGTGGCCAAATTCAGTATACCTGCAGGTTACATTTATGTGCTGTGTTCATACCTGTGGTTCATTGTCTTCTTGGAATTTCCTTTGAAAAATAAGTAGTAAGATAAAATCAATAAAAATTATGATAGCAACAGCAGAATACTCAATCAAGGACAGATCCAATGTGAGCAGTAATCCTGACTGTGTAGGAAGAGCATCATGGG
This sequence comes from Ictidomys tridecemlineatus, assembly GCF_052094955.1. Classification (NCBI taxonomy): domain Eukaryota; kingdom Metazoa; phylum Chordata; class Mammalia; order Rodentia; family Sciuridae; genus Ictidomys; species Ictidomys tridecemlineatus. Next base: position 306,228 of record NW_027521284.1, read on the forward strand.
GCTAGTCCTCCTTTTTCTGCCTTCTGCCTCCTCCTCTCTCTCCATCATCCTTCCCTCCCTCCATCCCTTGTATCCCTCTTCCTCATTTGCACAATAGTAATTATACTAGGTAGGATATATGTACTCTGAAAATATATATATATAAGTGAACATTAGAGTATTGTAAAGTATAAGTACAGAATTATCCTGCAAATATCTAGAAGTTGTTTATCTTATACAATTAAAATTTTATATCCATTGAAGATCAGCACCCATTTTACCCTAGCTACATTTCTTTGCAAACAGCTGTTTACATTTTTTTTGCCACTAGGAATTGAACTCAAAGCACTTAACCACTGAGTCATATTCCCCGAGTTTTATTTATTTATTTATCTATCTATCTATCTATCTATTTATTTATTTATTTAAATTTAGAGTCAGCCTCTCAGTTGCTTAGGGCCTGGCTAACTTGATGAGGCTGGCTTTCAACTTGTGATTCTCCCACCTCAGCTTCTCAAACCACTGGTATTCAAGGTATGTCCCCAATGTACCCAGCTTGTTTACTGTTTTTTTCATAGGGATTTTTTGTGTGTTTTAGAATTTATACTTTTCTCAGGTGATGGGTAAGTAATTTCTCTCATTCCAACAGTTGAATCTTTTCCCTGTTCATGCTTTACTGTGCTGTGCAGAAGCTTTTGGTTTAATGAAATTATACTTGTCTGTTTATGGTTCTTTCCCCTGTCTTTTTACTGTCATAGCCAAAGAACCATTTCCTAAAGCAATGATATAAAGTGTTTTTTCTGAGTTTTCTTTTCAAATCTTGCTCACAATTTTATGCTTTTCTTTTTTTTTTTACATTTTAGATTGAAAAATAGTAACTTCAGCTTGTGTGGTATAGCATATTTTAATACATGTAACACTGTCTAGTGATCAAATCAGAGTAAAGTTTATATTTGTCACCTTAGTAAGATGGGAAGAGATGAGGAAATGGGACCCCAGTATTTTCATCCAGGAATTTTACAGATTCACATCTCACTGTTACATTTTTTCCTCTTTGAGTTGATGTTTTGATAAGGTGTAAGATAAAGTTTGGTTTTCTTTCTTTGCCATGCAGTTATTGAGTGTCCTCAGCACCATCTGTTAAAGAGACTATCCTGTATCCATTCTGTATTATTGGTTCCCTTCTAAAACATGAGTGTGAAGTGAGAGTCTGGGCTTATCCTTATTCTCTTTTTTTGTGCATTGGTCTGTATGTTGCCTTCTATTTCAGTACAAAAGTGTTTTAATTCTTATAGTTTGTAATTTGTTTTATTCCATCTTTTTTGCACTTGTTACAATTAGTTACACATAACAGTATAATGCATTGACACAGTATACACAAATGGAGTATAACTTCACATTTTTCTTGTTGTGCATGATGTAGAAGTACACCAGTCATGTAATTGTATAAGTGTACAGGGAAATAATATCTGATCCATTTCATTATCTTTCAAATCCTCATACGTCTTTCCCTCCCTTCACTTCCCTCTCTCTAATCTAAAGTGCATTTATTTTTCCCTAGTGCCTTCCATTGTGAATTAGCATCTGCACTTCAGATAAAATATTCAACTTTTGGAACTTTGCTATTGGTTTATTTAGCTTAGCATGATATTTTCAAGTTCCGTCCATTTGCCAGCCAGTTGCAATTTTTTTTATTTTGAGGTTAAATAATATTCCCTAACACACACACCCACCCCTCCCCCCACACACACACCACATTTTATTTATCCATTCATCTGTTGAAGGTTACCTAGGTTGGTTCCATAGTTTAGCTATTGTGAATTGACCTACTCTACATTGATGTAGCCACCAGCAATTTATGAGTGTACCTTTTGTCCCACATCCTCATGAACACTATTATTGCTTGTATTCTTGATAATTGCCATTATAACTGCAGTAAAATAAAATATTGAAATAGCTTTCATTTGCATTTCTCTAATTGCTAAAGATGATGGTCTTTTTAAAATACGTTTGTTAACCAATTGCATTTATTCTTCTGTGAAGTGTTTAGTTCCCTAGTCCATTTATTGATGAATTCTCTCTCCTTCTCTCTCTCTCTCTCTCTCTCTCTCTCTCTCTCTCTCTCTCTCTCTCTCTCATTAAAGTTTGTTGAGTTCTTTATATATCTTTTAGATTACTGCTCTATTTGATGTTGTGTGTGGTAAAGATTTATTTTTCCATTCTGTAGTCTCTTTCTCCATGTTATAGATTGTTTCCTTTGTGGAGAATAAGCTTCTTAGTTTGAATCCATCCCATTTATTGATTACTAATTTTATTGTTTGTGTTTTAGGAGTCTTGTTCAAGAAATAAGATCCTGGGCCTCATATATGCCAGGCAAGGGTTCTACCACTGAGCCACTACTCCAGCCTCAGAAACATTATTCTTAAGGGAGAAAAATTTAAAGTATTCCCTCTAAAATTCAAAAAAAGGAAAAGGTTGGCTTTTTTGGCCACTTCTATTCAACATCCTTGAAACTCTATCCAAACCAATTAAAAGAAAGAATTAAAGATACATGAATAGAATAAGAGGAATTCAAACTATCACTATTTCCTTATGACATGATTCTATATTTAGAATATCCAAAAAATCACATGAAAACTTTCTTGACTAATAAATAAATTCATCAAAATAGCACAATATAAAATAAACACCCATAAACCAAATGCATTTCTATACTTAAGCAATGAATCCACTTTAAAAAAAATAGGAAAGCCACCCCATTAACAATGGCCTCAAAAAAGAAAAAGAAAGAATAAAATAAAATACTTGGGAATCAATCTAAAAAGAGGTAAAATACCTCTACAATGACAAGTATGCCGGTGGCGCCAGGGGTCCTGAGGAAACTGCCATGGTCGCCTTCGCAGGTGAGCCCATTCCCTTCCCACCTCCGCTGTCCCCAGCACACTGGGGCCACCGCTCCCAGCTGCGCTCAAGGAGTAGCCAGATGTGCCAAGCTTTGGCAGAGCTCGGGCTGTCGTCATCCACAAGGACACGCAGGAGCGCATAAAAGCAGAGCGCAAGCGGCTGCTCAACTGCATTGCAGCCTCCAAGTGATGCTAGCACAAGCTAGAGCGCACCTCCTGCCTGGAGGAGAAAGGGAAGAGGCTCAAGAGCCAGAACAGCGAGCTGGCGTCCACCGCGTGCCTGCTGTGTGAGCAGGTGGCAAAGCTCAAGCAGAAAGTCCTCAGCCACAGCAAAAGCAGTGGCCAGCTACTGCCCCAGCACCAGGTGCCTGCGGACTGAGCCCCAGCGTGAGGTGTATGCGTGGCCTCCCTCCTTGAGGGGCAGGAGCAATAGGGAGGCGGTCGCCCTGGACTTGGAGAGAGTGGGATCCCCAGGGATATCCCGGGAGTGCCCAGAACTCAGAGAGGGTTCCCTGGACTTGACAAGCTGGACCCCCCCTTAGGGGGGGCAGTGCATGACCCCTCCCTCCCACTGCCTCTGTTCCCCCTCTAGCTGCCACTGTTACCTGCATGCCGCCCTTTATAGCACAAACCCTTGCCCTGCCCGCCCCTTTGTACACACCACTGCAGAAGGGGGCTCTGTGGGGAGCAGCCTCCAGCCTGCATTTTCTTTTACTTTTTTTTTTGCCTTGGAAGAGAGAAGGACGCAGCTTTCCATTCTGCCCCATTTATGTTTCTACTCGAGAACAAATGGTTGTGTGTGCGTGTTTTCTTTTGTTGGTTTTTTAAAGACATGGGAACAACAACAAAAACTACTAAGCCATTTTCTCCTCTGCTACCCACTTCTGTCCTCCTGACACCCCTCCCCCCTGCCCTTTTGATTCTTTTATTTCTGTTTTTGTTTTGCTACTAGTCCACATTCCTGTTTGCAATTCTTTGTTCACCCGTTTTTTTTTTTTCAGTAAAATCTCCTCACTCCAAAAAGGAAAAAGAAGAACTCTTCTCTTGTGTTTACTATAGACAGCTTTTATAGTGTTAAGATATATTTCTACTATACCTGGTTTTCTAGTGTTTTGACCATGTATTTTGTCAAATCCTTCTTCTGCACTTATTGAAATATTTTTCTAATTGTTTTCTTTACATCTATTTACTTAAAAATATGAAATAAATGTAAAAACCTTTGAAATAAATAAAACACAAGGAGATCAGTCAAGGGAAGTGATGGAGCCCCATGAGAGCAGGATGATAATTATAAAATACATCTGAATTAAAAGCTAAGTTCCATGAAAAGTGGAATCAACATTTTTCATGTGTGTGTATTGGGATAATTACTACACTAATTTAGGTATTTGTAGAGTAGGAGAATATAAGATACTATTACAGTGTTAAGAATTAGGAAAATAAGAGGAGCTCTATCATAAACATCATGCTGAATTTAGCTGAAAACCAAAAGTGAAGTCTAGAGATGTTTTGTACAAAGCAACAAAGTTAAGCAAATAGATCATCAGTTTTCTTGCTGCTGAGTACAGAGTAGAAGGTAATAGTTTACACACATGTTTTTAATAAATTAAATAAAATAATTAATTTCAAGGGAGACTAATAAACCAGACTGTGGTAGAAGAAACTGTCAAGTTTCTTAACTTGTTAAACTGTCTTTGACACATCTATGACCAAGAAAGAAAATTGACTATTTCCCATAAATAAACTCAATAATAACAGAAAGTCTTCTCAGATAAATGGCTACACTTTTAATAATGCTGCAATAGTCATTAACTCTGGTGCCTCTTACAGAATAATCACTCAGTGCCTGAAAGATTCATGGGAACAAAGAAATAGGTACCCAGGGCTTTGAGTCTTCTTCAAGAAAAATTTCATTTTTTTCCAAGCTTTGGCCATCCTGAAATCAATGTGTGGATTCAGATACTTGGGGCAAAGCTGTACTCTGATGATCCAATTACTTTATTCTTTTAAAATTACAAAAATTTCTGTAGAAAATGCTTACTTTACCTGAACAACTAAAGTCTGTTGTCATTCATTGAATGAATTTAAGTTGTCTTTAAAAAGCTTTTTTTTTCTTTAAAGTTTTCAGTAAACAAAATCATTCTTTGATATTTGGGTGAAAAATCAGTGAAAATTATTTTTGAAAGTTTGAATATTTCTCAGGAAAAGATAAAATACCTTTCTCTAAATTAGTATAAACTGCTCTTATTACAGAAAAGTCAGTAATGTAATAGAAAATAATTTAGTTTTTATTGCTGATGTTGGTTTTTTTGTTAGTTTATTTTATTCATTTATTTTTTTGGTTCTGTTCCTAGTAAAACAATGTAAGGCCTCTCACTTGACCTGGACATGTATGGCTTGTTGTATTAGAAAATAAATTAAATAAACAATCAATCAAACAACAACAAAAAAACTAATGTTTTATGTGAGTGTGTATACTCTTAAAATATATTTTTCAGATTTTTCAACTAAAAACAACTCAGAGTAATGACACCTAATATAAATAGATATGCTTCCCATAGATCTTTATTTTCCAAATGAATAGTTCATGAGAAGTAAATATGAAGAGTAAACTGAGACATCTTCTCTTAGAAAGAAATCAAGGAAGGGATAGAGAGTGAGAGATAAGAAAGAAATAACCAATAAAATGAAGAAGGACAGAAGTAGAGAAGAGATAAAGGAAGGAATAAATGTGATGATTTTTTTTCATATGGGAATTAAGATAGGTTAAAAACCTTCTTCCTGAGGGAGCCAGTTTTCCTTCCAATTACCCCTTTCCATTATAGTCCATCTTCTCATCCTCTCACCCTCATCATATTGAATATTTAGCAGATACATATTGTGATTATGAACTAATCTGTTCTTGAAGATGATTTCTTCAGTAACTGTACAGTCCAGCTTAGTCATGAGCAGGTAGTTTAAGAACTATGAAAAAAAAAAAACTGTGGATACCAATCATGCAGGATTTTCTCTTTTCCATTCTAGGAACCAAAATGAGAACCTTTTTTTTGTTACCCTTGGCTGAGAATGTAAGGGAAGGTCCTGATTGGCCCTGATTATGTCCAAATCTACTAAATATTGTTGTGAGCATAATGGAAACTTATCTGGACAGAAATGACTCACAGATTCTGTTATCTGTTTCTGGTATATTAGTGTTAATAACTACCATAGCTCAGAAATGCAAGATCTACATGAAAAGGGATAAGTGATAAAAAAAATGGAAAAAGAATATGCAGCTATCAGTATCACCAAATGCTTACATATTTATCACATTAATCAGACTGTATTTCTCAGTAACATCACCCAAAATTTATCTAGCCTTTAATGTGTATTAGCACACCTCTTTACTGGGACTATCTTTATTTAGTTCAACCAGAGATTAGTTGAGTAACAAAAAGAAAGTACTCTAATTTTATAGGTAGCATATTGGAAGTAAAGTAGACTTTAAAATAATCTCAGATAGTTTTCTCATTAATATGAGTGTAGTAAAATAAGTTTAGAACATCTTTTTCTTAGTATTCAAAGAATTACTACCTATGGAGCAGAGTGATAAATAATCAGTTTTTATTGATGTAAACGTATCTTTTGAATGTAAGGTACTAGTTTATTCACTAAGGACTTATCTTCACTGTTCTCTAAAAAGGTAATGAAAAATTGTAAAAATAGAAAAAAAAGAAAGAAAAATAAGGATGTTGGAAACTATTTATACTCAGTCCAAGTTTTAATGTTCAGGACAAGTCCTAGGTCTGGGTACATTTCAGGCAAGATAAAACACCAAGCCTTCTCTAATTGTTTTAATAAACAGACTATATTTTAAGAAGACTTGTAGATTTACAGAAAAATGAAGCACATAATACCATGATACCATATGTCTTCCCTTATTCAGAGTTTTCACTACTTTTTTCCAGTGAAACTATTACTGTATTCTTGATCCATAGCAACTTTGAGATAATAAATTGTTATTATTTTAAGCTGATAAGCCGTGTGGTAATCTGTTATAAGGGAAAGAGAGAGGCTAATACAGTAGCCCATCCCTTAAAGGGTATAGTAATATTTAGGGGTATGGGCAAAGGTAGGAGCTTATTCAAATCCCTTAATGGTTATAGAATAAGGGGTAAGATACATAAATATTCTGGTTATTGAGGATAATGATAGTAAAGAATGTGATACAGTAATTACAGATATATGTAAGTATATCTGTAAAAGGCCTGGAGCTAGGCACAGTACCTGTGTTGGTAATGAGCCTCTATTTTTTCAAAGCCTGGTCTCTCTGATGCCAAAGCCCTGACACATTCTATTATTCATGGCATATAGGACTGGCTGAGTTAGTATTAAGAATGCCCAATAAAGACAAAATCAGTGTTATCACAGACTTAAACTTAATCAAGAAGCAAAAGTCAGGTGTGTAGTTACTCAGGTGGCAAAATGAATGTGTAACCGAAGTCATTTACACTAGCATCTTCTAACAGAATCTAGACGCACCAAAGCCATAACTAGATTTCTTTCTCTAAACTTTCACAATCGTTTCACAAAGAATTACCCACAGGTACTGTCTCTTTTGTGTACCAAGTGCTGTCACGAAGGAGGCCCACAGGCAACAAATGTGATCACTACAGATGGCTCCTTGTCTTGTGCCACCCTGGAGCACCCACTAGGACTATGTTAACCATCAAAAGTAATTTTTGGTTTGCTTCAAAATGAATTCCATAATATTTTTCTATGAAGCAGTTGAGATTTTAAAAAATGGGAAAATAATGTTACCATTTTGATTTATAAGAATATAATATTCCTTGTCTTTTCATTTTCTTAAAGAAGTCAAGTTTCATGGACCAAGGTTAAGAGGGGAATTGCCAAGCAGTCTTTGTTTCAAGGATATAGTGACACATCTGTGCCATTCATCATTTAAGACATTTAAGTATATAGAGCAAAAAGTACATAGATTCAATTTTCTATGCAAATTTTGCAATATTTACACAACTAACAGAAATTCGTTTTTTTTAAACACTTGCTAAGAGGCAAATATATTGTACTTAGTCAATCAATGAACACATAATTTTCTTTTGTTTGTTTTGGTTTTTTATTACAAGGGATTGAACCCAGGGGGTGCTTGCCACTGAGCAACCTCCCCAGCCTTTTTGTTGTTGTTGTTGTTGTTGTTGGCAGTTTGGGGGTGGGTGGGTGGGTACCAGGGATTGAACCCAGAGGCACTCAACCACTGAGTCACATACCCAACCCTACTTTGTATTTCATTTAGAGACAGGGTCTCACTGAGTTGCTCAGGGCCTTGCTAAATTACTGAGACTAGCTTTGAACTCACAATCCTACTGATTCAGCTTCTTGACACACTGGGATTATAGATGTACACCACCACTCCCAGCAAACAAATAATCTTTGAATCTACTAGGTAGCTGATGTAAAATTAGAATTTGTATAGAATGTTAATATTTTAATGAAAAGCATTTTAACTTAATGATGCTTTTCAAGACCTACAAATAATAAAGAGGAAGTGTTCATTTATACAAAACAAATGATATCCCACCTCAAATAACAGTGAAGTTTACTCCAACTGAGTTCATGGTGCAGACTACTGAGACTCCCATTTTGTTGACATTGAGAAACAATGAATGATTTATTTGAAATGAGGAACATAAACTTGAGAGCAAACTATGCTACCTATTAATAAAGTATCTGCCTTCTAATGAGAAACAGCTGACATATTGTCCTTGGTAAGCAGTATACGTCCAAACTTAATTTTTTTTTTTAATAAACGTGCTTTTACTAACAAAGTGACAGAAACATACATAGCAGTTTGATGTTCTCAGAAGGGGAAGCTTTGTCTCCTGAGCAACTCAGAGCCTTTGACACTGGAAACACTAAAGACTTTCATGTTACTGTCATACAGATGAAAAGATCAAATCAGAACTGATCTGGCTGCCTTGTTCTTTCCCTTTTCAGAATCTATGTGCTTTTTATAAAGCATAAAATCAGATATTTCAAATTGTTTTGCAAATAACTTGCCTTAATCTACTGGGTTTTTGTTTGTTGTTGTTTTTCTATACAATTATAAAGAGATTTTTTAAGAAAATTAAAAGAGATTCTTTCCCCCTGACATTTCTGTTTTAAGAAGAATATTTTTAAGAAGTTAATTTAACCCAGAGGAAAAATAGATGTAAAAGTATATACGTTTCACAGATGCTCTGGTTTGAGTGTTTGTACTCTACAAAATTCACGTTAAGATTTAATCGACATTGTAAGTTTCACTGGGAATTGAGGCCTTTAAGATATTTAGGTCATGAAGGCTCCACCCTCATTAATGGACTAATATGGTAATCCCATGGGAACTGGTACCTCATGCATTCCCGCTTGTCCCCATTTTCACATGTACACTGTCTTTTTCTCGCTTTTTGCCTTTCCACCATGTTATGACATAGCAAGAAGGTTCTCACTAGATCTTCCCAGCCTCCAGAACTGCGAGCAAATAAATTCCTGTTCATTATAAATTACCCAGTCTTGGGTATTCTGTTACAGCAGCACAAGACAGACTAAGGCAATAGATGAGGCCTATCACCTAAAGCTCAGTGCAATGATCCCTACAAGAAGAAGTCAGATCATCTTCATTAATGACTGATGGAAACATTTCTGTTTGGCTACATTCTGGAGGCCTCACCCTGCTATTATTTGCTTTGACACAAGAGCAGAGTTGCTAGGACAGACTCGATTCCTGCCCAGGCTAGAGTCACAGTTCCCACTACGAGCTTTACCAACATGAGTCTTCCTGAAAACATAAAACATGTATTCCTGTGACTGTTTAACATACTTGAGTGAAGATGAAATCCAGTGGTTTCTTTTAACTTGGACACCTTACCGATTTAAAAAAGGCCTTTTGAGAAAGAAACACAGAGCAGGTAGGGGACACACCCTGGCTGGCATACAGCAGGTGTTTCTCAATGTGTCATACATGGTCCTTTCTCCCCATCAGAGAAATTAAGTACCAAGAAACAAATTTGTCAGGAAGGGTTGTTTATAAACACATTGGAAAGCCATTATAATGTATAAGTTTTTTGACATTTTCCCCATAAGAGTTTGTTTTCTACCCCTTGGAAGTGATAACATGTCCATTGAAAATGCATGGATTACAGAATTAAGTCTCAACTCTGTGATAAAACCAAAGAAAGAGAAAAAAAGTTATGAACTAGGGGTGTGATACATGGTCGAGTGCTTGTGCAGCATCCACAAGGCCCCAGAGGTCACTACAAAAAAAAACAAAAACCAAGGCTATACCCCTGTGGCAACTCCTACCACCCCTAACACTTCTGATACTTGTCTATCACTCAGTGCAGAAGTTTTGAGGCCAAGATCAAGTAATTTCTTTCTGTCTTTTTTTTTTAATTGGAGCATTATAGTTATAGATAGTAGTTGGGTTCATTCTAACAAAATGACACATGCATGTAATTTAATTTTAGTCCCCTTTGTTGCCCTCTTTCCCTCCTATCCTCCCTCCCCCTGTCCTGCTTCTACTCCACTGACTTTCCTGATGTTCATTTATTTATTTTTGATTGGCTCTTTCTACTTGTACACAAAGGTGAAGTTCCCTTTGACTCCTTAGTATCCAGCACGGTGGACAGCACAGGAGACAGGACTTTCCAGGAGATAATGAACCTCATGGGTCTCCAGGTCCATGATTAAGAAGCCAGGGAAATGAGGCATTTGTAGAAAATGAGCAGACTAGCAGGAATCCAAGGGAATTCATAGAACTAAAAAGCAAGTATTTTAGTGTAGGCTGTGGAAACTGGAATCTCTCCCCGAGAACTATGTTCTCTGGATACTTACTAGAAACTGCTGAACTGCTTTGTAAAATAATTTTACCAATGAACATCGGACTACTGATTGTATACGAAAGACCTGATTGTTCCCAATCTACATATAAAACATGATAATGTCTATCCTTTTCCTACTGATTGGTATGAAGTTATATCCTGTTGTGGTTTTATTTATTATTTTCCTGGGGGCTAATGAAATCTAAAACTTTCTCTTAGAGTTATTGGACTTGTAGGATTTTCCTTTTATTTTGTGTCTATTTTACCACTTAGCAAAATTATTTCTACTACCACTATTATTATTATTATGATAGATTAGGCATATAAACTTCTATATTGAAAAGTAATATTATAGTAATGATAATAGTGATGAATATAAAGTATCTATTCTAATAAAGTTTAAAAAACCCCTTTAAAAAACTTGGATAACAAATTTTCTAGTTACTATGGTTATGTATCGAATTACTAATAATTTAGTGCTATTGTCAATAATGATCAATAATTTAGTGCTATTAAACTAGTAAATTCTGCGGACCAGGAACTCGTGGCAGGGAATGAGGGTTCTACACTCTTCTCCATGATGTCTGGGGCCTCAGATGGAAGATTTAAATAGAAGGCTCTAGGCTAGCATCAGATGGAGCCTCCTTAATGCACCCCTTTGGTCACAGACACCAAAGGTCAGGTAGGTCCCCAGTTCCTCTCCATGTGGGTCTTTCTAGGTGATTTCTTTACACAGGTTTGTTTGGATCTTTTCAAACTACAGTGGCTAGGTCCCCAAATCAAGCTTTCTGAGTGAGAGAACCAGGTAAAAGTTCTATTTCCTTTTGAAACCTGGACTACAGAATTTTTCCTGAAGCATTCTATTGGACTAAACTGAGTCACTGAGGTTGGCCCACATCCAAGGGAAGGGAATATTCCTTCAATGGATGAGTCTCAACATCACCTATAAGAAGGTCATATGAAGTGGGATTGATTGGTGAGTCCATTTTGGAAAACATAATCTACTACAACATAAATTAGACATCACGATACATTTTTATTATAAAAACATGTCTGTTAAAATCTACAAAGAAACATATTTCTGGATTCTGGCCAGAGGAATATAAAACTTGTACACTGAACTCTGTAAAAAAATATATTTTAATTAGTCCTTTTTCAGCCAAATGACCTTGCACTTACCCTTTTTCATAGTAATGTCTCATTTTTTGCACTCTCTCTAATAATGACAGGTGGGTAAGTTTTCAACTTTTGAAACTTTAGAGCAAGCAAAGTTTTTGCTGAAATGTTTTTTTTATGTATAAATTGTTGCCTAGAAGTACATACAGGAATAACTGCTAATTATGGATTACTTTGCAATCAGAGATGAGTTATATAAGATGAACCAACATCATAATGAATCTTAAGTGATAAATTAATCCATCCTCAATTAAATTACCCTGGGGTCTATTCTTATTTGTACACCTTGCCCATTTTTAATACCCATTCCTACTGAAGGTATTTCTGGCTAGGAAACACAGTTCATCCTTCCTCTATGGAGTTTATTCTCTTTTACTTTCAGGTCACAGAGTTTATTATAGCTCCTAACTGTTTCACTATTTTTCATCTTAATTTTGTTCCTTAACTAAATTTGTACTATGCTGATTGCAGGGGAGGATAGTCAAACCCCTAACACATTTTTTTAAATAACACACTTTAACTAGTAAAGCTTTGAATACAACATAGATATCTGTAAATAATTATTCACACCTTCCCTAATTATAGTTGTGTCATTTGAAGAGTCTTCACATGTAGTTAGCAGAAAGGAACTTTGATGAAATAGGAAAGAGAAGAGAACAGATGATAATATCTACACAGAATTGTCAGTGACAAATATATGAATCAGAAATTTCATTTGGGAAAAAAAATTCTGCAACATTTTCATAAAAGAATCATGATAATCAGAAATTGTTATCGAGAAGAAAGTAGAACCCTCGTCACCTTTTCCTTTTTAACATTCTAGGCCATTCTTGCCAATCCAGTTAGGTGTGATATTGAAATAATGCAGTCATTTAAAAAAAATGCCTGGAGCCAATTTCCTTCAGCAGTGATCCAAGGCACTGTGACATGTAGAATCATAAGAACTATCTGAAGTCCTCTCCCAGATCATCATTCACCTTCATGAATATCACCACAGAGTGAACCTTGAGTTTTCTTGACTCCTAGTTCTTTCACCAGCACAAAAGTTTTCCTCAATTAAAAAGGTTATTTCTTAAATTAACACTTACTTATAAGCAAGAGTTGCCATTTACTTATTAATTTCCATTCTCTCTCTTTTTTTATTGCCAAATTGTGGATTAGCTTCCATACATTCAAGCAAACATTCAACCTTTGATTTTTGGAACTGGCTTATTTCATTCAGCATGACAGTTTCCAGTTCCATCCATTTACCAGCAAATGCCATAATTTCATTCTTCTTTGTGGCCATGTAATACTCCATAGTATATGTTAATCACATTTTCTTTATCCATTCATCCATTGAAGGACACCTGGATTGTTTCCATAGCTGGGCTCTTGTGAACTGAGCTGCTAAAATATTGATATGGCTATTACTCTACTAGACTGATTTTAAATCTTTGGATACACACTAAGGAATGGGCTAAAGATAAATGATTCCTAAAAACTGAAATTTCTGAAAAGAGAAAGAAAAACTTATATTTGGAATTTAAATAGGACTAAGATTTCAAATGTTTTCCAAAACAGTTTGCTAGGGCTTCAACAGCAATGTTTCTGGCCTCTGATTTCAGGAAGGGCACTTACTGCCAGCTGTTCTTATCTTAAATATGTTTAGCAAGAACAGGCATTGAAAGATAAGAGGCACTAAAACAGGTTCTCTGATGGTGAACTCTTGATTGCTATAGAAAGTGATTAAAAATACACAGCTAGGCAGGTTGGCTTGCTTGTGAAGGGGAAAAGGGGGTGGAGTGGGAGTTCGTAGATGCTGGGAAGCAGTCAGGATGGGATATATTCAGGATGTAGTTTACAAAAGAAGATGACATCTGTTTCTTCTATAAAAATTTTTTGGCAAGTTCAAACTTGTTATATGACCTGTCCAATTTTTTTGATCATGGCTGATAAAAACTCTGTCCTAGAGCTCATGACAACCAAAAGGATAGATTTGTTTTCTGTAAGTTCACTGATTTTTATACTCATCAATTTGTAAGAAAACTTTGCCAGTGTCTTAGTATAATGCTGTCCTTAAAACCTCTATCAGGGATTACAGTGGAATGAGAAACTCTTGCCTTACCATAAAGTGCTTTTAATTTGAGAGCTCTTAGGTGTCCTTATAATGAATTCTACCATATCATGTGTACATGTTTGGGTTTTTTTTTTGGGGGGGGGCTTGAGTGTGTTTCCAGCTTACTTCGTTTTATTGTATGGGATATCTATTTCTTATTACTAGCTGAGGATGAGAATATTAATGTTAGAGTTAATAACTTAATTACTCTAATATCAGGACTATAAAGCCAATATTAGTGATGTTAGTTTGTCCCTTATTTCTAATTTGATGTTCTTTGTCATCAAACAGCATTCTTTTTTACATTATTCACATTTGCTTTATTTTATGACTGTATGAGCAATTTCTATTTACATATAATTTACCTTTTCAACAGAACCATCTTGAACATGTGGCTTTACCTTAAAAGCTGCAATTAATTCTTCTGCAAGTTTTGCTTTTTTTGGTATTTTAGCAGTCTGTTAACATTTTAGAATTTCATGGCATCATAGCAGCATCATTTCCTTTCTTTTTTTTCTGAGAGAGAAAACTTTTTTAATATTTATTTTTCAGTTTTTGGCAGACATAACAGGTTTATTTTATTTTATGTGGTGCTGAGGGTGGAACCCAGTGCCCACGCATACCAGGCAAGCGTGTTACCTCTTGAGCCACATCCCCAGCCCCATCATTTCCTTTCTAACTGGTGAGGAATCTCAAACAACATTCTTAACTGTTTCTCACTGTGTCTAGATTCACCACTCACTCACTTGCTGCTTCAAATTTACTCTACATTCAATGCATCTGAAAAACAAAGCCAACCATGTAGACTCAGAATGTGTATAAACAACAAAAATCAATGAATTGTCCAGCATGTGCTTGCCTCCAAGCCCCATTAGAGATACCAGACCAAGATTTGGAGAAAAAACAAAGACCAGACAGGAAAAATAATAGTCTCCAATTTACCTCAGACATTCTTCCTAATTCTTTCTCTTCTATTTTCACTGGATCTATTCACCAGCTGATCTAGTATAATAACTTTAAATCAATTTTATTTGTTTTCAGAATATGAAGCTTCTTTGTTGAGTGCTTCTAAAAAATAGGGGATGAATTTTGGTAGATCTTGTTTATATTTCTCTTTTTGTTCTATAACTCAACTTAAGCTTGGAAAATTTTACAAATATATCCACATGTAGACTGAGGTTTACACAAGGGAAATAGAGAATGCATCAAATAAATAAATAATCTCTGATATTCTAATTTAGCCAATGGACAGATAATATGAAAAGAAGAGCCTTGGGACACTACCTTAGAATTTATTTCCAAATTGCAGCCACCAGTACTGCATTACCTAATAGAATTCACAAATGCATAATACCATTTGTGCAATTTTGGGAATAAAATCTTGGGAATTAGAAGATTTAAAAATAAATCTTGCATTCTCTTCCTTCCATCTAATGTAAAGTTCATCCTACAGTGCCAACCCCCCCATATACACACAAAGAATACTGAAATATATTTGTTGCTTTTTAAAAGACATATTTTGTCTTTTTCAAATGAATACATATAAGATCCTAAACTAAAAGTTCATATGATATAAGGCCATACATTTTAGCTTCCCACTAATGGAAACAAAATATGAGATTTCCATTTATGAATGAACAAAATGAATTGGTTACCAACAAATTCAATTCTGTTTCTTATTTAAAAGTGAGCATCCATTGTTATTCCAAAAGAGAGAATCATTTTGAAAATAGTGTAAAAAAGACCAAATGACCTTTCAAGTCACATCTATGTTGTCTAACCTGTGGTAAGAAAAATTCAACGTTCCTAAGAGAATTCACTTCTTTGGGAAGGAAGAAAAGAAAGATCAGCAAAGAGAGAATTAAAGTGATATGACATATAAAATGCATACATAAACAAAAAGATTCAAAAATAAACTTTCAATCTTGATTATGTTTGAAAATGATTTCCAACTTTTCCTCAGCTACCAATAACATTACTTACTAAAAATCAAAAATGAGTTTGTAGTAAGGAAGGTGTTTTTAACATCTTCTAAGCATCTCTTTGCCTAATTCTTCTATTTGTGTAAGAAAGAAAATAAACTTTATGGATCTAGGAATTATGAGCATGTTTTGTAAAAGCTGTGTAAGTGAAGACATTTGGAGCTACTTCTTCAATGATCTACAGAGAATGAAGGAGAGACAGGGTAGGGAGGATTGTAATACTAACAGTAATTTAAGAATTGAACCCAAATGCACAGAGTAGGAAGGAACAGGACAGCAGAAACCATCTCATGCCAACATGGAGGTCACCTTTTATTTTATCTGGAGATATGCCACTTGTCCCATCACCTTAACATGCCATGAGACAAATGAGAGCTAATTTTAGAGGAAACAGAATGTTACAGGTTTTGGAATAAGAAAATTTTAAATTCAGATCTTATTTTGCACCATGTTACAGTCATAAAACATAAATAAAATGCTTAATTTTTTTGAGCCTCAGTTTCTTTATCTTTAAAATGGGGATGTCATAAACATGACATAGAATTACTCTGTGAATGTATATATGTGTATGTGTGTGTGTGGGAGTGTGTGTGGGGGTGAAACCTGGCAAATAGTAGTTACTACTTTTCCTTTTCCAGTTTGCTCAGAAAGAGAAGAGTTTGATATGGAAACAAAGACATAATCAAAAGGAAAACCAGTGAAGCAAAGAATTCATTCTACACAAGCAACTTTGAAAGACCAAATGTTTCCAGATACATTATTTATGCATTCACATTCTCAGGGAGTTCCATTATGTTAGCCCATGAGGATCTACACACAAGAAGAATGAGTCTTGTCCCTTGTAAGGAAGAAGAGTTAAGTACAGAAGACACTCACAGCTATCAAAAAATATGGCATATTATATCATATCAGATATAAAAGCACAGAGGAAGGAACAATTAAATATGCTTGCAGCAAGAAAAGTATTTTTAGACCAATTCAGTTGAGGTCTTCCTGAATAAGCAGAATAATGCTTCTTAAGGTTTGTTGCCAAAGTAGCAGCAATAGGACCACAAGAGGATGGGACAAATGCTTAAAAATCCAACTCCTGGGATCCCAAACCAGATCAGGAATGGTAGAGATGGGGTTCAAGAATGTACATCTTAGCAAATCCTCCAAGTGAATCTATTGTACCTGAAATATGAGAACCACCAAGGTAGGAGCTCACCAAACAGGTGACAATTAAAGATGGGGGCATATTAGGCAGAACATGTTCAGACAGCAAGGGAAAATTCAGTACAATAGTAGTACAGTGTGCACAAAGGTAAATGGCAATAGTTGGGCATGGTTAAGTAGCTTGAAGCCAGGTTGTGTTTTTACTTACTTTGTTAAAGAGCTTGAACTGTATTTTTAAGAAATAGGGGTTAGGAGGATTACAGAGAACTTGATTCCTTGTCCTTTAAAAAAATCTGCACAAAAATGGGATACACCCCCCCCACACACACACACACCTGTGTGTGAATAAATAAAAATGAAAAAAGCCCTATGCAAGTTGATGAAAGCATTACCATTATCCTCAAAATACATCCCACTGAAATTAATTCCATATAATCATTCAAAGTAGCTCTAGTCTAGTGAATGAATGCTGAATTTGGAGAGAGAAGAGCTAGTGAATCCTGGCTGGGTAGCCTGGGGGGAAAAATTAACTTTATTAAACTTCAGTTTTTTCATGTGAAAAGTGAGCAAAAACATGTGGCAAGTGTTGTGAAAATTAAGAATAGACATATCAAAGTCACTGTGAACTTTTAAGCATATATACATTGCAAAATACTCCTATTAATAGCTTAACAGCTCTTCTTTTAATTCTTTCAGTGGGGTAAGTGTAAATAAACATATAAAAGGGGAATTCTAACTGCTGGGAAAATGATCACATCAGAAATAATTACCTTCTTCCTATGCCAAAGAATGTCTTGACTGGGTATGGCTACAAATCTAAACGGAGGGCCAACCAAAACTGAACAGAAGGAAGAACTATCTAAGGGTCCGACACTCAAAGGGGAAGAGAAAACCCAGATCCTGCTGCTTCTGGCCTGAATTCATGTGTGGATATAATTAAGAACTGACAGTTAATGACAGCACATCCAGAACTAGGGACAAAATTGGGGCACTGAACTAAAGGTAAAAGTCTTTGAGTTGTTCACAGAGATATAAATGAAGATCAGACTAAATGTTGATCCTAGACACAGATAAGAGAAAGCCCTCCAATGAATTACACTCAGACTTCAGGATTAGAAGAGTTTCCAATTTCAGATGCAAAGGCCGAATTTTACCATCAACAAAGCCAAAGGGGAAATGGCATTTGAAAACCAACAGATAGAGTTTTTTGCCTTCTCCTGGCTGACAGCCAGGTGCATAAGCCAAAAGAACAGGATTCAAAGTCAGTTAGAAGCAGAAAGAGTAGTTGCAGACATTCTGCCTCCCGCCAAGTTGTGGGTAACAAAAAAATCCTGACTTCTTTGGGGATCTGGTTTTAGCAGTAAAAATCTCAGAAAAAAAAAATCAATGAAAATGAAAATACAGATACAATGCACAAACATATCAGAATCTGTAAGACTCCATATCATAAACAGGGGACCTTAAACTCCCATTTCTCCCTTTGTATAAATGCACCTTTCAGTTGTGGTAGTTAACGATGCTGAATCAAAGACAAGTGCCAAAATAGTACAGACAAGGACAAAGCTATGGTGTTGTAAACACTATTGTAGTTTTATTAACTACATTAGCTAAATAAGTTTGCAAATGTTTCTGGTGCTATATATAAGCCTTCTGAAATTTAAATTTTTTTTTCTGATTATGGGTATTGGATGTTTATAGTTGAAAACCTGGAGTATTAAAACAATAAGGAAGAAAATGAAATCATAATTTCAATGGTGAACTTTGTTAACAATTTACCATATTTTTCTGCAGCTTTCAACATATATCAACTGTTCAATGATTTAGCACACAGCATTATACCATAACTATTTTCCATATTATTAAAATGAACATTTCAAAAACATAATTAGAAGGCTTGAATAAAATTCTATGAGTATGTGAGGTTGTAATTTAAACATTTCTCTACTGATGATCATTTATCTTCATTATTAAGAACGCTGGGATTAATTTCTTTGTGTGCAAAGCATTGACTGCATGAAAAGGGATTTTCTAAACATTAGCTGCAAAATAACAAAAGCCTTTAACATTTTGTTCTATATTTCCTGCTAGTTTTTCTTCATAGATGTTGAAATTATATTACCTTTCTTTCTATCACACTGTCAAAATTAAGAACCTTAACATTGTCTGAATCTTTCACTTAGCATAATTTTAGAATTTTCCCCTAAACATTAAACAGTCTTTGGAGAAGCAATTTTGAATGACTGAACAGTATTCCATCTCATAGAATAACATTTATCTATATGACTAGACTTTAAATATCAAATAGAAATATTAATCATGTAGCATCAGTACAAATATTGCTGTAATAAACTAGTATTCAGATCTTATATGCATTCTGATTTTAAAAGAAAATAAATAATGTTAAGGCCATAAAGATTTTATTTCTAAAAACTTTTTCCAAAAGAATTTATATTCCCATATGTCATATTAAACAAACTACTCTTTCTAGAGTGCAGGTTAGATACTAGTCTTTAAAAAATAAAAAGATCATTCTAATAGTAGAAAAAGTTATTTTATTTTAATTGATATTTCTTCATTTACTAAGTAGTTGAATATTTCAAAATTTTTTATTGTTTAAAAGTATTTTATAAATTACCAATGTATGTCTCTTTTACTTTTAACTTCTTTCTTCACTTGGAAGATATTTTATATTTAATATATTAGATATATAAGATTCATTCATGATTTATCACATATGACCTTGAATATGCCTAATATTTTATACTCTAGGACATATCACTAACAGAAGTATTTAATACATTAGTGATTTTTAACATACAAAATATTTATCATTTGTGTAGCAAAATAATTAATATTTCTCTTTACATTTCCCCCTTTATTTTAATGCTTTGAAAGACTTCTTTGATTCTGTTATAGGGGAAATACATTATCTCCAGATATCTGTGTGGGGGAGGGTTAGGGTTTTTGTGGAAGGAGGGAAAATTTAACCCTTAAATCCATCTGAAATTTATTCTGGTGGACGACAAAATAACAAGGTCTAAATTTATTATCTTCCAAATTGTTATTCAGTTGCTTCAACATCTTCTATTTAATGATTCAATGATTCTTTCTTTCCTACAGTATACAACAGTATTTAATACACTTTGTTACATTATTAACTTTATCAAAATGTTAATCAAATAACATAAAAATTAATGTAGTATATTGCTTTTATACATAGAAGGGTCTCTTTCTGAGCTATTTATACTCTCAATGTTATTTTCTCCTCTATTCTTGTCAATTGTTTGGTTCTGGGTTTAAATCCAGGGCCTCACACATTTTAAGCAAATACTCTTCCAGAGTTACACCCCCAGTGCTTCCCCTCTAGTCTTTATTTGATACCACACTACTCTAAATATTATACCTTTAAATCATCTTTTGAAATTACTTGTGTTAACCAGGCACAGTGGCACATGCCTACAATGCCAGTGGCTTGGGAAGCCTGATTTTGAACTTGATCACAAGTTCAAAATCAGAAGCAATTTAGTGAGATCCTGTCTTAAACTAAAAAATATAAAAGGTTTGGGGATGTGGCTCACTGGTTAAGTGCTGCTGGGTCAATCTCCAGTACAAAAGAAAATATTACTTGTGGGAATTTTTATTGTACCCAAAATATTCTATTTACCAGAAATTAACAATTATTTCAAGTAAATTTTATATAAGTGTGTATTTGGAAACAAATTCCATAATGAAAAGTTTTATAGAAGTTCAGTTGAATTTATAACTACATTGGATAAATTGTTAATTTAAGAGAAACTCATATCTTTCCTGAATTGTGTTTTCCAGGGAGGCAGTGATAAACTATAAAATTTAGTAGCAGTTTGCCTTTTAACACTTTCTATATCTACGTGACTGCTAGAGATCCAGTAATTAAATGTTACATAGCAACACAAGAGAAAAATAAAGAGGCATTTTTGAATCCCTAGAGAGAAATGGAAAAACTTTTTCAATTTTTGATACACGTGGTGCTTTTTATGTTAAATTTATTTCGTTTTTGATCTGAATTCAATGTCAATTTTTTTAACAAAGAACTGATTTACTAATATATATTAACTACTTTACCTGTAAACTACTGTACTTTTATGCAAGAATTTCACATTATTTTATGTATGTATATGTCAAATTATCTGCAGATATTGTAAAGTTACCCTAAATTAGGGAAGAGAACCTAGATTTACATTAGTACTATTTTTTTTCTAAGAGATCACTAAAACAGAACCCAAACAAGAACTTTGAAAGAAGATAGATAACTGAAATGTTTTCAGTGGCTGACAGACTCCTTATGTAGAACATCCTGAAATTGCTATTTAAACTAGGAGCAGAATGATAAATGATGAAATAAAGTGGTATTAAATTTTTAAATTAAACTTTTCATTTCGAGATAATTATAGCTTCATAGGCCATTGTAACAAATAACATACATCTCATGCATCCCTTACCCAGTTGCTCCAATGAAGCATCTTATAAAACTAATATGCTATCATATTCAAGAGACTGACATTCTTACCGTCAATTCCTCATGTTGCATTTTTATAACCACAACTCCCTCCCACTCTCTGCCATCCTTTAGCTAATCCCTGGCAACCACAAGTATGTTTGGCATTTCTTTACTCTTGCTGTTTCAGAAATGTTACAAAAATGCAATTATACATGTTATAAGCTTTGGGGACTGGCCTTTCTCATTTTCTCTGTCTGGGCAATTCTCTCACCACATGGCAACTCATCCTATTCACTGCCTGTATCAATAGCCAGTTCTTTTTTATCCGAGTACTCTTCCATGATATCAATATATCACCATGTGCTTACCCATTCACTCGTTGGAGGACATCAGGGCTGTTTATAGTTGGCAGCTATTATAAATAGAGTTACTGGAATATGAACATTTGTGTACAAGTTTTCATGTGAACATAGCTTTTCATTTCTCTGGAATAGGGATGCAATTGCCGAGTTATATGGTAGCTTAACATTTAGTATTTTTATATATTGACAAACGTTTTTTCCAGAGTGTCTGTACCATTTTATATTCCACCAGCAATGTATGAGTGATCCAGTTTTTCCCCATCATTGCCAACATTTGGTTTTCTCACTCATCTTCTTATTTTAGCCATTCTGATGGTCCTGTGGGTTTAATTTACATTTCCCTAAGGTCTAACAATTTTAGTATCTTTTCATGTACTTCTTAACCACCTATAAATCCTCTTTGGTGAAATATTATCTTATGTGTTTTGCCCATTTTCTATACATATTTTCAATGGTTTTAGTTTACTCTTGAGTTTGGAAATACTAGTCCTAGGTCAACCATGAGGTTGTAAATATTTTCTCCAAATATGTAGTTTTTCTATTCATCCTTTCCAAGGGTCTTTTGGACGGCAATTTTTTTAACTTTATGAAACACAATCTATTAGTTTTTCTATACATGTATTATACTATTCCTTCTCCATCCCTAGATCAGGAAGATTTTTTTTTCTTGCTTTTTTTGTGAAGGTATTTAGAGTATCATATTTTACACTTAAGTCAGTGATCTCTTTTGAGTTGGATTTTGTGGAAGGTAGGAGACTCGGGTAAAGATGGTTTTTTTTTGTTTGTTTGTTTTTGTTTTGTTTTGTTTTTGTGTTTGCCATTGGAAGTCCAGCACCATTTATTGGAAATGTAATCTTTTTTTTCTGGGCTTCTGTACCTTTGTCAAAAGTCACTTGAGCATGTATTTATTTAGGTCTATTTCTGAGTTCCTGATTTCATGTGGTACAAATGCTCTTTGACTTAATGGTATTATGACTTGATAAACACACTGCAACACAAAAGTGAATTTATACACCTAACCTACCAAACAACTTAGCCACCAGTGCACTCTAGAACATCAATTGTTATCACTTGTGATCCTTTGGCTGCCAGGGAGCTGCACCCCTAGGGAGGATCATTTAGGATACAGCACTAGCCTGGGAAAAAGAACAAACTCAAAATCAAATTAGGGTCTCTACTGAATGGGCATCATTTCTGCACCATGGAACCACCATAAATCGGGGACCACCTATACTGGGGTTGCTTCTGTCTTCACTTTGAGGACACTGTTCCACTACCTTATGACATTTTGAGATGCAGACTGAAAACCTGAGTATTTATATTCCCATGACAGAAAGTCTATTTATGTTTTTCTTTTTCAAAACTTTTAGGGCAAGGGAAGATACTGAGGGTTGAAATTATTTGTGCCACTTCTCTGTAAAATTATTATGCACTAGTAAAAAGAACCTTAGGATCTTCTCATTAGCTGCGATATTCTAAAATACCATTGGAACAGGTCTGGTTGTGGGTCTTTTATTGCTCAGCATTCTCAATATTATTTTTACCCCTTCATATTGAGGACATGTTCATTTTTTCAACTCTAGAAAATGTCAAGATTATTTTTTCTTCTTTGTCTTTGATTTTTAGAACTCATGTTAAACAAAATTTGGCTTCCTAAATTGATTCTCTTTGTTTCTTTTCTCATATTTTACTTTTTTTTCCTTTTCCTTCTGGAAAACATCCTTGAATTTCTTTGGTTTTTTTTTGCAAAATTTTGTTAATTATACTTTAATATTCTATGAATTGTTTCTAATTTTGATGTTTCCATTTTCATATCAGATTTTTTTTGTTTTAGAGATTATAATTTCTTTAATATCTCTGAGGATATCAATTTGGATATTTTTAAATATCCCTTTGATAAATCTCACCTCTTTCCATTGGAAGTCCACACCGTTTATTGGAAATGTAATAAATGGTGTGGACTTTCCAATAAATGATGTGGACTTCCAATGGCTAGCAACCAGTGCTGATTTTGTCCCTCAGGAGATTTGGCAACATCTTTGTCTAAATATCAAGGCATCTTTGTCTCATTTTGCACACTGTGGCATTGCTTGCTACTGGCATCTCCTGGATAGAGGCCAAAAATGCTGCTAAATATCCTGCAATATACAGAACACCTCTCCATAACTATAAAAAAAATCTCATCCATAAACTCCATAGTGCAAAGGTTGAGAAATTCTGTCCTAGGGTTGTTTACTTTGATTTTTTATTTTCTATTGCTGGTTTCTGTTGTCCAGTGTATGAATGATTGGGCTGACTGATGCAAGTTGTTGGCAATCTATTACTTCCCAGACTTTTTCTCCAAGATGTGCTTTGCTTTAGGTCTTACACATAAATTCGTAAACCAGCAAAGGTCTCTTCAACTGCCAGAACTAGGGTACAGTGTTAAGCTTGGTTACCAGCCAACATACTAGAAAGTGTAGGCCTCACATGCAAATTATGTAGATTCCTCTGAGAGAGTCTCCTGCTTTAATTCTGTGGGTAAGAGCTGTAGTTACATGCATGAGTGTGGAAAGATCTTCTTTAGACTTGTAGTCAACACTTCGATTTCCATTTTTCAGCTTTGTAAGCCTGCCCGTGCTACACCTGCTAACCTGAATGCACAGACCAATTCCTCCCTGAAGCCTCCTCAGCCTTATCAAAAGCCACGTCTTCCTGTTTCAGCTCTCAGAATAGGTTTCTTATTATGTTCAGAAATACATTCTTTTCTTTCCCTCTACTGCAGTTTCCATGGAATTCAGGAAGGAAAAGTAGACACATGTTTAATTCAGTCCATGAACTTGAACTTGAAAAACAATTTTTTTTCAAATTAAGACTATTTGGTTAGTAAGTTCTCTTAATGAAGGGTGTACCTACCTACAAACTAATTTTAGAAAAGTGACAGCAATCTATATGGAGGAATAAAATCAATTTAGAATAATGTTATAAAAAGATGCTGAATTTGTATAAGTTGGGAAATGATGCTACTTTTCTAGGTCTAGGCTTCTTCTTTAAACTGAGGAATGGTTGAAGATATCCATAGATTTTTTTTTAGCTCTTGTTGTATTATTATACATGAACATAATCATAATAAGGCCTTATACTTCAACTATTAAACATTTCATTTTATTATAATTTTGTGGCATCTCTTTATTGTGGCTAGGCTTTCCCTTTGGAAAGAATATGAAATGGAATAACATAAAATGTTTCACTGTAATAAACCAAGACTCCTGAGTCTCTTTTGTGTAAATACAGAGCTTTAGGGTTTCCTCTTATATTCTACACACATTTTAATGCTTTTAAACAGAAGGAAGTATGAATGTTAGTCTAAAAGGAATTTTTAGCAATGGGAAAGAGACACAAAATGCTGATAACAGACTTATTAATGAGAGGGATATATAAAATGTCCTACCAAAAGATCCTAGGGCATCTAAGAACTTTTTAAACTATCTTTTGATAGATTATTGTTGCTGATTGTTTTCCTTTGTGTGGATAAAAAAAGATTTGGGAGTTTTATCCACTTACAAGGTGCAAATATTTGAAAAGTAATTGACCTGTTTTGCTTTTTAAATAAAAAAAATGAAGAAAAATTGCACTGACCTATACAAGAGAAGACAGTTCAGAATCCTGAGAGTCTCAAAAAGCCCACCCGACAGTTGTCAGAGTGGTGAAATGCATCGCTGCTCTCAGCAACATGCTGCTGGCTTGACGTTCTTTGCAGTCAACAAAAGAAAAAAAATGGGAAATGGTGAACTTTCAAACTGTCCTAATTTGGAAAATAAAGAAAGAAGGTTTAACACTGCCTATTATCTTTTCTTCTGCCAAACGGCAACCCCTTCTGTATTGACATAGGGTAAAACTTGTGACTAATACCGCCCAGTGCTTTGGGCTATTGTTCACATACTTAAGCCTTCTACAACAGTATCTAAAAGGCACTTGATTGTGAGTTCCAAAATAATAAAAGGACACACTTAGTAAGGCTATTGAGGTCAACAGTCTACCTTTTAGCTTGTGTGTGTGCATGTACGCACATGTAAACATACACATAAATATATATTTCCTAATATTTATATGTGTGTGTGTTCATTATCCTGATATATCTAAATACAAATGATTAAAATAATTTCAGTGGAATGATTTGACAACCTAATTGGGATATATATTCTAACATTTAACAAGTATGATTATCAGAACATACTTTCTTTATCTAATCTAAATTCCATACACTGCTATTTTATATCTCTATCTATTTCTATCCCCAGTTTAGTTGAGAGAAAATGGTCAGCATCCTCCCAACAACAATCTTTCACATATTTGACTCCCATCATTAACATGACCCCAAAGCCCTAACGTCTCAGAATTCGTATTTTCTAAAACTTAATCATTTTGAAGATTCAACTTAGGACTGCTCCAATTTCTGGGCTACCCTCTTAATTTTGTCTCAAACATCTCTGTCCTTATTGCTAGCACTGCTGGCAGGGATCTTTTCTACATGTATAATTAGAGGGCAAGCCAGAAACTGGGGTAGCTTTCAACTAAGGGTTCAATGATTTCCACTCTACCTAATATTCACACCATCCCTAAATATGTATCCCCAAGTTGGGGAATGAAATCCAAATAATGATAATTGAAAATTTAACTAATGTATTCATTATATAGGGCTGCATTCTCTCTCCCTCCTGCTCCTCAACATTCCATGAAGACCTGGAATCTTCTAAAATGCTTTACATTAAGTCTTTGTCTTATCTCCTGTGGATGATTGTCATTACTAATTGTGTCTCACAGATTGTGGGGCTGTATCATGGGAAAATGGTCTGCTATCTCACTCATCTGGAGGCTTATTTTCAGCCTTCTCTGTAACAGGAGTTACAGATAAAACTAGCCAACAGGAGTCCTCCTCGTATTATATGGAACATACCAAAGAAATCTCTTCGCTGATTAATTTTTCTTTCCTAAGAAGATCTAAACCCAAGAAAATACGTAAGTCTCTCCTAAGTAATTACCATGATAGGAAAAGAGGCAAACTATTGTGCAGAAATCAATCAGAGAGAATGAAAATCCAAGAGGTGGGACTGTGATTCACTAGACACAGAATATCTCCATGGAATCCATAGCAGAAAGAAAATCCCACTAAGGTCTGAGTTTTTTTTGTTGTTGTTGTTGTTTAGGGTTAACAGTCTTCTTCCAACAAGAAGAGCCAAAAGCTTGATGATAGGTTCCTCATTTCATTGGCTTTCCAGAGCCAAGAACAGTTGCCCAGAGCAGACATGCAAGTCATTGATGATGCCTATTTCACACTAACAACCTATTAGAATGCTGCTCCCACTCAGAATATATCTGAGGCCTCTCTTCAAAAGATGACTCCAGAGTTAGTTGTGGGATACACATGTCACACACATTCAAAGGAATCCAATAAATTTATGGCTGGAGCTGATGTTCTTACTCATTTATGAAGCTCAATTGTCAGTAGCTTCAAATATTTTTACTGTTTTCTAGAAATCTAATGCTCTATACATTTCTCATAGTCGCCTTACGCTTCTCAAAAATTGAACTTGAATTTATTTTGTAATCACACAAAAACTTAATGAGTTCACATATATTTAAGACATAAATACCTATATTTAATTCTGTAAGTAATAAACCTGGAAGAAAATACAATAAATTATTGTCAATGATCATCTCTGGAGATTAAATAGTGGGCAGTTATTTACTTCACTCTAAGTTTCTACATTTTTCCATACCATTAATAATGAGAATATTTTTCTTCTACCACAAAA